>NC_140991.1:178826654-178966429 GCF_052327205.1 Somniosus microcephalus | reverse complement strand
CATGGTTCAAGGACCCCGCCCCCGTTGCCGGGGTAACGGGGGCCGTGTGAATGCGTGCCGTCGTCAAGGCGGCCGCGCAACTGGCGGCCTCTTCTTTTTTTTTAAACTCATCTTTCGCCGATTAAATAAATAGAGAGCAGCAAAGAGGAGGAGGGAGTAGAGTCGCTCGGTAGGCCCATGCAAGAAGGACGGTAGATGTGAATAGGAGGCAGGGCTCGGCTGCCGGTTAACTAAGTGGCCCCTTGGGTCGGACGCAGGCCTGGTCTCGAACGAGGAGCCAACTGCCCCGCCCACCGCGTACGCATTTGCTAAACACAATTTAAAACACAAATAAATTGTTATTTAATTCCCTAACACATCATTAAAATATTTACCTTAGTTCCCTAACACACAGAAAGTGTGGGGGAAAAAATCGTGAAAAATCAAGATGGCGGCCACTCACCTCGGTTCAGAAGGATAAGGCCCGCCCACACACGCACCGATTGGTCGACCGGTCAGGTCACCGAAGCGTAGGATTGGTCAATCGTCGAGTCACTCGACACTCAACTGTAGGACGGCAGCGCCAGGAACCCGCCGTCCGATTGGTCGACCTCGACGTCACACGGTCGCTAATGAGATGCTAATGAGCGGAACGCTGAACGTTTTTCGGATACCGCGGGCGGGATTTTTGTCCGGCCGAAACGTAAATATGCCTATGACTGGTCCGGAATCGCAAGCTTTCTTTTGAGGCAACGCGCGCGTCGGTACGCTCTGTAACTTTCAAACGTATAGAGAACGGACAGACAGACATCGGGACAGACAGACAGAAGAGCCGCTTTATATATATAGATAGATAGATAGATATATATAGAAGATAGATAGACTAGCTGGGGGTGCCAGGCGGTGCCGAGGCTTTTTTGAGGGCATGTTGTTGTTGGAAGAGAGAGAGAGAGCGACTGGGGGGAAGAGATTGAGGAGCGACTGGGGGGAGAGAGAGAGGGAGCGACTGGGGGGAGAGAGAAAGGGAGCGACTGGGGGTAAGAGAGAGGGAGCGACTGGGGGGAAGAGAGAGAGGGAGCGACTGGGGGGGAAGAGAAAGAGGGAGCGACTGGGGGCAAGAGAGAGAGGGAGCGACTGGGGGAAGAGAGAGAGAGAGCGACTGGTGGGAAGAGAGAGAGAGAGCGACTGGGGAAGAGAGAGAGAGAGCGACTGGGGGAAGAGAGAGAGGGAGCAACTGGGGGGAAGAGAGAGAGAGCAACTGGGGGGAAGAGAGAGAGAGAGCGACTGGGGAAGAGAGAGAGAGAGCGACTGGGGGGAAGAGAGAGAGAGAGCGACGGGGAAGAGAGAGAGAGAGCGACTGGGGGGAAGAGAGAGAGAGAGCGACTGGGGGGGAAGAGAGAGAGAGCGACTGGGGGGAAGAGAGAGAGAAAGAGCGACTGGGGGAAGAGAGAGAGAGAGCGACTGGGGGGAAGAGAGAGAGAGAGAGCGACTGGGGGGAAGAGAGAGAGAGCGACTGGGGGGAGAGAGAGAGCGAGTGACTGGGGGGAAGAGAGAGAGAGAGAGACTGGGGGGAAGTGAGAGAGAGAGCGACTGGGGGGAAGAGAGAGAGAGTGTGACGGGGGGAAGAGAGAGAGAGCGACTGGGGGGAAGAGAGAGAGAGAGCGACTGGGGGGAAGAGAGAGAGAGAGCGACTGGGGGGAGAGAGAGAGAGAGCGACTGGGGGGAAGAGAGAGAGAGAGCGACTGGGGGGAAGAGAGAGAGAGAGAGCGACTGGGGGGAAGAGAGAGAGAGAGCGACTGGGGGGGAAGAGAGAGTGAGAGCGACTGGCGGAAGAGAGAGAGAGAGCAACTGGGGGAAGAGAGAGAGAGAGCGACTGGGGGGAAGAGAGGGAGAGAGAGCGACTGGGGGAAGAGAGAGAGAGAGCGACTGGGGGGAAGAGAGAGAGCGATTGACTGGGGGGAAGAGAGAGAGAGAGAGACTGGGGGAAGTGAGAGAGAGAGCGACTGGGGGGAAGAGAGAGAGAGTGTGACGGGGGGAAGAGAGAGAGAGCGACTGGGGGAAGAGAGAGAGAGAGCGACTGGGGGGGAAGAGAGAGAGAGAGCGACTGGGGGAAGAGAGAGAGGAGAGCGACTGGGGGGGAAGAGAGAGTGAGAGCGACTGGCGGGAAGAGAGAGAGAGAGCAACTGGGGGGAAGAGAGAGAGAGCGACTGGGGGGAAGAGAGAGAGAGAGTGACTGGGGGAAGAGAGAGGGAGCGACTGGGGGGAAGAGACAGAGAGAGCGACTGGGGGGAAGAGAGAGAGAGAGCGACTGGGGGGAAGAGAGAGAGAGAGCGACTGGGGGGAAAGAGAGAGAGAGCGACTGGGGGGACGAGAGAGAGAGAGCGACTTGGGGGAAGAGACAGAGAGAGCGACTGGGGGAAGAGAGAGAGAGAGAGCAACTGGGGGGAAGAGAGAGAGAGCGACTGGGGGGAAGAGAGAGAGAGAGCGACTGGGGGGAAGAGAGAGAGAGCGGACTGGGGGGAAGGGAGAGAGAGAGCAACTGGGGGGAAGAGAGAGAGAGAGCGACTGGGGGGAAGAGAGAGAGAGCGACTGGGGGGAAGAGAGAGAGAGAACGACTGGGGGAAGAGAGAGAGAGAGCAACTGGGGTGAAGAGAGAGAGAGAGCGACTGGGGGAAGAGAGAGAGAGAGAGCGACTGGGGGGAAGAGAGAGAGCGAGCGACTGGGGGGAAGAAAGAGAGCGAGTGGACTGGGGGGAAGAGAGAGAGCGAGCGACTGGGGGGAAGAGAGAGAGAGAGCGACTGGGGGGAAGAGAGAGAGCGACGGGGGGGAAGAGAGAGAGCGACTGGGGGAAGAGATAGAGCGACTGGGGGGAAGAGAGAGAGCGACTGGGGGGAAGAGAGAGAGCGATGGGGGGAAGAGAGAGAACGACTGGGGGGAAGAGAGAGAGCGACTGGGGAGGGGGGAAAGGGAAAGGGGGAAAGGGAAAGGGGGTTGGGGAGGGGGGAAAGGGCGGTGGGGAGGGGGGAAAGGGGGGTGGGGAGGGGGGGAAGGGGGGTGGGGAGTGGGGAAAGGGGGGTGGGGAGGGTGGGGAGGGGGGAAAGCGGGGTGGGGAGGGTGGGTAAAGTGGGGTGGGGAGGGGGGAAAGGGGTTTGGGTATGGGGAGGGGGAAACGGGGGTGGGGAGGGGGGAAAGGGGGGTGGGGTGAAAAGGGGGGTGGGGGGAAAGGGGGGTGGGGGGAAAAGGGGGGTGGGGGGGAAAACGGGGGTGGGGGGGAAAGGGCAGTGGGGAGGGGGGAAGGTGGGTGGGGATGGGGGGGAAAGGGGGTTGGGAGGGGGAAAGGGGGGTGGGGAGGGGGTGTGAAAGGGGGGTGGGGGGGGAAGGGGGGTGGGGGAGTGGGGGTGAAAGGGGGTGGGGAAATGTGGGATGGGGAAGGGGGTGGGGGGAAGGGGGAAAGGGGGGTTGGTGGGAAGGGGGAAAGGGGGGATGTGGTGGGGGGAAGTTAGAAGTTGAAGGCGCTAGGTAAATGCAAGCTGGGTTAAAGGCGTTTCTTAGAATCCCTCTGACATCCAATACAATAAAGAGAGATATTTTGAAAGCATTGGCAGTGCAACCTCTCGCAGAGGTCGAGGCGGATACCGACCTGGATGAGCATAGCCCGGCCACAGAAGCTCAGGAAGCGAGGCGCCGGGCGGCTGCAGCGGAGGAAGAAGCAGCCGAGCGAGAGCAGGGCGGCGGCAGCCAGCGCCATGGTGCGGTGGCCCGAGCGAGAGAGCGAGTCCGGGCGCCGGTCGGTGCAGCCCGCAGCAGAGCAGAGGCTCCAGCACCCGCCGCCACTCAGGCTCGGAGACAGGCAGCCGGTGCCGGCACAGCCACTCAAAATGTCCGTCAAAGTATGCGAGCCTCCGGGCGAAGGGCAGCGACCGCGGCCCCGAGCAGCAGCTCCTTCCCCGCCGGCCCATCATCGCTGCTCCTACTTCCGCGAGGCCGGGGTGACAGGAGAGAGGGGAGAAAGCTACGGAGACCCCGTGGGCGGCGTAGCGCCTGAGACCCGGCCCGAGTCACCCAAGCTGAGCTCCCGCTGCAAACGGAGCTGAGCCCCGGGACCGGGCCGAGTGGGGGAAAACCCGAGTCCCTGGCCGCAAACGGAGCCGAGCCCCGGGGACCGGGCCGAGGGGGGAAAGCCCGAGTCCCCGGCCGCAAACGGAGCCGAGCCCCGGGACCGGGCCGAGCGGGGGAAAGCCCGAGTCCCCCGGCCGCAAACGGAGCTGAGCCCCGGGACCGGGCCGAGGCGGGGAAAGCCCGAGTTCCCGGCCGCAAACGGAGCCGAGGACCGGGCCCAGGGGGCAGCTGCATCGCGCCGGGAATCCGCTCAACTCAAGGCCCAGGCTTCCCGCGCTGCTAGGCCGCGGCTCCGCGCATCCACTGCAATAAAGAGAGATTGCTAAATAGTATTGAAAAGTCAATGAATTTGCTATTTTCCTTAGAGAGAGAGAGAGGAGAGAGGGAGAGAGAGAGAGAAGGAGCGAGTGAGGTAAAGAAAGGCAGAAAAATCAAGATGGCCGATTAAACGGCAGTTTGAAAAGTTAAGCCCCGCCCACAAATACCATTACACGCCCCCGCGTGACGCAGCGCGTTCCCCGTACGATTGGTCAACCTTCACGTCACTCAATGCTAATGAGCAGAATTTTTCCCATTTAATGAGCGGAAATTTGAACATTTTTTGGATACCGTCAGCACAATTTTTGTCTGACGGAAAAGTAAATATGCTTATGACCGTTCCGGAATCGTAAGCTTTCTTTTGATGTAACACACGTTGTAGGTACGCTCTATAACTTTTGAGTGTATAGAGGACAGACAGACAGACAGAAGAGCAATTATATATATAGATAGAGATAGATAGTGCCTCTGCTCTCTCTTCACATGCTTCTTTTAGCAATAGCCATGGCTCGATATCTTTTTTGATCTCTTCTTCCTCGGTCATGTCCACCTTGTTAGTCTACCTGGTTAAAACTGAGGCAAAGCAATTATCCAATATTTCTGCCATTTCGCTGTCATTACCTGTGAGCTTATCTTGCGCATCTTTTAGTGGCTCTGCCCCTATCCTGTTTTACCTTTTGTTCTTCATGTATCTGTAGAATACTTTACTATTTCTTTTTATATTCCTTGATAATTTCATTTCGTAGTTGCTCTTTGCCTTCCTAATTTTTTTTTACTCTTTACTACCTCTTCCTATTCCCTTTTGTCATCCTCTCCTTTATTGTCAATTTACTCAGTCTACGCCTTTTTCTTTAGTTTCACTTTTGCCCTTATCTCTTTATTCATCCATGGTGTTTCATTATTGGCTAGTTTGTTCTTGTTTTTTAGTGGAATATATCTCTCCTGAAATCTATTGATCACATTTTAAATATTTCCCACTGTTCTATCTCTGTTTGCCAATATTCTTTTCCAGTTTATCTTCCCTAGTTCTATTCTCATCACCTCAAAATCAGCTTTATCCAAACTATTACTTCTGTCTTTCTCAATCATTATCTTAAACCTTATTCTGTTGTGATCGATATAGCCTAGATTTTCACCTAAGCTTACTTCTCTTATCTGCTCTGGTTCATTACCCATTATAGATCCATCAGTGATTCCTCTCTTGTTGGGCTTCTTACATACTGGATAAGACCGGATTCCTGAACACACTGTAAATACTCCCCTTTCCCTACCTCTTCTTGCCAGATTATTTGGTGTAGTCGGGGATGGTAGCATAGTGGTTATGTTACTGGACTAGTAATCCAGAGGCCTGGACTAATAATCTGGAGCCGAGAGTTCAAATTCCATGGCAGTTGTGGAATTTAAATTCAGTTAATTAAATAAATCTGGAATAAAAAGCCAGTATCAGTAATGGTGACCATGAAACTTGTCATAAAAACCCATCTGGTTCACTAATGTCCTTTAGGGAAGGAAGTCTGCCGTCCTTACCTGGTCTGGCCTATATGTGACTCCAGACCCACAGCAATGCGGTTGACTCTTATCTGCCCACTGAAATGACCTAGCAAGCAACTCAGTTGTAATAAACCACTTCAAGAAACAATAATAAGAATAAAACCAGACAGACCATTCGGCATCGACCTCGGACCGGCTTCAGACACGACAATGGCACACCCAGCCCAGTCGACCCTGCAAAGTCCTCCTTACTAACATCTGGGGACTTGTGCCAAAATTGGGAGACTGTCCCACAGACTAGTGTAGGGTTCTCAAAATTCCCACATTCCCCAAAAGTTATGGATAAAGGGACCCTGTATGGACAAGTTATTAAAAAAGGGTGCCCGAAAGAAAATGGCTTCTGAAACCTTGTGACCAAGGCCAGCAGGATTTTAAAAAGCAAGGCCCTGCAAAAGGCAGGCCCATTCAAATCCTGAAACGAAACCTAACATGCATGGATCTGTGTGGAAGACTTTGTCATTTTCTAAAGCCAGACAGCTAGGTAAACACAGAATATGCATCTTTCATCGCGAAACAGTTAACCCAGGATAGACGTAATCTTGAGGCCATTAACTTTTTGCATACATAATTGGTAACCGCTCAAAGGAGCCACCAAGCCAGGAAAAGACAATTAAACATTCATAAATGACAAACAGCCAGGATATTGAAGCCGTTAAAACAAGGACACAACCACCCCAAAAGCCGTTAAAGTGAATGATTGTAAACATTTTAGACGAGCCCGCCAAAAATTAAACAAAGAACTGACCTGATTTGGTGCGCAGATAAGGGAATGGAGAACCTGTATAATTATAGGCCCACCGGTAGCTCAGGACACGCGCTCAGCACGGCAGAAGAGGGCTAGCCATCGGGGTACGTTGAAGAATAGAGCCAAACAGCAAGATCTAGGCTCAGCACGGCAGAAGAGGGCCAGCCATTGGGATACGTTGAAGAATAGAGCCAAATAGCAAGACCAAGGTAACAACTGAAGACAATTAGGCCGCAACCGCAGCCTTACACGACTGAGCCGACCCCGAAGGCCACCAACGGAGCACAGCCGCAATGAAATCCAATGACCACCACCAGAAGAACAACCATTCTGCAAGGTAAAGTACCCAACAAAGACTTTACTCTGCAAACTGAGGGAAAAGGGGGTACTTTACTCGGACGACTCCACCGCCGTGCCCTGGGACCACGTGACGACGGCAGGCCCCAAAGGACACAAAGAGCGAACCTCAAAACCACAACCGGCTTAATCGACAGGTTTCGAACTGTCAAGGAAACCCCATTGGTGAGCATAAATCCCTGGCCCCTCGTAGCTCAATCTAGTTAGGTATTGGGGGTGGGACAAGGGTAGGGGGATTATTAATGTGATTGTTCCCTCGCTGTGCCGTGTGTTCCCCATTCCCAACTAAGCGTAACTTTATATGCCCGTAATTATTCTAGTGATTTTTCCAGTGTTGTAATATTGTTGTGCCTTTTAATAAAATTACGGTTTTCTTTTACCAAACCAATTGTCAACTCTATTTCTGTATCGCCGCCTGTACCTAAGTCCGGTGTCTAGAACCCAGGGGTGTGGGAGCGATTGAAACCGCTCAGAGACAGTCAGGGGCTGAGCTGACTGGGCACATGCCATCCCCTACAGGAATGGTGACCACGGCAGGACTCTGGCAACAGGGGTGCGATGCAGTAGACAATGATTCGGAAGAGCAAACCATGATGGAAGAGAGGATTTCTGATTATGCGTTTAGTAAGGTGAATATCACAAAGAAGTGGATCACCAATCTGTTAAAGGCTGGGCGTCCGGTAGATGCCGCAGCTAAGTGGACAGAAGGGAAGGAGCACAAGAATTCCCTAGAGAAGGCAGTCTGGCTGATGTGCTTCAAGAAACAGGTCCAGCTTTTGGACAGGCTCATTGCAGCACAGGCAGCCAAGATAAGGGAGTCAGCCCTGGAGGTCTAGGACAAGGCTCTAGCAGGGGAGAAGTTACTGGTAGCGTTGCAGGCCCTAAACCAGGAAAGGGTACAGTTAATGGGGGAACATAAGGCCAGGTTGGAATACCTACAGTGCCAGGTCACCGAAGCCAAGGGTAATGATTTGAGGTTACGGGAAAAGAATGCCTGCCTAGCGAGACAAGTAAGAGAGCAGGAGGAGAAAGTAAAAGGAATAAAGGCAGCCTATAAGTTGGCAAGCGAACGGGGGTTTGAAGATGCAGATCATGGCCCCTGCAAGGAAGAAATAGAAAATCTGAGCCTGGCCCTAAGGAAGGCAAAGGGCATGGTGTGCCTCATAAGCCCGAAGGCAGGCCAGGCGGATTTTGCAGGGAATGAGGGGACAACGGTTCAGGCACCACAGGTGGTGCCAAGGGACGACCAGGTTGAGGAACAGGAGGTCCCGCGACCACCACCCGTAGCGCCAGGTTTTAGCGAGGTCTGGCAGCAAGGGGGGGTGGAGTCAAGGGTAGAATTGGAGGTGGAACAACCCCCGCAAGAAAGGCTGGAACCAGGACCGATGTGCCCAGCCCGGCATCGGAGGTTTGGCCCACCCATTAATGGCGAGGAAGAGAGACCCATCCAAAACCAGTTTGCATTACCCTACAGCACCCAACAGCTTAGGGCTATGGTGAGCCATATCCCAAGGCTCACCGAGAAAGGGGACCCCTTGGTCCACTTCAGGGAAGTGGAACAGGCAGCCAGCATCAACGAAGGCTATGGCGCTGAGCAGGCTAAAATGCTGCGGTTCTCTTTGGAGAGTAAGCTCCTCCAATCCCTCTCTGACGAGTGTAAGAGGGGGCAGGGTGGGTATGAGGAGCTCAGGGATGAAGTTCTGGAGGCCATGGGGGTAGTGTATGTGCTTTAAGTCAGAACTACTTTTTACAGCTCCTGTATACTGTAGTACCGGCAGTGACCACACCGGTATATAAGCTGTGCACATGCCTCTGTACCCCAGTCTAGAGATTACCCTCCTCCAGTAAAGATCTGTTATTTGTTTATGTACAGCATCCGTGTAATTATTTATCCACTGAACCACGGATCCAACAGTGGCGACGAGTGTTGATGCGAATCTACCTGCAACATAAAAAAAAATAGTCGAGTCCAGGAACACGGGCGTCGACCGCGAGCAACCGCCCAGCAGTCAGGCAGAGATCCAACTTCACTGGGGAGGCTGTGGAGAGCCGGGCTTGGTTCCCCAGCCACAACAAGCAGTAAGAGACCGACGACAGGTCAAGAGCAGACCCTTCCCGAGCAGCGGCGGCTGGAGCCGACCGACGGCAGAGAGAGAGAGCCGAGCAGCGTCGACGGGGTAAGAAAGAGGGTGAAGAGAGCAGGGCGCAGCCGGGGGTTGATCACCGAGCGGCGTCGAGGAAAAATACTGCAAACCGGAGAGAGAGAGGGTAAGAAACAGCCGGGTTCTAGACTGAGCGGCGTCGACAAATATCAAGAGAAGAACGCCCAGAGCACAGCCAGGGATCACGGGCTGATCAGGGTCCGCAGGGTGAAGCAAGGGGAGACGCCATTGAGCCGCAGAGAAGCAGGGAGAGCGCGGGAGGCGCCATTGAGCTGCGGAGAAGAAGGAAGAGCGCGTGAGATGCCATTTTGCGAAGCCGCAGTGGAGAAGATGGGTGAGCGCGGGAAGGAAGGAAAGCGCGGGAGACGCCATTTTGTGCCAGCGGAGAAGAAGGGGAAGCACGGGAGGCGCCATTGGTGATAGTTAATGCACAACCAAGGATGCCGAAGAGTGGCAGTATCTCTACGTTCGACAATGAAGTCGAAGATTGGGCGACATATGTAGAACGTATTGAGGTGTACTGCAGGGCGAATGAAGTGCCAGATGCTAATAAAGCACTGGTTCTATTAAATTCCATGGGTGCAAAAGCTTATGGGTTACTGCAAAATCTAATAACCCCAGAGAAGCCGGTAAACAAGAATTTTGAAAGCATAGTAGAAATCCTACAGGACCACTTAAACCCCACACCGCTGCTGATAGCAGAACGATTTAAGTTCCATAAAAGGAACCAACACAAAGATGAAAGCAATGCTGAGTATCTAACGGAACTGCGCAAGCTATCGAAATACTGCCAGTTTGGAGCGGGACTAGCAGACATGTTAAGGGACAAGTTTGTGTGTGGGCTACAAAGTGAAGGAACCCAGAAACGGCTTCTATCAGAAAAGGACCTTACGCTGGACAAAGCTTTCAGTATGGCAGTATCACACGAAGCAGCCGCAAGGGGCGCTGCAGAGATACAATGGAGACCGCAAGAATATGGCACCAACGAAATGACCTATGGAACAGGGAAGTGCTATCGCTGGGGCAGAACAACACATGACCAGAAAGATTGTTGGTTCAAGGACCAAGTGTGCAGACAGTGTGGGAAAGCAGGACACATAACAAGAGTCTGCAGGTCTGGGAAGAAAACCAACAGTGAGAAATCTCCACAGGAAAAGTACAATAAGGTACACCAGGTGATGGACAGTGGTTCAGACGAACAGAAAAGTGACACAGACTCCAGAAGCAAGGAGCTGGGTGTTCTCAAACTACATAATGTAACCGAAATGGAGGATCACCAGACTATCTGGGTTACACTCAAGATAGACGGAGTCCAAGTGGAAATGGAATCGGACACAGGGTCAGCTCTAACAGTCATAAATCAAAGAGACTACAAGCGGCTATTTTCACACATACTCTTGAAAGATACAGAGATTGTCTTGAAGACGTATACGGGGCAAAAAGTCTACCCCAAAGGGAAAATAAGGGTGAAAGTGACATATAAAGGTCAGGAAATACCTAAAATGGATATATATGTATTGCCAAATGGAGGACCACCACTGCTAGGACGTGAATGGATCCGGAAGATACATTTAGATTGGCATTCCATACAGGCACTGAAGGTGGAGGCCAAAAAGGATGACGACGTCACACCCGGACGACTGTCAAAAATGCTAACTGACGCAAAAGAAGTGTTCCAGGAGGGACTAGGAACACTAAAAGGAATAACAGCAACAATTAAAATAGAGGATAATGCAAGCCCAAAGTTTCTGAAGGCCAGACCAGTGCCTTATGCGATCAGACCAGCGGTTGAAGCAGAGCTGGAAGGGTTGGAACGTTCAGGAGTACTGTCCAAAGTGGACTGGAGCGAGTGGGCTACACCCATCGTTCCTGTAATGAAGAGGTCGTTGAGTAATACGCCTGGGGAACCAAAGAAGGTCCACATCTGTGGGGATTTTAAGGTGACAGTGAACCCAGTCCTTCACACGGTGCAATATCCGCTTCCACGAATTGCGGATATTTTCGCCTCGCTATCTGGTGGTAAACGCTTCACCAAAATTGATCTAGCCCAGGCGTACTTGCAAATGGAGGTAGAAGAAGCTTCAAAACATTACCTTACGAGCAACACCCATAAAGGTCTCTATCAATACAACCGGCTGGTGTTTGGAGTAGCCTCGGCTCCGGCTATCTGGCAAAGGGCGATGGATCAGGTCCTGCAAGGGATTGCAGGGACCCAGTGTTAATTGGACGACATCTTGGTCACGGGAGAAAATGACGGTGATCACCTCGCTAACTTGGAGAAGGTGCTCGCCAGATTAAAGGAATATGGGCTATGAGCTAATCGCCACAAGTGCGAGTTTTTCCAGAAACAGATCTCGTATTGCGGCCACGTCATCGATGAAGAGGGGCTACATAAGTCCCCTGACAAGATAGAGGCAGTAGTCAAGGCTCCAGCACCAGAAAATGTGTCACAACTGAGGTCGTTCCTCAGGCTGGTAAACTATTACCACAAGTTCTTACCAAATTTGTTTACGGTATTACATCCGCTGAACACCCTACTGCAAACAGGGGTACCATGAAGTGGGATGATGAATGTAGACGAGCTTTCCAGAAGTGTAAAGAATTGATCACATCAAAAGAGGTGTTGGCCCATTTCAACCCAGCACTACCAATTCGTTTGGCATGTGATGCATCACCCTACGGCATTGGAGCGGTGCTGTCGCACAAATTCCCAGACGGGTTGGAGAGGCCAGTAGCCTTTGTGTCTCGGTCACTAACCTCAGCCGAGCGCAACTATGCCCAGATTGACAGGGAGGCCCTCAGCCTAGTATGGGGAGTAAAAAAATTTAACCACTATCTGCATGGACAGAAGTTCACCTTGCTGACTGACCACCAACCACTTGTCTCCATCTTTAATCCTAAGAAGGGCGTGCCAGTAATGACTGCACAGAGGTTACAAAGATGGTCCCTGTTTCTAGGGGCGAATCAATATGAAATCGAATAACAGCATGGGAACGTTGATGAGCTATCGCGCCTGCCACTGCCTACTGTGGAGGAAGCACCAGCAGTGGACCCTATCGAGATATTTTATTAGTCAATAATTGAACGATTGCCAGTAACAAACGCGGATACAGAGAAGGAGACCCGCAATGATCCGACGCTGTCACGGGTATATGGATTGACGGTGAGGGGATGGCCAACACATGGCGACTCACTGTTGCCAGCATTCTCATCCAGAAGAGAACAGCTGTCAGTATGCCAGGGGACAGTGATGTGTGGATCCAGAGTGGTGATTCCACCCAAGTTAAGGGAGAGAGTGCTAAATGAGCTTCATGAAGGTCATCTGGGGGGAGTGAAAATGAAAAGCCTAGCTAGGGCTTATGTGTGGTGGCCGGGAATCGATCAACAAATCGAAGACCTAACTAAGAGCTGCTTAGGATGCCAGAAGGTCCAAAATGCACCACCACATGCCCCTCTACACCCATGGGAGTGGCCCTCCTCTCCATGGCAACGGGTGCACATTGATTTCGCTGGTCCATTCATGGACTCAATATTCTTAATAGCAGTGGATGCTCATTCAAAGTGGCCTGAGGTGATAAAGATGTCTTCAACCACTACAGAGAAAACGATTGCAGTCCTACGGACCATATTTACCAGAAACGGGTTGCCAGAGCAGATCTGCTCTGATAATGGACCACAGTTTGTGTCCGACGAGTTCCAAAAATTCATGAAAAGGAATGGGGTAAGGCATTACACATCCGCCCCGTATCATCCAGCCACCAATGGATTGGCTGAGAGGTTTGTACAAACCTTTAAGAAGGCGATAAAGGCCATGTGCGATGAGGAAATTCCACTACAGCATAAGATGGACAATTTCTTATTAGCCTACCGAAACGCGACACATGCAGTTACCAACCAGACCCCGGCCATGATGTTCTTTAACCGAAGTTTGAGATCTCGTCTGGACTTGCTCAGACCAAATGTGCGAAGAAATGTTGAGGACAAACAATTCCAGCACATCAACGAGAAGCCGACAAGGAGCTTCAATGTAGGGCAACCAGTCTTGGCCCGGGACTATGGAACAGAGAAGTGGCAACCCGGAACGATATGTACAAGGCAGGGGCCATTAATGTACGCAGTGGATGTTGGGGAGAACATTGTGAGATGCCACGTGGATCAGATCTTAGCATCACAGGAATGCATCAACCCCATGTCTCGAGTACCTGGGGATGAACCCGACATACCGGTAGTATCTACTTCAGACCCAGTAGCAGTGGAACCCGATGAACTACCCGATGAAAGGGGGTCAGAATCGCCTCTGCACCAAGAACAAGAACCTCCGGAAAGGAGTTATCCCGAAAGGGTCAGGAAGCCGCCCCAAAGACTGAATCTATAAATGGACTTTTGTTATTGAATGTACATGTAAAAATGTAATTGTTATTTGAATATTAAGGGGGTATTATTAATCTAAAAAGGGAGGAATTGTAGTGTATGTGCTTTAAGTCAGAACTACTTTTTACAGCTCCTGTATACTGTAGTACCGGCAGTGACCACACCGGTATATAAGCTGTGCGCATGCCTCTGTACTCCAGTCTAGAGATTACCCTCCTCCAGTAAAGACCTGTTATTTGTTTATGTACAGCATCCGTGTAATTATTTATCCACTGAACCACGGATCCAACAATGGGGATGAATGAGGGAAGTCCTTTCTCCCGTGTGGAGAAGACAGTGCAGCTCGCAGGGGAAACCCCGCAAGCTTTCGCGGACAGGTTATGGCCGGTGTACAGGAGTGCCTGTCCTGGGACACCTAACCGGGCATTCCTGAACCGGGATCAGTTGGCCCACTGGCTCCGTTGCCTGGTGGCAAACAGCTTGCCGCAGGTTCGGGCCAAGGCGGAAGTCTGGTTCGACCCTAGGAATCCCCTGCCCACCGAACTTACGGTGATCTGACAGTTGATCCTAGCCTATAAGAATGGTAGGGGAACCGATGCACACCCACCTAAGGGGAAGGTGCATGAGGTAAAACCCGGAGAGGGTAGGAAGGAGTGGCATCAGGAAGGGAATAACCCTTCGAGCACAAAGCTCAATTGCTACGGGTGTGGGAAGGATGGACACTGGAGGAAGGAGTGCAAAAACCCTTGGAAAGATAACAAGGGAAAGAATTCCACAGCCACAGCCCAAAAGATAGAGGCAGGGATCCCTCCCGCCGTGGTCGAGTCATTTTTGGACACCATGAGGTCCCTATTGACTGGCCAGGGGAGAGTAGCAGCCGCTACCGGAGCTCTGACCCCGTCAGCCCCATCCAACCCACAGCCATGACTAGAGCCAGCGCAGCCTGTTTACCTGTGTTCCCTGCGGTACGGTGTATGGAAGAGACCCCTCGTGGAGATGGAGGTAGAAAATGTGAAGGGGACCTATCTGTTGGACACGGGGGCATCATGCACCATGGTCCATTCAGCTAACCCCACGACCTCACCTCTACATAGCGGGGCCCCATACAGTCTGGTGGGATTCACAGGCAGAGAACAGGCCGGCTCATTTTCCATCCCGCTCTCCATTCGTTTAGGAACACTCCGCTCTAAGTGGACCTGTATTCTAATGAAGTGGGAACAGGAGGGTGGAAAGGGGATCCTGGGAGCTGACTTTATTGTAGGCCATGGGATCCTGGTGGATTTAAGAAATCATTGCCTATGGGGGGCAAGTACAGGAAAGGAAGGCGAAGTAGTAGTCATTCCAGGGAAAGAAGGGAAGGGGACCCTATGCACCATGAAGCCTAAAGAGGGTTATAACCTCGAGCTCATGGTCAATAACACTCCACAGGAGTTCCAGGCATTTGTGCAAGCCCACCTGGCCACATTTGCCACACACAAACACGACTGCGGGAGGGTCAATGGGTTTGAGGTCAGCGTAGATGGGGACCCCATGGCCCGACCACAGAAACAGTATAACTTCCCCAGGGAAGCGGAGCCAGACATGGAAACAGCCATGTCCTCCTTGGTACAGCAAGGGGTCCTCAGACCGATAGCCACCCACGTAAACTCTCCACTGTGGCTGGTTAGAAAGCCGGACAATTCCTGGAGGGCCACGGTGGACTATCGGGTGCTCAACAGTAACATCCCAGCCTGTGCACCCACGGTAGCAGCAGTTGCCGACCTGATAGGAAGTATCCCAGCATCCGCGACAACATTCACGGTGCTGGGTATTTCCAACGGGTTTTGGTCCATCCCTTTAAGGAGGGAGGACCAGTACAAGTTTGCCTTTACTTTTAAAGGGCAACAGTACACCTGGAACTGTTTGCCTCAGGGCTTCCACAATCGCCCCAGCATCTTCCACCAGTGCATGGCAAACAGTTTAAAGGGCTTCAGCCAGCCCAGACAGTTGGTGCAGTACGTGGATGACCTGCTCCTCTTCACCGATTCAAGAGAGGAGCATGGCCCACTACTGGCCGAGCTGCTGGAGTTGCTCAGGCAGGAGGGTTTTAAAGTAAACCCAAAGAAAGCGCAGATCGGCCAGCACGAGGTGAAATTCCTGGGCCTGACCGTACACGCTGGGGAAAGGGCCATAGATAAGGCTAGGAGGGAGGCGGTACAGGAGTTACCAGTCCCCAACACAGTCACAGGTGTGAGGTGGTTTCTAGGGCTATCCGGGTAGTGCAGAGATTTTATTGAGGACTATGCAGCCACAGCAGCCCCTCTGCTCTGACTCCTACACAAGGGAGTGGAGTGGGCATGGGATGAGGGTTGCCAGGCAGCATTTGGCAGGCTCAAGAAAGACCTGCAGACCGCACCAGCGCTAGGGGCTGTGGTGTATGTAACCTGTTCCACCTTAAGAGAACTTAAGCCTGTTCCACCTTAAGAGATGTACTACTTTCTCTGGCTGCTGTATACGTAATACCGGTGGTGACCACCGGTATATAAGTACTGTGTAGTGATATTGTATTTAGTATAGTCCTGACCTCCAACTAGTAAAGACCTGTTGAACTTTATTCTTGTAGTCTGTGTCAGTAATTAATCTTAATACAACTGGAACACACAGACTTAACAGTGGCGACGAGTCCGATTCTTACCCTGCGGCAGTTTATATCCACGGCGGCTTCGTCCACAGAACGGGCGTCGAAGAGAGGCATCCACCCTCATCACCCTGCTGGAAGACATGTCGCGCGGCAGGCATCGAGAACCCGGAGTGCAGAAGACATCCTGAACTCGAAGCCTCCATCAGCGGCAGTCAGCTATCTTCTTTCTACCTCGGTGGTGGGTAAGCCGGTCAGCGACGTGAGCAGAAAGTTGGCCGCGTTGGCTGTACAGACGGGGGGAGGAAGACGGAGGAATAAGGGCGGTGAGATCGATCGCGACCGGAGATAAGGGCCGGGCCGCATTCGGGCCGAAAGGAGCAGCGCGGGGACATCGATTGCGGCTGGTGATAAGGGCCGGGCCGCTTTCGGGCCAAAAAGGCGCAGCGTCTGGGGCGACTGAAGGCGCGAGAGCCACGGTGAAGGTGAACGCAGCCGGTGCTAATAACCGGGCTGCAAGAAGGTCTGCGAGGCGCGACATCGGGGAAGAGCGAATGCCCGAGGGAGCCGCGGTGAAGCGGAGACAGCGTCGGGGGAGTTACTAACCGCTGGGAAAGGGGAGCAGCAGCGGCACGCCAAACGCCATTGCAGCCAGTGGGTGAAGACCGCCAAGCGCGGGAAAACCGCCATTTTGTAGGCGGAGGACGAAGACAAGAGCGGGAAGCCGCCATCTTGGGATAAAATAAATTGCAACGATGCCTAAACATGGGAACATTAATACCTTTGATAGCAACATCGAAGATTGGGCCATGTATGTAGAACGCATACAAAATTATTGTAAAGCAAATAAAATCCCAGATGCAGAGAAAGCACTAACTTTATTAAACTTAATGGGTGCGAAGACATACGGGCAATTGAAACACCTTTTATCACCAGATGAACCGGCGGATAAGACGTTCGAGGAGATTGTTACTGTCCTGAAAAATCATCTAAACCCCACGCTGCTGATGATAGCGGAACGATTTAAATTTTACAGCAGAAGGCAGCTGAAGGATGAAAGCAATGCTGAATATTTAATGGAATTGCGTAAGCTAGCAAAGTACTGTCAGTTTGGAACGGGACTAACAGGCGCGCTAAGAGATAAATTTGTGTGTGGATTATTAAAAGAAGATACACAAAAGCGACTGCTCGAGGAGAATGAGCTGACGCTTGAGAAAGCGATCACTATGGCAGCAGCACACGAAGCCGCAGCGAGAGGCACGGCAGTAATGCAGCTACGGTCACCGGAACTCAGTACAAATAAATTGGGTTTGAGTACTGTAAAATGTTATCGTTGTGGAAAGACAACACACGATCAGAACCAGTGTTGGTTTAAAAACCAAGAATGCAGAACGTGTGGCAGGCTTGGCCACATAGCTAAAGTATGCCGGTCAGGAAAGAAGACCAGCAACAAAAAGTCACCGCAAGGAAAATACATAAAGGTGCACAAGGTGACAAAGACCAGTTCGAACGAACAGAAGTCAGATTCAGACGCTAGCAGTAATGAACTGGATAGCTTAAGAGTACACAACGTTGGTAAGGATGCAGATCTCCAGACAATTTGGGTCACTCTTCAGATAGCAGGAGTCCAAGTAAAGATGGAATTGGACACTGGATCGGCATTGACGGTCATGAATAAGAAAGATTACAAAAGGTTATTCCAACATATTCCCCTACGGGATATGGAGATTATATTGAAAACATACACGGGGCAAAGAGTGTACCCCATCGGAAAGATAGAGGTAAAAGTGGTCCACAAGGGCGAAGAAAGCCAAGTAATGGACATATATGGGCTACCTGAAGGAGGTCCACCACTACTGGGACGGGAGTGGATTAGGAAAATGAATATGGACTGGCACTCCTTAAAAGCACTAACGGTAGATTCCGGGGAAACAGATGTCAAACCTAAACGATTGTCCAAAATATTGGATGATGCTAAAGAGGTGTTCCAGCAAGGACTGGGAACACTGAAAGGAATTACGGCAAACATCAAGATTGATGAACATGCACAACCAAAATTTTTCAAAGCCAGACCGGTACCCTATGCAATACGACCTACTGTAGAAGCGGAACTGGAAGCGCTAGAATGTTCAGGTGTACTGTCTAAGGTAGATTGGAGTGAGTGGGCTACGCCCATTGTTCCCGTTATGAAACGTCCTTCGAGCAACAAGCCAGGAGAACCAGGGAAGGTTCGCATCTGTGGAGATTTCAAGATCACCGTTAATCCGATGCTTCACACGGTGCAGTATCCGCTTCCGCGGATTGAGGATATTTTTGCTTCGTTGTCTGGCGGGAAACACTTCACCAAGATAGACCTGGCGCAGGCGTACTTGCAGATGGAGGTTGAAGAAGAGTCACGCCAGTACCTCACGATCAACACGCATAGAGGTTTGTACTGGTATAATAGGCTGGTTTTTGGAATGGCATCGGCTCCGGCAATTTGGCAGAGGGCCATGGAGCAGGTATTACAGGGAATTCCAGGCACACAATGTTACCTGGACGATATTCTGATTACAGGTGATGGTGATGAAGAACACCTCGCAAACTTGGAACTGGTGCTCAACAGACTGAAAGAGTATGGACTTAGAGTTAATCGGCAGAAATGTGAGTTCTTTCAGAAGCGGATCTCGTACTGTGGTCATGTCATTGACCGGGAGGGGCTTCATAAGTCTCCTGACAAGATAGAGGCAGTTGTAAAGGCTCCCACTCTGGATAATGTCTCTCAGTTGAGGTCGTTTCTGGGATTGATTAACTATTACCATAAGTTTCAACCGAATCTATCCACGGTACTGCACCCGCTGAACGTTCTTTTACAGAAGGGGGTACCATGGGAATGGAGCGAAAACTGTAAGAAGGCATTTTGCAAAAGCAAAGAATTGATCACCTCAGAGGAAGTGTTGGCTCACTTCAACCCGACACTGCCTATTCGGTTGGCTTGTGATGCTTCTCCATATGGTATTGGGGCAGTACTCTCACACAAGTTGCCAAATGGCACGGAAAGGCCAGTCGCGTTTGCATCCAGATCATTGACCTCCGCTGAGCGCAACTATGCGCAGATCGATAGGGAGGCTCTCAGCCTTGTATGGGGAGTGAAGAAGTTTAATCATTACCTGCAGGGCCAAAAATTCACACTTCTGACAGACCATCAGCCGTTGGTATCCATTTTTAACCCTAAGAAGGGTGTTTCGGTGATGACAGCACAGCGACTCCAGAGATGGTCCCTTTTCCTAGGGGCACATCAATATCAAATAGAATTCAAAGGTACAAAGCAGCATGGCAATGCTGATGGGCTGTCGCGCCTGCCGCTAGCTGAAGCAGAAGAGACGATGAAAGTTGACCCTGTTGAGTTATTTCATTCGACCATCATCGAGTGTTTACCAGTCACCAATGCAAGTATTGAAAGAGAAACCAGGAACGACCCGACACTGTCCCGAGTTTACGAGGTGACAGTGAAGGGATGGCCAACACATGGTGATCCTCTGTTACCGGCATTCTCGGCAAGGCGAGACCAGCTGTCCGTCTGCCATGGTACTTTGATGTACGGGACAAGAGTGATTATTCCTCCCAAGTTACGGGAAAGAGTTCTAAAGGAACTGCATGAAGGTCATCTGGGGGGAGTTAAGATGAAAAGTCTTGCTAGGGCTTATGTATGGTGGCCGGGCATTGACCAACAGATAGAGGAGTTGACAAAAAGCTGCGCTGGGTGCCAAAAAGTGCAAAATGCACCTCCGATCGCACCGCTACACCCATGGGAATGGCCTTCAGCCCCATGGCAACGCGTACATATTGACTTTGCTGGTCCATTCATGGTCTCCATGTTCCTAATTGCGGTGGACGTACATTCCAAATGGCCAGAAGTGATCAAGATGAATACCACTACTTCAGAAAAGACAATTGCGGTGTTAAGAACAATATTCGCAAGGAACGGATTGCCAGAACAGATATGTTCGGACAACAGACCACAGTTCGTGTCGGAAGAATTCCAAAAATTCTTAAAGAAGAATGGGGTGAAACATTATACCTCTTCCCCATATCATCCGGCGACAAACGGGTTGGCCGAGAGATTTGTCCAAACATTCAAAAAGGCAATAAAGGCCATGAACGATGATCAGATTCCGTTACAACACAAGGTGGACAATTTCCTAATGGCATATCGAAACGCCGCTCATGCAGTGACTAACCAAAGTCCTGCCATGATGTTTTATAACAGGAGGTTGCGGTCCAGGTTGGACTTGTTAAAACCAAATGTGCGGAGGGAAGTGGAAAACAAACAGTTCCGGCATATTAATAACAAGTCCACTCGAAGTTTTGACGTAGGACAACCAGTGTTGGCAAGGGGCTATGGAAATGAAAAATGGCAGTCCGGAACAATTCGGGCCAGACAAGGACCTCTGATGTACACAGTAGATATTGGTAACAATGTGATAAGGCATCATGCGGATCAACTGGTAGAATCAAGAGCAAGGGTCGAACCCATGGTTGCGACAGAGACAACTGTGGAAGACGTTAATGAACCTGAAGCATCTACCTCGGCAGGGACTGTACCTGATGATGACGTCCAATACATAAGAAACCAACAAGAAGAGTCACCTCAGCAACAAGAATCAGAGACCACTGAAAGGCGTTATCCAAACCGAATCAGAAGGCGTCCTGAGAGACTGAACCTTTGAACTGTTTATACCTGAAGTTATATATGTATATATGTTATGTTAAATGGGGATATGACTGTTAAGCTAAAAAGGGAGGATTGTGGTGTATGTAACCTGTTCCACCTTAAGAGAACTTAAGCCTGTTCCACCTTAAGAGATGTACTACTTTCTCTGGCTGCTGTATACATAATACCGGTGGTGACCACCGGTATATACGTACTGTGTAGTGATATTGTATTTAGTATAGTCCTGACCTCCAACTAGTAAAGACCTGTTGAACTTTACTCTTGTAGTCTGTGTCAGTAATTAATCTTAATACAACTGGAACACACAGACTTAACAGGGGCCATAGATGGGGGGAAAGAGTTCTTCCTGGAGGTAGCAGCCAGCGGGGACAGCCTGAGTACTGTGCTTCTCCAAGAGCGGCATGGCAGGCTGTGGCCGGTGGTCTACTCCTCCAGGATACTCACGAATGTGGAGAAGAGCTACTCCAATTGTGAGAGGCACCTCTTGGCCACACATTGGGCTGTGAAAAGATCGCTGATCTTCACAGGGACCTCTCCAATCACCCTCCTCACCCATCACACAGCCACCCAGATGCTCCTGGACGGGAGAATCAAAGATGGGACAGTGAGTTGTGCCCGCATTGCTCGCTGGACCCTGCTTCTCTCACAGATGGACCTAAAAGTAAAAGGGCTCTGCAAGCCAAAGCTTGCAGCCAACTTGGTATAACCTGGAATAGCCCACCGGTGTTCCATAGAAGGGGTTTGGGAAGTGGACATAGGTTTACGGGCCGGGATACACCCCACAGGCCGCGAAATCTATGTGGACGGCTCCAGCACAGTATCTGCTGGTCAGCGACTTACAGAGTGTGGAGTTTATGACCCAGCGGCGAACATTGCCCTGGCAATTAAGCTCCCCAGCACCATGAACGCCCAGCAGGCTGAACTGTCCACGGTAGTGTACGTTGTTACTCACCCCAAAATCTTCCCCACCCCGTACACGATTTGCTCGGACAGCATGTTCACATGCAATTCGTGTACGGAGTACCTGGCCATCTGGTCCTGCCGCGGATACACCTCCGCCGATGGGAGACCCCTCACAGTAAAACCCCTGCTGGAGAAAATCTTAGCAGCAGTGGGGGAGGAAGGGGAGGTTTTCATCCATAAGGTGAAAGCCCATTCCTCCACAGAACCCCATAGTCAGGGCAACCAGCAGGCTGACATGCTAACTAAGGAGGGTGCCCGCACTGGCACTTTCTGGGACCCATATGGATCCAGACCCATAGCAGCAGTCAGGGGTAGGAATGGGACACAAGGGAGTGCAGGGGTAGCTTTAGCCCCGGACCTTAAGACGGTCCAAGCCCAAGACCCCGTCCTTAAGGCAGCCCTCAGTGCAGTGACTGAGGGATAAAGGGTACAGGGCCCTTACGGAACGGCAGCCCTCTCTGTGAAAGAAGGCATGCTGTTTAGGGGAGAACAATGGGTAGTACCACCGCAGCACCGGAGGGAATTCCTTCAACTGGCCCATGAGGGCCCAGGAGCGGGGCATCCCGGGCCTGAGACCACCTGGCAGCGGGTGGAACAGGCGGGATGGTGGCCAGGACTCAGGGAAGATGTCCACGAGTTCTGCGCCGGCTGCCTGGTGTGTGTTGCTAACAACCCTGACCCCCACAAAAGGAAGGTACCTATGGGACACATCTGGAGGGTAGAGGGACCATAGCAGTCGATACAGGTCGACTACATCGGGCCCCTACCCACCGCCTAGGGAGGCTATAAGTACTGCCTAGTCCTGGTAGATGTGTTCACGAAATTGGTAGAGGCCTTCCCCTGCAGAACAGCCACAGCTCTGGGTACTGCCAGGATCCTGGTCCGGGAAGTGTTCTCGCGATGGGGGCTACCACAGTATGTGAAGTCCGACCAAGGAAGTCACTTCACCAGGCAGGTCATGCAGAATACCCTTATGGTGCTCGGCATCGAGGGGAAGTGGCACGTTGCCCACAACCCACAGTCATCAGGGATTGTGGAGAGATTGAACAGGACCCTGACGGAAAGGCTGAGGAAAGAGACGGTGGACTCGCCTAGAAAATGGGCCGAGGTCCTACCGTTGGTCCTGATGGGGATCCGGGCCAGCCAGTCCAAAAGCACGGGGTACTCCCCGCACGAGCTGATGACTGGCAGGGTTATGCGGACCCCCACCCATGTACTAGCCCCGGTGCTCACAGAAGGTCAGCTCAGGGAGGTAAACTGGGACAGGTTCGCCAGGAACCTCTTTGAGCACCTTAAGCAGGTCCACAGGCAGGCGGCTGGGGACATGGGAAAGCAGCATCGGAGTAACCGAAAACCCCGAACCCGAAAACACCACGAGTGGGAAATAGGGGATCAGGTTATGGTGAGAAATTTTGCTCAGGCAGGAAGTTTAGAACCATTATATATGGGGCTCTACAGCATTGTAGACAAGGCCAGCCCCATGGTATACGCCATTAAGATGCCTCGGCGCACCAAATGGTTCCATATTAATCAGTGTAAAATGTTTAAGCCCGAGAGGAGAGAACAGCCAGTTGGGATAAGGTCTGAGGATAGAAATCCTCAGCCTGCAGCAGAAGCTAGTTCACAGACTGCACAGACAGGCGCTGTGGCTTGTTTAAGGGGAGTGGCCATCCCGCCCACCAATTGGGACACTCCCTCACTCTTCTGGGATTTAGATGAGGTGGGACCCGAGGGCGGAGATCACGCCCCTGACCCAGGTTTAGGTGAGGTGGGACCTGAGGGCGGGGACCCTCAGCCTGCAGCACCAGGCTGCGAAGAGTTACCTGCCCCTAGCCCAGGTTCAGGAGAGGTAAAGCCTGAGGAGGAAGATCCCCAGCCAGCAGTAGTGGAAAGCCCACAGACCGCACCGGAGGGGGCAGTGGCTCAGGTTAAAGAACCAACAGCCAGAAAAACCCCACCCGCCAAAGTCCACAGAAGGTCCCCATGGATGCCCCAGCCAAAGAAACTGTGGTCACCAGCTCCCCATTTTAAAAGGGCAGCCTCCTGAGTCAGGGATCGGTCTGAGGGCAGAGGTCCCAAGCCAGCAGCCGCAGGCTGCAAGGGACCGAAAGTACAGGGCAGTGCGGCCACACCGAAGGGAGCGGTGTGCTGCAGCCCGAACAGGAATTAGGCTGGCCGCCCGCAGACGGGCGGCGTATGTACATAGTTTACGTAATTCAAGTTTGATATTGTTAAGTTTGGATGTTTAGTGTAAGTTTAAACGAGGTGATTTGGTAGTTTATATAAGTAGTCGTATTGTTAAGAGTATTTGTATTGAGTCGAGGTCGCAAGACTCGACTATGCTTCACCCAAGCCAGAGAATCTCCTTGGGACCTGGCTGTATGCTCTTGTGTCTCTTTGCAGGAGAGGATTTCAGGATGAAGGGGGACGTACTCCTACTCGCTCTGATAGGAATGAGCATTGGAAAGCGAGGTGACGTGGAGGACTCTCACGTCTATGGGTGCTCAGGAGAGAGAGCACCTATAGTTACCGATGGAGGTGGCGAACGGGATGTGGAGGAGCTGGCCATCTACTTCCACGAGGGAAGGTGGCCAGGGTGGCTGGGGCCCAATTCGATTCAGTACTCCAGCCAGACCGGGTTCACGGGTATAGGTCGTTGCCACAAGGGTCAGCGTCACTGTAGGGAAACGTGTATGTTTAACATGCAAGGGACAGATTCCTTTGGATAGGTGGTGGTGGCTCAGAAAACTGAGCAAGGGTATGGGAAACCCCACAGTCGAGTGGGAACGGTTGGGGAACAATACCCATTGGACGATTACAGGCACTCACGGGGGATTGAGTGTGTGCTGGGACAAGTGGTGGGAACCGGATCAGGGGATTTATGTCTGTATGTGGGGGTCAGAGAAGGTCTGCCCCACAGGCATATTCATCATTTTCCACCGGCAGTGGCAAGATGCTGGGGAGGGTGTGAAGTGGGATTCCAGCCTGAAGACGTGCGCGGTCCCATTCTCCCCGATCCCAGTGAATGCCACTGAACTTGTGACCCGCCCCCGAAAGCCCCTGCCCATGACCCAGGCAGCAAGGACACACAGAGAGGGGTGCCCTGCCACCACCAATGGACCAGGGAATGGGCTGATACTAGTGCCGATGGATCAGGTGCTATACCAGGGGGTACACTACGCGGTAGCCTCCGTGATTTTAAACCTCACCGAGGTGCACGCAAAGACTGTAAATGCCCTTATAAGAGAGGACAGAAAAATGCTTCAGATCAGGCTGCACAGAACGAGGTGTGCGTACTGTATGGGGCATGGTTGCTAGGCGAGGGCCACAGTAACCTGGAAGATTTAAAAGAGGGTTTAGTCCCCTCCTGGATCAGCAACAAGCACCTCGCAGCCCTCCATCCATTTGAGAATGCATTCAGCCCGTGTCAACTCCGACTAGCTTCTGAGGCCTACCTAGTCCCAGTAGATTGCGGACGTTCAAACAATACTATCATGGGTATAGTAGTAAGGATGCCGATCATGGGTGGGACAGCCCGACCGGCGCCGCTATACAGGGTAGAGAACATTGGAGTCATTCAAGGTGGTGCACACATTCGTTTCACAGCGGTCCCACCTTATGTCATAAAGTGGGAGCACGCTATGACAGGTACTGACCTCTCGGGGTGCCGGAGCCGGGGAGCACACATAATACTGTGTCCCCAGCACTTGAACGCCTATTCAAAACCACAGTGCGGGTTTAAAGCTGCTGGCGCAAAACCTATAAACTGTACCATGGAGGTAATGGCACAAAACCATGTTCCCCCACAGGTAGCATATATAGGAGGTGGGACATATTGTGTCACCACGGGTGCGCCCCATTACCAGCATGGACAGCATAGCTGGTGTCCAGTAAGTGACAGCAGTTTCTGCTTTAAACCCGAGGCAGAAGTTCAAGTGGCCCAGGAACGAATTGTCCCCATTCCTGAACCCTCCACTGTTCACCTCACCGTAAAGGAGAATTTCACCAACCTACAAAAGTATGCAGCTCATTTCGGCTATGAAATCCCCCCTCTCCCAGAACATCTTACCAAAATACTCAAAGCAGTAATAGTCTCACAGAAACATTTCTACACTCTGGAGCAGAAGACGGTAGAGATAGGGGCCAAGATATTGGATATTGTGGTTCCACCCTGCTGAGACATTTTTGAAAACATAGAGGTCCCTTCATGGATTAGACTGGCTTCCCACATCCTCGTGGTTTGCCAGCTGGGAATACTGTTGTACCTAGTGTGCACTCAGTGCAAGGGAAAAGGCCAAATACTAGAATTCCGAAACCAAAGGACCTGGAAGGAACATTATGTCAAGGTGGAGGGAGATACACCTGTTTGAATTTCTTTTGTGTGCTACTGAATAAAGATTGTTTTTTTTTGTTGTTATTTTTAATAAAGATTTTCGACGTGTTATGTTAATAAAGATGTATGTGTACCAAGTGGTGCAGGGGTGTTGGTCCCCCTCCATGCTTGGATGTGTGTAAATGACTGTACTCTGTCTATGTATGCTTATGTACACTACATTTTCAATAATGGGAAATGTGCGTGTCATGGGATCATAGATAGGTAATTACAAGGGAAGATTGACTATGGAGGGTCGGGAATTTTGCTCACCTCGAAAAGTATGATACTTAAAGAAAGTTTAGTATCAACAGGGGGGAGTGTAGGGTTCTCAAAATTCCCACATTCCCCAAAAGTTATGGATAAAGGGACCCTGTATGGACAAGTTATTTAAAAAGGGCACCCGAAAGAAAATAGCTTCTGAAACCTCATGACCGGGGCCAGCAGGATTTTAAAAAGCAAGGCCCTGCAAAAGGCAGGCCCATTCAAATCTATGTACTCCTAGCAAAAAATACTGAACTCGGAGAGGTTCAACAGAAAAGGTTTAATTGTTGAGGCTGCATGCTGAACACAAAATGGAGTCAGAGACTACACAAGGTACAACTCTCTTTCATCAGTGCACAGCTTCGACTACTCCTCCCCTGCTCTGGGTTTAACTATGTTGCAGATCGAGCTTCTTAAAGGTGTGATCCTTCTTAAAGGCATGACGCCTGATTTATAGTCTACGGACCGGAAAGCGGATTGTGTCCATTCTGTGATCGGTACGCCACACAGCTCCCCCCAGAATCCGCTAGTAGGGAGTGTACAAACCGGCGTGGCGGCTTGATGGCACGGCCGGAACGGCTCTTGGTGGTTGGTGTCAGGAGCGGGGTGGTCGGACGCATTGGGCTCTTAGGCGGTCTGCCCCGCGGTGGGGGTTGGCCCACTTGAATGGGTTTATCGGGCTCTAGGTGCGCCAGCTTGAGCCGGTCGACCAACACCTTGTCAGTTCTGCAGCCCACTTCGAGGAGGAAGAACTTGTTCCCCGTCTGGAATACCTTGTAGGGTCCGTCGTATGGGGGCCGTAGAGGTCCTCGGTGGGCGTCATGGTGCACGAAAACAAATTTGGCCATGTGCAGGCTAGGTGGTACGCGGGTTGCTGGTTCGCCGTGCCGGCCGGTGGGTACCGGAGTGAACTGTTGTGCTCGGTTGGCGAAAGCGCGGCGTTGCTGGTCAGCCGACCAGGGGGTCGTGGTGGTGGGCAGGAACTCTCTGGGTACGCGCAGCGGCTGGCCGTACACGAGTTCCGCCGCCGAGGCTTGCAGGTCTTCCTTGACCGCGGAGCGTAGGCCGAGTAGCACCCACGGGAGGCGGTCGATCCAAGCCTCGTCCTCGAGGCTGGCGCGGAGGGACGCCTTCATGGACCTGTGGAATCGCTCGCACAGTCCGTTGGCTTGGGGGTGGTAAGCCGTGGTGCGGTGAACGGCCACCCCGAGGTTTCGGGCGATGGCGGCCCACAGATCAGAGGTGAACTGCGGGCCTCTATCCGACGTCATGTCGGAGGGGACGCCGAACCGAGTGACCCAGGTACCGATGAACGCCCTCGCGATGTCGGCGGTGGTGGTGAACGTCAGTGGAATGGCCTCGGGCCAGCGGGTGGTACGGTCCACGATTGTCAGCAGGTGCGTGTGACCTTGTGATGGCGGCAGGGGGCCGACGAGGTCGATGTGGACGTGGTCGAACCTTCTTTCTGGCACGGTGAACTCCTCGAGTGGGGCTTTGACGTGTTGGTGGATTTTGACACGCTGGCAAGCTATGCAGGATCTGGACCAGACGCGCACATCTTTGCGCAGGCCGCGCCAGAAAAATCGGTTGGCCACCAGTCTAATGGACGCATGGGTACCGGGGTGTGAGAGGCCGTGGACGATGTCGAACACCCGTTTTCGCCAGGACGCCGGGACTACGGGTCGGGGTTGCGCCAAGGAAGTGTCTCATTTGACTGTGACGGTGGACTGGTCGCAGGCGACGTCGGTCAGTCGCAGCCCTGGGAGGGTGTGGGCGCGGAGAGCAGATCGGGGTCGGTGCATTGCTCCGCTGCCAGTTGAGCATAGTCCACTGCCAGGTGGGCGCCGTGGACGGCGGGGCGGGATAGGCAGCTGGCCACCACGTTGTCTCGACTGGAGACGTGCCGGATGTCCGTGGTGAATTCGGACACCGCGGCGAGCTGGCGTTGTTGCCTGGCTGACCATGGGTCCGCAGATTTCGCCATCGCGAATGTCAGGGGTTTGTGGTCGACAAACGCAGTGAAGGGGCGGCCCTGCAGAAGAAATCTAAAATGGCGGACTGCCAGGTACAGTGCGAGGAGCTCGCGGTCAAAGGCGCTGTATTTGGCCTCTGGGGGGCGCAGTTGGCGGCTGAAAAAGGCCAGCGGTTGCCAGGCCCCGTCGACCCACTGTTCGTACATGGCGCCGACCGCGTGGTCGGAGGCGTCCATGGTGAGGGCCACCCTGGCGTTGGGCTGTGGGTGAGCGAGCATGGTGGCGTCGGCGAGCGCCTTTTTGGTCGAGTCGAAAGCGGTCAACATGTCCGCCGACCACTCGATCGCCATTCTGTCTTTCTTACCCCGGAGGGCTTCGTATAGGGGCCGCATGAGGGAGGCCGCTCCGGGAATGAAGCGGTTGTAAAAGTTGATCATCCCCAAGAACTCCTGGAGGCCTTTGATGGTGGTAGGCCGGGGGAACTGCTGGACGGCTTGCACCTTGGCGGGCAGGGGAATGGCTCCGTTCTGCGTGATGTGGTGGCCGAGGAATTCGATCCTGCTGAGGCCGAATTGGCACTTGGCTGGGCTGATGATGAGCCCATGCTCACTGAGCCGCTGGAACAGGGTGCGGAGGTGCTTGATGTGTTCCTGCTTGGAGGAACTAGCTACCAGGATGTCATCCAGGTAGACAAAGAGGAACTTCAGGTCCCGGAGGACCGAGTCCATGAGCCACTGGAAGGCCTGGGCCGCGTTTTTGAGGCCGAAGGGCATTCGGAGGAACTCGAACAGCCCAAAAGGGGTGATTATGGCCGTCTTGGGAACGTCCGTGGGGTGGACTGGCACCTGATGGTAACCGCGCACCAGGTCGACTTTGGAGAAGACTGAGCGGCCGGCCAGTCTAGCCGAGAAGTCTTGAATGTGCGGTATGGGGTACTGATCCGGCGTGGTGGCGTCGTTTAGGCACCGGTAATCCCCGCAGGGGCGCCATCCCCCGTCGGGTTTGGTGACGATGTGGAGTGGGGAGGCCCAGGGGCTGTTGGAGCGGCGGATGATGCCGAGCTGTTCCATTGTGGCGAACTTGGCCCGCGCGATCTCCAGCTTGGCCGGGTCCAGCCTACGGGCGTGGGCATACACCGGTGGGCCTGTGGTGGGGATGAAGTGTTCTACCCCATGCTTAGCAACCTTCGCGGAGAAGGTCGGGTTGGTGAGGGCTGGGAACTCAGCCAGGAGTGCTGAGTAGTCGTCCGTTGAGCGGGCGCGGCACTGCCACGCCATTTCGGCGGGTTGGGGGGGGGCCATGGCGCCCGGGACAGGTGACATGGTGTTCATGTCCACGAGGCGGCGCCGAGGCATGTCGACCAACAGGCCGTGGGCGCACAGGAAATCCGCACCGAGGAGCGGGGAGAGCACCTTGGCGGTGATAAACTCCCAGTGGTAGTGGCGGCCTGTGAGGTCGATGGTGACGGTGCGGGTGCCATACGTACGGATGTCAGTGCCGTTGGCGGCAGCCAGCGCAGGGCCCCGGCCGCCTCGCTGGATCTCGAGGGCGGACGCGGGGATGATGCTGCGCTGCGCGCCCGTGTTGCATAGGAAACGGCGTCCGGAGGCGCTGTCCGTAACGTACAGCAGCGCGCCTGCTTGCCCCACGGCCATCGTGTAGGCCGGTGTGGGGGCGGTTGGAAACGTGCAGGGATGGCTGCAGTGGCGTGCCCGTGCGCCGAACCGGGTATGGAAGTAGCAGTAGCCCTGGGTCGGAGGGCTTGAGGGACGTGAGGGCCTGGGGGGCCTCGTGGCCGAGCTGTGTGGCCGCGCGATAGAGGGTGGAGCACGCGCCGACGCTGCGGAGGCCAGGTCGGGGGTGACGGCGTGGTTGGAGCTCGCGGACAGGAGCTTATCGGCTTCGTCGGCCAGGGCCTCGAGGTCCGTGAGGCTGGACGCCACGATCGCCGGGCGGATGCTGGGAGGTAGTTGGTGGATAAAGAGCGTGCGGAAGAGGGAGCTGGGCGGTTTCTCGTCGGTCAGAGCAAGCATGTGTGAGAGCAAGTGTAATGGCGTGGAGTCACCGAGGCCTGGGAGGTCGAGGAGGTGGCAGTTGCGCACGAATTGGGAGGCTGTGAATTTTTTAATGAGCGCGGCCTTGAGATGTGCGCACTTGCCTTCCTCTGGAGGGTTTTGTAGTGTTGTCTAGACTTTCGTGATTGTGGAGCTGCCCAGGGAGGCGAGGAGGTAGTTGTACATCGTTGCGTCGGCGGTGATGCCGCGGAGTCGGAATTGCGATTCGGCTTGAAGGAACCAGGCAGTGGCCAGGTTCTCCCAGAACTCCGGCAGTTTTAGAGAAACTGCGTTTGTGTCAGCCATGGTTACGCTTAGGAGTCGTCCTGAGTGTCGGGGTCACCAATGTAGGAGTCTACGTATGCCTAGCAAAAAATACTGAACTCAGAGAGGTTCAACAGAAAAGGTTTAATTGTTGAGGCTGCATGCTGAACACAAAATGGAGTCAGAGGCTACACAAGGTACAACTCTCTTTCATCAGTGCACAGCTTCGACTGCTCCTCCCCCGCTCTGGGCTTAACTATGTTGCAGATCGAGTTTCTTAAAGGTGTGATCCTTCTTAAAGGCATGACGCCTGATTTATAGTCTACGGACCGGAAAGCGGATTGTGTCCATTCTGTGATCGGTACGCCACAAAATGAAACTTAACATGTATGGATCTGTGTGGAAGACTTTGTCATTTTCTAAAGCCAGACAGCTAGGTAAACACAGAATATGCATCTTTCATCGCGAAACAGTTAACACAGGCTCGACGTAATCTTGAGGCCATTAACTTTTTGCATACATAATTGATAACTGCTCAAAGGAGCCACCAAGCCAGGAAAAGACGATTAAACATTCATAAATGACAAACAGCCAGGATATTGAAGCCGTTAAAACAAGGAGACAACTGCCCCAAAAGCCGTTAAAGTGAATGAATGTAAACATTTTAGACGGGCCCACCAAAAATTAAACAAAGAACTGACCTGATTTGGCACGCAGATAAGGGAATGGAGAACCTGTATAATTGTAGGCCCACCGGTAGCTCAGGACACACGCGCTCAGCACGGCAGAAGAGGGCCAGCCATCAGGGTATTGTAATATTGTTGTGCCTTTTAATAAAATTACGGTTTTCTTGTACCAAACCAATTGTCTACTCTATTTCTGTATCGCCGCCTGTACCTAAGTCTGGTGTCTAGAACCCAGGGGTGTGGGAGCGATTTGAAACCGCTCAGGGACAGTCAGGGGCAGAGCTGACTGGGCACACTCCACCCCCTACACTCGTCAAGCAACAGCCTGACATAGTCATACTCACAGAAGCATATCTTTCAGCTAATGTCCCAGGCCCCTCCATCACCCCATCCCTGAATAAGTGTTGTCCCACGGGCAGGACAGACCCACCAGAGGTGGCGGCACAGTGGTATACAGTCAGGAGGGAGTGGCCCTGGGAGTCCTCAACATTGACTCTGGACCCCATGAAGTCTCATGGCATCAGGTCAAACATGGGCAAGGCAACCTCCTGCTGATTACCACCTACCTCCCTTCCTCAGCTGATGAATCAGTACTCCTCCATGTTGAAAACCACTTGGAAGAAGCACTAAGAATAACCTGCTCAATTTGGGTTCCGCCAGGACCACTCGGCTCCAGAACTCATTACAGCCTTGGTTCAAACATGGACAAAAGAGCTGAATTCCAGAGGTGAGGTGAGAGTGAGTGTCCTTGACATCAAGGCAACATTTGACCGAGTTTGGCATCAAGGAGCCCCAGTAAAATTGAAGTCAATGGGAATCGGGGATAAGCTGTCCACTGGCTGGAGGCATACTTAGCACAAAGGAAGATGGTTGTGGTTGTTGGAGGCCAACCATCTCCACTCCAGGACATCGCTGCAGGAGTTCCTCAGGGCAGTGTCCTAGGCCCAACCATCTTCAGCTGCTTCATCAATGACCTTCCCTCCATCATAAGGTCAAAAATGGGGATGTTTGCTGATGATTGCACAGCGTTCAGTTCCATTCACAACTCCTCAGATAATGAAGCAATCTATGCCCGCATGCAACAAGATCTGGATGACATTCAAGCTTGGGCTGATAAGTGGCAAGTAACATTCGTGTCACACAAGTGCCAGACAATGACTATCTCCAACAAGCCTAACCACCGTCCCTTGACATTCAACGGCATTACCATTGCCGAATGCCCCAACATCAACATCCTGGGGGTCACCATTGACCAGAAACTTAAATGGACCAGCCACATACATAAACAAGAGCAGGGCAGAGGCTGGGCATTCTGCAGCGAGTGCCTCACCTCATGACTCCCCAAAGCCTTTCCACCATCTACAAAGCACAAGTAAGGAGTGTGATGGAATACTCTCCACTTGCCTGGATGAGTGCAGCTCCAACAACACGCAAGAAGCTCAACATCATCTAAGGCAAAGCAGCCCGCTTGATTGGCACCCCATCCACCATCTTAAACACTCACTCCCTCCACCACCGGCACACCGTGTCTGCAGTGTGTACAATCAAAGGATGCACTGCAGCAACTCACCAAGGCTTCTTCGGCAGCACCTCCCAAACCAGCGACCTCTTCCACCTCGAAGGAAAAGGGCAGCAGGCGCATGGGAACACCACCACCTCCAAGTCACACACCATCCTGACTTGGAAGTATATCGCCATTCCTTCATCGTCACTGGGTCAAAATCCTGGAACTCCCTCCCTCTAACAGCACTGTGGGAGTACCTTCACCACACGTACTGCAGCAGTTCAAGAAGGTGGCTCACCACCACCTTCTCAAGGGCAATTAGGGATGGGCAATAAATGCCGGCCTTGCCAGCGACAACTGCACCCACTGAATGAATACATTTTAAAAACTCATAGGCTACGATGTGTCCATGTTGTTTCATGCAAAATATAAACTTGTACTTGTGTGTGTTAAGAATGGTCTTTTTTTGAAGAAAATAGTTGAGGATATTGCAAGTCATTTTTGTTTTATATTAATTGTTTTCATGGACTTCTGAGCAGTACTATATTAGAGATTTTTTATTTTCTGTTTGTTTATCTATATATATAAAAGGATACATCTGTCTGTCTGTCTGTCTGTCTGCCTGTCTGTCTGTCTGTCTATCTGTCTGTCTATCTGTCTGTCTGTCTGTCTATCTGTCTGTCTGTCCATCCTTCGGTGTGTGTCTGTCCGGCTATGCACTCGAAAGTTATAGAGCATACCTACACGTGCGTTACATCAAAAGAAAGCTTACCATTCCAAAACGGTCGTAAGTGTATTTACGTTTCGGCCGGACAAAAATTGCGCCCGCGGTATCCAAAAAACATTCAAAATTCCGCTCATTAGCATCTCATTATCCACTCATTAGTGATAGAGTGACGTCGAGGTCGACCAATCGTACGCCGGGTTCCTGGCGCGTGCGGGCGGGCCCTCCTACAGTCGAGTGACGGGACGATTGACCAATCCTAAGCTTCGGTGACCTAACGGTCGACCAAACGGTGCGTGTGTGGGCGGGCCTTATCGTTCTGAACCGAGGTGAGTGTCAGCCATCTTGATTCCATTCTTTTTCCCGCTTTCTGCGTTTTTCTTTTCAAACCTACATTTCCAGCAAAAAAAAATTGCTTTTATTAAATTGTTTTAAAAAAAACTTCATTCATTTGTAAATATTTTCTCTAACCTGAAGATTCTTTTTCCTACCTTTCCCCGTTTTTGTAAGGCCTCAGAAACTAGGCCTCAAAGCCTGGGCCTCTCCTGCCCAGCCACGCCCGAGCTAGGTAATTGTCCCACGGCTTCTGCTAAGCTCCCCCCCCACCCCCCGCCGTCGTCACGTTACCCGGGGCAACGGCGTCAGCCACGAGGGTCACGGGACATACATAGGGTGCGCGCGCAGCAGGAGCAGCTGAGACGCGGCGTCTCTGTTTCCCGCTCGGCTCGGGCGGGGGGCGGGGCTCTCGGGAGTGCGGATCTCGGGCGGGGCTTGGAGAACGGGAAGGGTTACCCCGGCAACCGGGCCCGCCGGCCGTCTCTCACAGCCGCAATCGGCGGTCTTGAAGCCAGCTCGGGAGGGCGGGCCTCTGGAGAGCGGGAGGCCGGTGCTCGGGAGGGCGGGGGCAGGGCTCGGGACATCGGGGGGCGGGGCTCGTGTCATCGGGAGATCGGGGGACGGGAGATCGGGGGGCGGGACATCGGGAGATCGGGGGGCGGGACATCGGGAGATCGGGGGGCGGGACATCGGGAGATCGGGGGCGGGACATCGGGAGATCAGGGGGCGGGACATCGGGAGATCGGGGGCGGGACATCGGGAGATCGGGGGGCGGGACATCGGGAGATCGGGGGGCGGGACATCGGGAGATCGGGGGGCGGGACATCGGGAGATCGGGGGGCGGGACATCGGGAGATCGGGGGGCGGGACATCGGGAGATCGGGGGGGCGGGACATCGGGAGATCGGGGGGCGGGACATCAGGAGATCGGGGGCGGGACATCGGCAGATCGGGGGACGGGAGATCGGGGGGCGAGACATCGGGAGATCGGGGGACAGGAGATCGGGGGGTGGGACATCGGGAGATCGGGGGGTGGGACATCGGGAGATCGGGGGGTGGGACATCGGGAGATCGGGGGGCGTGGCTCGGGGACTCCCCCTCTCCTCCTCCCCCCTCCCCCCTCCTCCTCTTCCTCCCCCTCCCCCCCTCCTCCTCTTCCTCCCCCCCTCCTCCCCCCTCCACCCTCCACCCCCCCCTCCCTCCTCCCCCCTCCAACCCCCCTTCTCCCCCCTTCTTCCCCCCCTTCCCCCTCCCCATTCCCCCATTCCCCCCCTCTTTCCCCCTCCTCACCTCCCCTTTCCCCCCTCCCCCCCTTCCCCCTCCCCCCCTTCCCCCTTCCCCCCTCCCCCCATTCCCCCCTCTTTCCTACCTCCTTGCCCCCTCCTCCCCTCCCCTCCCCTTCCCCCCTTCCCCCATCGCGCTCTCTCTTCCCCGTCGCTCTCTCTCTTCCCCCCAGTCGCTCTCTCTCTTCCCCCCAGTCACTCTCTCTCTTCCCCCCAGCCGCTCTCTCTCTTCCCCCCCCAGTCGCTCTCTCTCTTCCCCCCAGTCACTCTCTATCTTCCCCCCAGTCACTCTCTCTCTCTCTTCCAACAACAACATGCCCTCGAAAAAGCCTCGGCACCGCCGGGCACTTCAGCTAGTCCATATATATAAACGGATACATCCGTCTGTCTGTCTGTCTGTCTGTCTATCTGTCTGTCTGTCTGTCTATCTGTCTGTCTGTCTGTCTGTCCTTCGGTGTGCGTCTGTCCGGCTATGCACTCGAAAGTTATAGAGCGTACCTACGCGTGCGTTACATCAAAAGAAAGCTTACCATTCCAAAACGGTCGTAAGCGTATTTACGTTTCGGCTGGACAAAAATTGCGCCCGCGGTATCCAAAAAACATTCAAAATTCCGCTCATTAGCATCTCATTATCTGCTCATTAGCGATAGAGTGACGTCGAGGTCGACCAATCGTACGCCGGGTTCCTGGCGCATGCGGGCGGGCCCTCCTACAGTTGAGTGACGGGACGATTGACCAATCCTACGCTTTGGTGACCTGACGGTCGACCAATCGGTGCATGTGTGAGCGGGCTTTATCGTTCTGAACCGAGGTGAGTAGCCGCCATCTTGCTTCCATTCTTTTTCCCGCTTTCTGCGTCTTTCTTTTCAAATATACATTTCCAGCAAAAAAAAATTGCTTTTATTAAATTGTTTTTAAAAAAACTTCATTCATTTGTAAATATTTTCTCTAACCTGAAGATTCTTTTTCCTACCTTTCCCCGTTTTTGTAAGGCCTCAGAACCTAGGCCTCAAAGCCTGGGCCTCTCCTGCCCAGCCACGCCCGAGCTAGGTAATTGTCCCACGGCTTCTGCTAAGCTCCCCCCCCCGGGTGTCACGTTACCCGGGGCAACGGCGTCAGCCACGAGGGTCATGGGACATACACAGGGTGCGCGTGCAGCAGGAGCAGCTGAGACGCAGCGTCTCTCTCTGTTCCTCGCTCGGCTCGGGTGGAGAGCGGGAAGGGTTACCCCGGCAACCGGGCCCGCCGGCCGTCTCTCACATCCACAATCGGCGGTCTTGAAGCCAGCTCGGGATGGCGGGGCTCCGGAGAGCGGGAGGTCGGTGCTCGGGAGGGCGGGGGGCAGGGCTCGTGACATCGGGGGGCGGGGCTCGCGACATCGGGAGATCGGGGGATGGTAGATCGGGGGGCGGGACATCGGGAGATCGCGGGGCGGGACATCGGGAGATCGTCCAAGGCCCATCCTCTCTCTTGATGAAGCATTAACCTGGTTCTCTATTAATTAGGCTGGTCTTGGCAAGGATCGAACTTAACAATGGCAGATGAACTCAACTAATAGTTACTCCAAGGACACAAAATGTTAGTTTCTGTCTGGTTAGTTAGCAAATACTGACTGCTGAGATAGTTTCAGTAATTCAGCTTTTAAAGGGGGATAGTCATCATGAAATTAAGTGAATAGGGGTACATTACCACATTCTTATAATAATTGGTAATATGACTAATCCATGAACTCGGAGAAACCTCGACAGGAGCACTGCTTGATTATTGATGCACTCATTTTTTTGCCAATTGAAACTAAATAGAGAATGCGGCCCCGCAATCCCCCGAGATATCTGCCGCCTCCAATTCCGGCCTCTTGTGCATCCCCTATTTTAATGCTATTCCAGTGGTTAAAGCAATCACCAGAAACTTGTGAGTGTTGCAAATCGGGTGTATTAATCACAGTGCCTGATTGTCTGATCTGTGATCTTGTCGAATGAGACTGCGAGTGGGGCCTTGTAAAATTTATAGATATACGCAAATTATTTGGCAGTAGGGACCAATATAAAACTGGAGGGAATCAAAATAATGGAAAAAGCACACCAATTACAGAGGCATCTGGAAAGATTGGAGATTTGGCTAACAAGTGGAAAATGTTGTTTAAAGTGGACATATGCAAGGAGATGAGACTGAGGAAGAGGCATAAACACTGGAAATGTTAGATGAATGGTAATAAACTACAGAACAGGAGAGAGATCTGGGGCTACTGGTGGTTATCTTTTTGAAACCCTTGGCACAGTGCTTGACAGAAGATAAAGAGCGTGTATAGTAAGATGGATTCAACTTAAGTTCAGGGATAATAGTGCCGATATAGGTCCCTGGTGAAGTACCTGGAGCACTGAAGACAAAGGGGGAAAAATTCTGTATCGCCCCATTTGGGGAGCCATTATTGGCCGTGCACAAAGTTTAGCGCCTGGCGCTAATTATCGCCTCCGACAGCAAACTTGGCTTTTATCGCCCCTGGAGGTGATTGAAGCACTAAATCAGGCACTTCACACCTGTCTTAAGGCACAAAGGCTGAGGAGCGGGGCGCTACCTCAGAGCGCTGGCGAAGCAAGGAAGGGCAAATCAAAATAAACCTGCAAAGTGCTGCTCAGTACTCAAAACTCCTTCACACAGCATTGAATCTCTCCAGAAGTCTCTCTCTCTCTCAGAATGCGTGGTGCAAAAATGTCACCGACAAAAAAAGGCAGGAAGCGGTCGCCTTTAAATAGCGCTCCCCTAGTCTGACAGCATAACGCCCCCCTCAACCTGTCGTTGCTAGCGGCAGGCAGTAAGGCAGGGGGCGCCACTCAATATCCGGTCCAGGGCGCTAACGGGGCGTTGTGCACTTGACTGACGTCATGATCTGCCGGCGCAGGAGATCATGGCGGTAGTGTTTAGCACCGCCGCAAAATGTCTAGTTAATTTCACGAGCGGCGCAAACATCACCGTGCCCGGGCGCTAGTTGCTTTGCGCTCCATTAGTGCCCTCTTAAGGCGCTAACGGGAGGCGCAAACAACTGAATTTTTCCCCCAGAATGTTGTCTCCTGGTCACTGTACTGTAGACTGAACATGCTGGTTTGTAAAGCTATGATGACTACCTAAGGAAATTGGGAATGTTTAAACTGGAGAAAAGAAGGCTCAGGGGCCAATTTATTGAGGATTCCAAGGTGAATAGATAAACTGAACACAAATAAATTGTTTGACATAATCATAGTAAGTAGGGGACTCAAGGTTAGAAGAAGGAAGGAGAACAGATAGTTTAGATTTAACTACTTCACATAGAGGGTGGTGAATATATGGAACAGACTGCCCGAGGAGACAGAGAGTGTCAACAAATTTAAGAGGAAGTTGCACATTTTTTTAATGAAAAAAGCAACTGAAGGATATAAGAGATAAAGGGGCAGATCTTTTTCTGGCAACTGTCTGAGGCTGAACCAAACCGTTCACAACCTTGATGTTGTATTTGATACCGCGATGAGCTTCCGACCGCATATCCACACCAGCACCAAGACCACCTACTCCCATCTTCCTAACATCACCTGACTCCACCCCTGCCTCAGCTCATCTGCTGCTGAAACCCTCATCCATGCCTTCGTTACCTCTAGACTTGACTATTCCAATACTCACCTGGCCGGCCTCCCACCTTCCACCTTACATAAACTTGAGCTCATCCAAAACTCGGCTGCCCGAATCCTAACTCTCACCAAGTCCCGTTCACCCATCACCCCTGTGCTCGCTGACCCGTGTCCTAACTTGCACCAAGTCCCGTTCACCCATCACCCCTGTGCTCGCTGACCCGTATCCTAACTTGCACCAAGTCCTGTTCACCCATCACCCCTGTGCTCGCTGACCCGTATCCTAACTTGCACCAAGTCCCGTTCACCCATCACCCCTGTGCTCGCTGACCCGTATCCTAACTTGCACCAAGTCCCGTTCACCCATCACCCCTGTGCTCGCTGACCCGTATCCTAACTTGCACCAAGTCCCGTTCACCCATCACCCCTGTGCTCGTTGACCCGTATCCTAACTTGCACCAAGTCCCGTTCACCCATCACCCCTGTGCTCGTTGACCCGTATCCTAACTTGCACCAAGTCCCGTTCACCCATCACCCCTGTGCTCACTGACCTACATCGGCTCCTGATCCGGCAATGCCTCAATTTTAAAATTCTCATCTTTGTTTCCAAATCCCTCCATGGTCTTGGCCCTCCCTATCTCTGTAATCTTCTCCAGCCCCGTAATCCCCCGAGATATCTGCACGCCTCCAATTCCGGCCTCTTGTGCATCCCCCATTTTAATCGCTCCACCATTGGCAGCCATGCCTTCAGCTGCCCAGGCCCTAAGCTCTGGAATTCCCTCCCTAAACCTCTCCGCCTCTCAACCTCTCTCTCCCACTTTAAGATGCTCCTTAAAGCCTGCCTCTTTGTTCAATCTTTTGGTCATCTGTCCTAACATTTCCTTATGTGACTCAGTGCCAAATTTTGTTTGATAACGCTCCTGTGAAGTGTCTTGGGATGTTTTACATCATTAAAGGTACAAGTTGTTGTTGTTGTACTTGTGCATAAATCATCAGCTGGGTGAAGTGCATGGAGGAAAATTGTCCTAGGCTTTACACCTCCCCCACCCCCCCAGCCCCACCGCTGCCCTCCTCCCCCACCAGCTCCACACTGACTCTTTGGCAGATCTGCTTGGGCGGAGATGGAAGGCTAAGTGAGGACATCCTCTGCCATATCCCCATCTTCCTGCTGTTTTTCGTGGTTCAGGCAGTTTGCATCACCATGTTTCCTGCCATTTACCCTCTTTGAATACAGAATGCAGGGACTGCCTTTAGGCCCTAGCATTCAATATTCAACAGTCAGCAGCAGAGGCTTCAGGGCAAATAGACAGGTGGGCCCTGCAGAGCATGGCATGGCAAAGGCCTATCACAGAAGGAAATTTCATGAGAAAGATTTTTTTTAAAGGTCGTTCACTGGCTATTTCATTCACATGCTGGGTAGGACCCCTCACCCCACGTGCTACTGCAACAAGTCTCCATTTCAGACCTGTGTGACTCCCTGACAGTGGCCAGGGAGCCCACCTCCCTATGAAACTAGGCCCATATTGAAATATGTTTGATGGCATCACACTAGAAATGATACATAGCTTTTCTTCAACTCCCAACAAAAGAGGCTTATCAAATACATTTTATGGAGAACAGTACTACCACAACATCCTTATACAGAGTACTGTTTTATAGACTTTTAAAGAATGCATCTAGCTGGTAGATTATGGAATAAAGCTTTGAGTTGTTATCCAAATACGTAAGATGCACCTCCCTCCTTTCCTATTCTGAAAACTGAAGCTAACATCTAACACCTGTGATAGGGAATCAATAACACAAACACATGCCCTGCAATGCTACCATTGCTCATTATTATATAACAGTTTCAATGTGGATGTATTTAATGATGAATCGGAGATTCTCATGGAATGTGCCTGCTGGCCAGTATTAATATTTATTGTATTCAGATTTGTTAATACACATTGTGACCTGTTATATTTTGGAATCAATACTTAATAAATCTTACTGTAAAGTTCAGCTGGAACATGTCCAAAATATGTGACCGATGATTGTGGATACTTCAATACTTACCCCTGTGCCAATGTTTCACTTTAATTATGGTGAGAATAAAAACAGCTAACTGCAGTAATTTTTTATTTAACAGCCTTTATTATGTGACTTATTCAAGAATGCATTTAAAAACAAACTGGTAGAATAAACAGAACATCACAATTGTGTGAAAGGTAGTCATTTGTTTTCTATATGCCTGAAAAGGTTTCGATTTCTGGGGTTTTGGGCTGGATATTTACTGGGGCTGGTTGCGTAGCCAGTGGGTGTGTGTGTGGTGGAGTCTCGGATGGGAAACCCGGAAGTCTGGGTTTTCCTGTATGGTGTGGAGTTTGAACTACACAGCTTGCAACTTTTGGCCCTGACAGGTTCCCCGCCCGGAGATCAGTCTGATTGACAGACTTGGCTTCCAGTCAGATGGGGAGCTCTCTGGAGGAGGCTGCAGGACTGGGGCTGGGGGGAGTGAGTTGGGGGGGGGTCCAATCCCAAAGGGGCTCGACCCCGAGGGCTCTGATCCTTGACCCCAGGGGGGTCCAATCCCTAACCCCGGGGGAGGGGGGGCGGGGAGTCCAATCTCCGACACGGGGTGGGTCCAATCCTGAGTGGGAGTTAGTATGCGGATGGGTCTGATTGTGGGGGAGCTTTCGGGGTCAGGAGGATGCACTCCTGCTCCTCGTGGCCCACAAGGAGTGTTGTGGAGGCATTTACCTTCTCCCCAAGGCCGTCCTTGCCTCGCTGCAACAGTCGGGTTTCCCGAGGGCCCGGCCGGCCACAGTAAAACCTGCAAAGCAGGTTAAATCCGAGACTTCCAGCCTCATTAACATATTTAAAATATCAACCTGCCTCCTGGGACTGGGTTGGCTGCCCGGCCTTTGTCCCACCTCAGTAAAATCTAGAAGTTGACGGGTTGGAGCCGGCTTCTTGACCCGCTCGGAATTTTTGCCTATTTAACCCCCCATCCGCACCCAATGCCACCCATTCACCCATGTTAAAATTCCCCACATTGACTCTAGTGAAAGGACTCCAAGAACACACCATCACTGGAATGATAGCCACTGGTGAAAGAGGAAAGGTCTTTTCCTACTTTTATAAGAAGTTGAAAGTGGAACAAGTTAACAACATTCATCCCTTCCAAAATCCCACAAAGATCGATGACTCAACCCCACAAGATCACCATGGTAATCAGGCAGAACCCCTGAACTCCTTCTCGCCCAGTTGGTGCACAGGGCGGGATTAAATAGAGTGGACTTGAACAGAGTGTTTCATTTGGGAATTTGGAAAGAGTGGGAATTCGGAGAAGAGGGGGGAAGGAGTTGCTGCTTTTTTGTCTGCACTACTTGTAATGCTTTGTGTTAAAGGGAGTTATTTAATTTCAGTACCCTTAACTTAATCTAGATCAAGTAAGTAGTCAAGAAACTACATTGTAAACTAAATTACCCAATTAAAAATTTACTTAAATTTAAATAAATAAAACAAGGTCATATAGAGATGGCAGTGCAGGCAGCGTGCTGCAACTGCAGCACGTGGGAGTTTGTGGAGAGCATTGTGATCCCGGACAACCACATTTGCAGTAAGTGCCTGCATCTTGAGGAACTTCAGCTCAGAGTTTTTGAGCTGGAGTCTGAGGCGCAGACATTGCGGGGCATCAGGGATGGGGAGAGTTACCTGGACACTTTGATCCAGGAGGCAGTCACACCCCTTAGGTTAGGTAGTGGTACAGGTCTGGTTAATGGTCAGGGACAGGAGGGTGTGACTTCAACTTAGGCAGTTAAGGGGACCCCAGGTGCAGTGCTGGAGGAGCCTCAGCCTTTGCCCTTGTCCAACAGGTATGAGGTTCTTGCTGCCTGTGTGGATGAGGGAAAAGCCTGCAGGGTGGATGAGCAAGCTGACTATGGCACCATGGTGCAGGAGGCCATTCAAGTGGGGGGAGTGAAAGGGAATGTAGTTGTGGTAGGGGACAGTATAGTCAGGGGGATAGATACTGTCTCTGCAGCCGTGACCGAGTTTCCAAAGGTTGTGTTGCCTGCCCGGTGCCAGGGTTAAAGGCATCTCCTCGCGGCTGGAGAAGTGGGAGGGGGGAGGATCCAGTTGTCGTGGTCCACATAGGAACCAATGACATAGGTAGAACTAGGAATGAGGTTCAGCTGAGGGAGTTTGAGGAGCTAGGATCCAAATAAAAAAGCAGAACCTCAAAGGTAATAATCTCTGGATTGTTACCTGAGCCATGTGCAAATTGGCATAGGGACAAACAGATTAAAGGTTTAAATGCGCGGATCAAAGAGTGATGTGGGAGGAAGGGGTTTCAGTTCATGGGACACTGGCACCAGTACTGGGGAAAGAGGGAGCTGTTCCGCTGGGACGGGTTCCAGTGACCTGGCGAACCAAATAACTAGGGCAGTAGACAGGGCTTTAAACTAATGAAGGGGGGCGGCGGGGGGCGTGGGAGGATTCAGGTAAGAGTAAATTTAAAAGCAGCAAGAGAAATGTCAAGGTTCTAGAGCAGAGCAGAGCTTTGGGTAAAAATAAGAAGAGTGGGTCAAGAAGGGACAGAGAGAGTAACAAAGGTAATAGGGCATCAGTGACTAAGGTGACATCAGGGAAAAATAGAAATGTCAAAGCTAAAGGCACTATATCTGAATGCGCGAAGCATTCACAACAAAATAGATGAATTAATAGCGCAGATAGAAATGAACAGGTTTGATCTAATAGCCATAACAGAGGCTTGGTTGCAAAGTGGCCAAGGTTGGGAATTAAATATTTCAGGATACCTAACTTTTAGAAGAGATAGGCAAAATGGAAAAGGAGGAAGGGTAGCCCTGATAATAAAGGATGGGATAAAGACAGTAGAGAGAAAGGATCTTAGCTCCGAAAATCAAGAAGTAGAATCAGTTTAGGTGGAGCTCAGAAGCAGCAAGGGGCAGAAAACATTGGTGGGAGTTGTTTATAGGCCCCCAAACCATAGTTGTAATGTAGGACAGAGTATAAATCAAGAAATTAGAGGCGCATGTAACAAGGGTAATACAGTAATAATGGGGGACTTTAATCTACATATAGACTGGGCAAACCAAATTTGCAGTAATAGTGTGGAGGATGAATTCATGGAATGTATACAAGATAGTTTTCTAGATCAGTATGTTGAGGAACCAACTAGGGAACAGGCTATTTTAGATCTAGTACAGGTGCACTATCCCTTATCCGAAACCCTTGGGGCCAGATGTGTTTCGGAATTCAGAATTTTTCGGATTTCAGAACGGATAATGCTTATAAATAGACAAGAGGCAGCCGTCGGGTTTACCCTACAACTACACCACTAGTGATGGATGAAAACCTGGCTCGGTAACCAGATTACTATAAAGAAATAGTTAACAGCAATGTTTCCTCAAAGTTGCACACGGCCACGCAGTAATCTGCAAATTCCCGTGCAAGCTGCTCAAGCTTTTACACTGGAAATACCGAGAGACGCTCCACGAGAAAACTTTCGGTTTTCAGAGCTTTTCGAATTTCGGAATTGCGGATAAGGAATAGTTGACCTGTATTGTGCAACGAGAAAGGGTTAATTAATAACCTTGTAGTAAAGGGGCTTTTAAGGAAGAGTGACCATAATATGATAGAATTTTACAATGAGTTTGAAAGTGATTTAGTTAAATCTGAGCTAGGTTCTTTCCGTAGGTATGAGGGGTGAGTTGGCTAAAGTAGATTGGGAAACTACATTAAAAGGTATGATGGTATGCAAGCAATGGCTAGCATTTAAAGAATTAATACATCATTTACAACAAATATACATTCCTTTAAGGCACAAAAACCCCACAGGAAAAGTTGTCCAACCGTGGCTAACAAGAGAAGTTAAAGATAGTATTAGATCAAAAGAAGAGGCTTATAATGTTGCCAAAAAGAATAGTAAGTCCTGAGGATTGGGAGGATTTTAGAATTCAGCAAAGGAGAACCAAGAAATTGATAAAGAAAGGGAAAATAGAATATGAGAGTAAACTAGCGTGGGACATAAAAACATCGTAAAAGCTTCTATAGATATGTAAAAAGGAAAAGATTAGTGGAAGTAAATGTTGGTCCCTTACAGGCTGAGACAGGAGAAATCATAATGGGGAATAAGGAAATGGCAGTGAAATTAACCAAATATTTGGCCGCGATTTTGCCGGCGCTCAGAGGGCGGGTTTGGAGGCGGGTTAGAGGTTAAAATCTTTCTGATTGATGGTGGGTTCCGACCCCACCGTCAACCTGCCTCCACGCTACTTTGCCAAGTGTCGGCTTTGGGAGTCCCGATCGGTCCAGCAATCAAGCGGCGGGAGAGGCCCTTAAGGAAGTTAACAGCTTGTTAACTGCCTAAATAAGTCTATTTTAGCAGGGCCTTGCCATTTTATTACATGTTCAGCATGTTCCACGTCGTTCGCAAACCACGCCAGTTGATTGCGCTAGGTTCACAGGAGCCCGACTTCTTGACAGCTGCAGCTCCAGCATAAAAGCGGAGCTCTAACATGGCTGACTTACAGATCACAGAACTTTGTTTTTTCTGGTGTTGGAACACTTTTTACAGGTCTACTGAGCTTGTAAGTGGTGAAGCTGAGATCCATATGCACTGTGACCTCCTGGCAAAACTCTCTCCTCACATTGACTGAATGCTTATAACTTCTAGTCCTCAACTGAGATATATACCAGCAGCATGGGAGCCATTTATACCCTCTCATCCTGGTCCTCAGATTCGGAGGAAGAGCAACCGCGGCAGCAGCAGAACCAGGCAGAACAGCAGCACCAACAACAGGAGCGCCAACCTCCTCCTTGTAATGATATCAGCAAATAGAGATGGTATTAAAGAGTTGAACAGACTTTAGATTAAAAGACATTCTCTTTCATAAATGTCTCGTCATTGAACCCACAAAGAAATCAATACACTCCTCACCCACCTGATGCTGCACAGGGCAGAGGGCGTCATCGCAGGGCTGCACCGCGCCACAGGAGATACCCCCAACACAGGGGTTACAGGCCGAGGATGAGCTTCCTCAGCTTGACTGAGCAGCAGTGCCAAAGGAGGCTGAGATTTTCATGAGAGGTAGTCGCTGACATCTGCACAATGCTGCACCAACACCTGGAGCCCAGAGGAGCGGGTGGACACCCCTTACCAGTGGCTGTCAAAGTCACCACCGCCCAGGGATCATCAGCAGACATCAGCGGCATCTCCCAGTTGGCCGCACACACTTGCGTCACGCGGTTACCGATGGCCTCTTTGCAAAGGCACACAATTACATCCACTTCTCCATGGATGAAGCAAGTGTAACCGCACGTGCGGTTGGCTTTGCAAATATGGCAGGCTTCCCAAAGGTGCAGGGCATCGTAGACTGCACACATGTGGCCATTAGGGCACCCCATCACAACCCAGCTGCATTTGTCAACCGCAAGGGCTTCCACTCCCTTAATGTCCAGCTGGTGTGTAACCACAGGAAGAACATTATGCATGTTTGCACCAAGTTCCCTGGCAGTTACCATGACTCATTCATCCTGTGGCAGTCTATTGTACCTCAGCTCTTCCATCTGCCAATCCAACTTTCCGGATGGCTACTTGGAAACAAGGGCTACCCCCTGAAGTCGTGGCTAATGACGCAGTTGAGGAGGCTATCAAACGAAGCTGAGCAGTGCTACAATGCCAGCCACATTTCCACCAGAGCCATCATCGAGCAAACCATTGGCTTGCTCAAATGCAATTCAGATGCCTCGACAGATCAGGTGGAGCCCTACAGTACTCACCAGCCAGGGTCTCCAGAATCATCGTGGTCTGCTGTGCCCTGCACAACATCGCACTGCAGCGTGGCTTACCGCTGCCTGAGGAACAAGTGGCTCAGTGCAGAGCCACCTTAGAGGAGGAGGAGGAGGAGGAAGACCTTGAGGAGGCGGATGTGCCAGTTCCACCAGCACGCGAGCACATTGCTGCCCATGATATAAGGGATGCACTAATCTATGCCAGATTTGCTTAAGTTTATGAAGCAAACACATGTGGCTACCACCTTCTTAACACACCATATACCATCTGCACAATAAACTGTGGGTTCCTATCACTCTCACCGCCATCATTACAGATGAAAGGCACCCTGACACCTTACTGTGACACTTCCATTTCTGGGCACACATAGACCAACTCTTTAAATGTTTGCCATCGCATTTGTTTATTACAATTGAATTGCCGATCATTATCTTAAATACGTATTACATCAAAACACCCAAGTGACTACCCATGTGACTGTGTGTTAACTTTCTCTTACGTGTGCTTCTACGTGGTGCTTCCCCTGTGGCTTCAGCAGATGTGGAGGCACCTTGCTGACTATCATGCTGCTCCTGCTTCGAAACCTTTGGCGGGCGTCCTCTGGGTTTGCGAGCCTGGGAGGGCTCGGCAACAGTCTGCTCCTCCTGCGGCTGTGCAGGGGCTGAGACGGTCATCTCAGTTGGGTGAGGAATCTGGTGGGGCTCTGACTGAGGGCTCCGCAGTGGCATGGGAGTGTGAGCATTTGGAGAAGAGCCCACACTTCCTTGTTGCCTGCCACCGACATCCCTCTCATGGGTCAACTGCACTTCAGTGCTAGCAAGTGGCTGGACAGCACCTTGCTGCACATCAGGGGGGCCATGAGGACCCATCTCTGTACTGACAGTCCTCATAACGGGGATGTCCATATACCTCTGGTGTCTCTCCTCAATAGATGTCCATCTCTCCTCCATAGCAGACAATCTATTTTGAAGAGTGACCATGTTTTTGTTATTGTGGTGAATTATATCCTCCAAGGAAGTTGCCACCCACTCCATGGCAGCACGTTCAAGTGCCATTGCCTCCACAAAGGCAATGCTCATGGTAGAGATGGACTCCTCCATTCTCTCCACACTTGCAGTTACCCTGGATGCAAAACCTGTCAGAGACTCCTGCACTTGTTCCTAGAGTTCCAGGACTGCTCACTTTCTGGATGGCCCCAGAGGCACAGGGTCCACATGCAGCTGAGCAGAGCTAGGAGCGCCCTGCGGCCTCCGACGAGGACTCTCCATTGCTGTCCCTGTCTCCACCATCTGCTGATGCTCACTTGAAAACTGTGATACACCAGGTGACAACACTACGCTATGTTGCGAAGGACCCACCGAGGTGTGAGTTTCTGCGCTGGTGCTAGGTGCGCTGAATTCTGCTGATGCTGCGCCCTCAGAGGTTGCAGCTTCCTCTGAGGAGTTTTCCGGCTTTTTCTCCTGGACAGTGGGGAGGAAGGCTCTCGATGGTCCTGTGGGGGAGTAAAGGCATGAGTTAGACATGTGATATTAACATAGCAGGCACATCGACTTGTGCAGATGAGCATAACTCAATCTGTATGAGCATCAGATGCCATATCAGTCACTCATGCAATGCAAATGAGGGAGCTGCAAATCTATTCTGTCACCAGCTTGCTCTACTGTGACAATCTGACCATCCCCCACTTCCAGATCCTCAGCACCTCCTACGTTGTCCAGAGCAGCCTCCTTAGCGGTGGTCAACTGGGCAATGGAAGGTGGCCCTCCTCCTATCCTGGCCCTCTCCCTCTTATTGTGGGCTCTCTTTTCCTGCAATGAGGGACACAAGTGGAGTTTGAGTGAGAATGTTGGAGTGAGTGTAGAGAATCCATTGCATAGATGCTTAGAAGGAGACAAAGATGGAATGAGGTGGCAAGACCAAGGGCCCTCCCTGTGCATTGTTAGTTGTTGTCATTGCATAACAGTGATAGCGAGTGTGAGGGGTTCATGGTAGAATAGTGAAGTGATTCTGTACATAGAGAGAGAGGGGTGATTAAGGGTACAAGGGATCTAAGGGTAAAGTGGGCTGTGCAGGAGTAGGTTGACAATGCAAAGTGCTGGTGATGAGAGGAGATGGGGAGCAGATTGAAGGTAAGCCTGATGTTATACTCACTTTTGCTGAGCGTAGCAGGTCATTAAACCTTTTCCTGCGCTGCACCCAGGTCCAACCACACAAAGATCTGGAGCTCACCTCCTCAGCAATTTGCAGCCAGGCTGCTTTGCTTTGCTGAAGAGGCTTCCTCTGTCCGGTTGAGGGGAACAGTACCTGCTGGCGCCCTCTCACTCTCTCCACAAGAGCATGGAGGGAGTCATCATCAAATCGGGGAGCGGTCTTGTAAGATTCGCGAAATTTTCATAATTAATCACGCAACAAGTTAGGGTTAATAAAACAGCTTTATTGACCAAAAGAAGCTTGTACAGAGAAACCTTTGATAAAAGGGCACACAAAATGGCCGCCAGACCTTGTGGCCAGCTTCTGGGACCATTTGAATTTCTGTTACTGCAAGCCAGACAGGCTTGTGGATTAAGGACAATAAAGCCCGCGAAAACCAGTTTCGGGAAACCGAAACTCATGGAACTGAGTATACATATTGATTAGATTATAAGTACAGGACAGATTTGGGTAGCAGGATGAGGCCCATCAAGAAATGGGCGGACAATTGAATGAACACTTTAACCCATTTACTGTACAAAGAGAAGCCGTTTAACAGCCATCAAGGGCAATCTCCAGACCGATCAATATACAAGCCGAGTTACGGTGACAAAACAAAGACATTATCGGCCCAGGAAGGCCAGTTCAGCTATCACCGACTCCCGTTATGAAGACAAAACACCCCTGCAGAGAGTTCTGCCCGCCAAAATTATTACAAAGACAGGACTATGATTTGGCAGGAGATAAGAATGTTCCAAAAAGGTATAACTGTGGATTGAAAAAGTCCATCAGTAGCTTGACTTGAGCTTCACTTCGGATTCACTTCTTGGATGCTTCAGAAACGCTTCAGGACGGACTCTTTGGTTAGACAGCACTTCGGTTGCGGAACGTGTTCGGAGTTCGGGCAGGCAAGGCCCGGCCACGACGGGAAGACGACGAGGGTGGCCCGGGTACTTTTGTCGGGAGATCATCGACGACCCAGGCAGAAGAAGAAGACACCCTCAGAAGGACAATTATCATGACCGTATAAGATGACACTCAGGGCCCGGCACTCCAGTGTCTCAACATCACATCGGTAATGGATTCACCCATGTGCATCCAGTTCTTAAAGTCACGTCGGTAACGGATTCATCCGTGGCGAGCGCTCACCAAGGCTGTATCGGCTGCCTCATCGCAGGAGAACCAAGAGGAAAACAAGCTGCGCCAGAACTTTCCAAACCCACGTGACGACGGAAGCTGTGTCGAAAGACTGCAAACCCCTTTTTCGCAATTCTTAAAGTGGTGAGCATGATCCCGAGTTCCTCAAATCAAAACTTAGTTAGGTCTAGGGGAGGGGGTTAAGGGTAGTTGTAATGTGTTACCCCTTTTACAATGTGCCGTGTGTTCCCCATTTCCCTAGAGTTAAGTTTATAGATGTGTGCATGCTTGTAGTTGCTTTAATCTGTGCATATGACATGTATTTTATAATGCTGCAAACTGTTCAATAAAGGCATCCATTTCGTGCTATTCGACCTGGTCTATTGAGTTTTTCTGCACTACAGCTCCCTGCACCTAAGTCCAAGGTCGAGAACCGTAGGGGCGAGTGGGTCGAACCACTCACGGATAATTATTGCAAGAAGCCTGGCAGGAGACCAGAGCAAGCAAGAGAAACCCCCTACAGTCTTGGCTCTTGTAGCAGTCATGGTCACAATTGGAACAGCGAGAAGCAGCAGGAAAGGATGGATGAGAAACAATGCTGCATGGGCCCCTTAAATACAGCTGGCTGACAGACGTCAGCAGAGGTTTACAGCAGACCCGAACCCACTGATTGGGCTGGGCAGTGCACACGGAGACATTAATCAGGCCACTTAAGGGAAAATCTTAACTTCTGGGCAACTGAAAGCAGCAGTGGGACCGGAACCCGCCGAACATCAAAGCCGCCTCTAACCCACGTACACTGATAAAATCGTGGCCTTTGTGTCTGTCTTCACGGAAGAAGATGCAAAAAACTTCTCGGAAAAAGTGGAGAACCAAGGGTCCAGCGAGAATGAGGAACTGAAAGAAATTAGTATTGTAAAAAATAGTACTGGAGAAATTAACGGGACTGAAAGCTGATAAATCCCCCGGATCTGATGGCCTACTTCCTAGGGTTTTGAAAGAGGTGGCTATAGAGATAGCGGATGCATTGGTTGTCATTTTCCAAAATTCCATAGATTCTAGAATGGTTCCCGTGGATTGGAAGGTAGCAAATGTAACCCCAATATTTAAGAAAGGAGGGAGAGTGAAAACGGGGAACTACAGACCAGTTAGCCTGACATCAGTAGTAGGGAAAATGCTAGAATCTATCATTAAGGACGTGGTAACAGGGCACATAGAAAATAATAATAGGATTGGGTAGAGTCAAAACGGATTTATGAAAGGGAAATTGTGTTTGACAAATCTGTTAGAGTTTTTTGAGGTTGTAACTAGAGGAATAGATAAGGGCAACCAGTGGATGTGGTGTATTTGGATTTTTAGAAGGCATTCAATAAGGTGCCACACAAATGGTTATTAAACAAAATTAGGGCTCATGGAATTGGGGGTAATATACTAGCAAGGATTGAGGATTGGTTAACGGACAGAAAACAGAGAGTAGGAATAAACGGGTAATTTTCGGGTTGGCAGGCTGTAACTAGTGGGGTACCGCAAGGATCAGTGCTTGGGCCTCAGCTATTCACAATCTACATCAGTGATTTGTATGAGGGGACCAAATGTAATATACCCAAGTTTGCTGATGATACAAAGCTAGGTGGAAATGTAAGTTGTGAGAAGGATGCAAAGAGGCTTCAAGGGTTATAGACAGGCTAAGTGAATGGGCAAGAACATGGCAAATGGAATATAATGTGGAGAAATGTGAAGTTATCCACTTTGGTAGGAAAAATAGAAAAGCAGAGTATTTTTTAAATGGTGAGAGAGCGGGAAATGTTGGTGTTCCGAGGAATCTGGGTGTCCTTGTACGCGAGTCACTGAAAATTAACATGCAGGTACAGCAAGCAATTAGGAAAGCAAATGGTATGTTAGCCTTTATTGCAAGAGGATTTGAGTATCAGAGTAAAGACATCTCACTGCAATTATATAGGGCCCTGGTGAGAACACACCTGGAGTATTGTGTACAGTTTTGGTCTCCTTACCAAAGGAAGGATATAATTGCCATAGAGGGAGTGCAACGAAGCTTCACGAGACTGATTCATGGGATGGGGCGATTGTCCTTTGAGGAGAGATTGAGTAGACTGGGCCTATATTCTCTGGTGTTTAGAAGAATGAGAGGTGATCTCATTGAAACATACAAAATTCTTACAGGGCTTGACAGGGTAGATGCAGGGAGGATGTTTCCCCTGGCTGGGGAGTCAAGAACCAGGGGTCACAGTCTCAGAATAAGGGGTCGGCCATTTAGGACTGAGATGAGGAGAAATTTCTTCACTCAGAGGGAGGTGAAACTTTGGAATTCTCTACCCCAGAGGGCTGTGGAGGCTCAGTCATTGAGTATATTCAAGACGGAGATCGATAGATTTTTGAATATTAAATGAATCGAGGGATATGGGGATAGTACAGGAAAGTGGAGATGAGGTAGAAGATCAACCATGATCTCATTGAATGGCGAAGCAGGCTCGAAGGGCCAAATGGCCTACTCCTGCTCCTATTTCTTATGTTCTTATGATGCCCAGACGTCGTAATCAAATTATCATGTCCCTCAAACAGGTTGCCGACATTACCTGGTCTATCAGTGTAGCCTTCTGTAAGTATTACATGACACAACTGGACAACGACTTCACAAAATATTTTTTTCTCTATGAAGTGACGCTGAATTGTGCTACTGTAGTTCTGATTGACAACACGCTCTATTGTTCTATTTTGTTTTGGGAAAGAAACTATGAGGTAAAATTTCTGATTTGGGCAAATCGGAAAATTGGACACAAATTGCGCTTGAAATTGCGCTGGTTAGGTTACAAATCAAGTTTCCGCTAAAATGTATTTGCATAATCACAAACGTAAAATCCTCCATGAACCAATGCAACCTGTCAGTGTAATAGAATGTAATCGTTTATTTTTTTTCTTTGCATTAAAAAGTATTCATTACTGTATTTAAGAGTGGTATCCTGATGCAGTTTTATGAATACAATGATCACAAAATATAAGCATTTTAATAAGTGTCTAGACCTCCACCTGTGAGTGATCTGATTTTAAAAACTGAAAATGACTTAAAAAAAACTGTACTGAACCATTTACTAGTTTCATTGGTGTACACTAGTCAGTTTCTTAGTAAATTAAATATTTTTACCATGTAAAAACTTTAAAAACGTGCCTACTAGTGCCTAAAAAGAAAACAGCTCAATATGAAGACCCTCCTTGAACGATCGCAAAAGGGTGCAGAAACTTGCCATCCTCATTATTTTGATTGAGGGTGTGGCCAGTTTTGTGGGCTTGGCCGTGTGGTGTATGTACCTTTAAGACAGAACTACTTTTACAGCTCCTGTATACTGTAGTACCGGCAGTGACCACACCTGTATATAAGCCTTGCGCATGCCTCTGTACCCCCAGTCTTGAGGCTACCCTCCCCCAGTAAATACCTGTTGATTGTTAAGTTACAGCATCCGTGTGGTTATTGAAAAACATCATACTCTCAGAATCACGGATCTAACAGTGGCGACGAGTGTCGATTAGAATCTACCTGCAGCTCTGCATTTCCCTTCGAGGATTCGCTCTGGGAGGGCGGTGGAAGAAAGTCGAGGCCAGAAACACGGGCGTCGACCACGAGCAACCGCCCAGTCATCCGGCAGAGAGTGAACATCGCAGGGGAGGATGTGGAGAGCCGGGCTTGGTTCCCCAGCCACGACGATCAGCAAGAGACTGGCAACAGGTACAGCGCAGACCCTTCCCAGACAGCGGTGGCTGGAGCCGACTGACGGCGGAGACAAAGCCGAACAGCGTCGACGGGGTAAGACAGAGGGTGAAGCGCACAGGGCACAGCCAGGGGTTGAAAACCGAGCGGCGTCGAGAGAAAAAAAACAGAGAGAGAGAGGGTAAAGCAACAGCCGGGTTCAGGACCGAGCGGCAGAAACGAAAAAAAACAAAAACGCGCAGAGCACGGCCAGGGCTCAAGGGCTGAACAGTGTCCGCGGGGAGAAGAAGGGAGAGCACGGGAGACGCCATTGAGCCGCGGAGAAGAAGGAAGAGCGTGGGAGACGCCATTTTTAGAAGCCGCAGCGGAGAAGAAGGGCAAGCGCGGGAGGGAAGGAAAGCGCGGGAAATGCCATTTTTTGCCAGCGGAGAAGAAGGGGAAGTGCGGGAGACGCCATTTTTGACAGTTAAATCACACCCAGGGATGCCGAAGAGTGGCAGTATCTCTACGTTCGACAATTAAGTCGAAGATTGGACGACATATGTGGAACGTATTGAGGTGTACCGCAGGGCGAATGAAGTGCCAAATGCTAGGAAAGCACTGGTTTTGTTAAATTCCATGGGTGCGAAAACGTAGGGGTTACTGTGAAACCTAATAACCCCAGAGAAGCCGGTGAACAAGAATTTTGAAAGCATGGTAGAAATCCTACAGGACCACTTAAACCCCACACCGCTGCTGATAGCAGAACGATTTAAGCTCCATAAAAGGAACCAACACAAAGTCGAAAGCAATGCTGAGTACCTAACGGAACTGCGCAAGCTATCGAAACACTGCCAGTTTGGAGCGGGACGAGCAGATATGTTAAGGGACACATTTGTGTGGGGGCTGCAAAGTGAAGGAACCCAGAAATGGCTTCTATCAGAAAAGGATCTTACGCTGGACAAGGCTTTCAGTATGGCAGTATCACACGAAGCAGCCGCAAGGGGCGTTGCAGAGATACAACGGAGATCGCAAGAATATGGCACCAATGAAATGTCCTATGGAACAGGGAAGTGCTATCGCTGTGGCAGAACAACACATGACCAGAAGAATTGTTGGTTCAAGGACCAAGTGTGCAGACAGTGTGGAAAAGCAGGACACATAGCAAGAGTCTGCAGGTCTGGGAAGAAAACCAACAGTAAGAAATCTCCACAGGAGAAGTACATAAAGGTACACCAGGTGATGGACAGTAGTTCAGACGAACAGAAAAGTGACACAGACTCCGGAAGCAAGGAGCTGGGTTGTCTGAAATGACATAAGGTAACCAAAATGGAGGATCACCAGACTATCTGGTTTACACTCAAGATAGACGGAGTCCAAGTGAAAATGGAATTGGACACAGGATCAGCCCTAACAGTCATAAACCAAAGGGACTATAAGCGGCTATTTTCACATATACCCTTGAAAGCTACAGAGATTGTCTTGAAGACGTACACGGGGCAAAAAGTCTACCCCAAAGGAAAAATAAGGGTGAAAGTGATATATAAAGGCCAGGAAATACCTAAAATGGATATATATGTATTGCCAGATGGAGGACCACCACTGCTAGGATGTGAATGGATCCGGAAGATACAATTAGATTGGCATTCCATACAGGCACTGAAGGTTGAGGCCAAAAAGGATGACGATGTCACACCTGGACGACTGTCAAAAATGCTAACTGACGCAAAAGAAGTGTTCCAGGAGGGACTCGGAACACTAAAAGGCATAACAGCAATGATTAAAATAGAGGAAAATGCAAGCCCAAAGTTTCTTAAGGCCAGACCAGTGCCTTATGCGATCAGACCAGCTGTCGAAGCAGAGCTGGAAGGGTTGGAATGTTCAGGAGTACTGTCCAAAGTAGACTGGAGCGAGTGGGCTACACCCATCATTCCTGTAATGAAGAGCTCGTTGAGTAATACGCCTGGGGAACCAAAGAAGGTCCGCATCTGTGGGGATTTTAAGGTGACAGTGAACCCAGTCCTTCACATGGTACAATATCTGTTTCCACGAATTGAGGATATTTTCGCCTCGCTATCTGGAGGTAAACGCTTCACCAAAATTGATCTAGCCCAGGCGTACTTGCAAATGGAGGTAGAAGAAGCTTCGAAACAATACCTTACGATTAACACTCATAAAGTCTCTATCAATACAACCGGCTGGTGTTCGGGGTAGCATCGGCTCCAGCTATTTGGCAAAGGGCAATGGATCAAGTCCTGCAAGGGATTCCAGGGACCCAGTGTTATTTGGACGACATCCTGGTCACGGGCGAAAATGAAAGTGATCACCTCGCCAACTTGGAGAAGGTGCTCACCAGATTAAAGGAGTATGGGCTACGAGCTAATCGCCACAAGTGTGAGTTTTTCCAGAAACAGATCTCATATTGTGGCCACGTCATCGATGAAGAGGGGTTACATAAGTACCCTGAAAAGATTGAGGCAGTAGTCAAGGCTCCAGCACCGGAAAATGTGTCACAACTGAGGTCGTTCCTCGGGCTGGTAAACTACTACCACAAGTTCTTACCAAATTTGTCGACGGTATTACACCCACTGAACACCCTACTGCAAACAGGGGTACCATGGAAGTGGAATGACGAACGTAGACGAGCTTTCCAGAAGTGTAAAGAATTGATCACATCAAAAGAGGTGTTGGCCCATTTCAACCCAGCATTACCAATTCATTTGGCATGTGATGCATCACCCTATGGTATTGGAGCGGTGCTGTCACACAAATTCCCAGACGGGTTGGAGAGGCCAGTAGCCTTTGCGTCTCAGTCCCTAACCTCAGCCGAGCGCAACTACTCCCAGATTGACAGGGAGGCCCTCAGCCTAGTATGGGGAGTAAAAAAATTCAACCACTATCTGCATGGGCAGAAGTTCACCTTGCTGACTGACCACCAACCACTTGTCTCCATCTTTAATCCTAAGAAGGGCGTTCCAGTGATGACTGCACAACGGTTACAAAGATGGTCCCTGTTTCTAGGGGCGAATCAATATGAAATAGAATATATAGGCACGAAACAGCATGGAAATGCTGATGGGCTATCGCGCCTGCCACTGCCTACTGTGGAGGAAGCACCAGCAGTGGACCCTATCGAGATATTTTATTCGTCAATAATTGAACGATTGCCAGTAACAAACGCGGATATAGAGAAGGAGACCCGCAATGCTCCGACGCTGTCTCGGGTATATGATTTGACGGTGAGGGGATGGCCAACACATGGCGACTCACTGTTGCCAGCATTTTCATCCAGAAGAGAACAGCTGTCAGTATGCCAGGGGACAGTGATGTGTGGATCTAGAATGGTGATTCCACCCAAGTTAAGGGAGAGAGTGCTAAATGAGCTACATGAAGGTCATCTGGGGGGAGTGAAAATGAAAAGTCTTGCTAGGGCTTATGTGTGGTGGCTGGGAATCGATCAACAAATCGAAGACCTAACCAAGAGCTGCTCAGGATGCCAGAAGGTCCAAAATGCACCACCACATGCCCCTCTACACCCATGGGAGTGGCCCTCCTCTCCATGGCAATGGGTGCATATTGATTTCGCTGGTGCATTCGTGGACTCAATGTTCTTAATAGCAGTGGATGCTCATTCGAAGTGGCCTGAGGTGATAAAAATGTCCTCAACCACTACAGAAAAAACGATTGCAGTCCTACGGACCATATTTGCCAGAAACGGCTTGCCAGAGCAGATTTGCTCTGATAATGGACCACAGTTTGTGTCCGAAGAGTTTTGAAAATTTATGAGAAGGAATGGGGTAAGGCATTACACATCCGCCCCGTATCATCCAGCCACAAATGGATTGGCTGAGAGGTTCGTACAAACCTTTAAGAAGGCGATAAAGGCCATGTGCGACGATGAAATTCCACTACAGCATAAGGTGGACAATTTCTTATTAGCCTACCGAAACGCGACACATGCAGTTACCAACCAGACCCTGGCCATGATGTTCTTTAACCGAAGGTTGAGATCTCGTCTGGACTTGCTCAGACCAAATGTGTGAAGAAATGTTGAGGATAAACAATTCCAGCACATCAATGAGAAGCCGACAAGGAGCTTCAATGTAGGACAACCAGTCTTGGCCCGTGACTACCGAACAGAGAAATGGCAACCCGGAACGATATGCACAAGGCAGGGGCCATTAATCTACACAGTGGATGTCGGGGAGAACATTGTGAGACGCCACTCGAAAGGATCAGGAAGCCGCCCCAAAGACTGAATCTATAAATGGACTATTGTTGTTTAATATACATGTTAAAGTGTTAATTGTTATTTGAATATTAGGGGTACTACTAATCTAAAAGGGGAGGAATTGTAGTGTATGTACCTTTAAGACAGAACGACTTTTACAGCTCCTGTATACTGTAGTACCGGCAGTGACCACACCTGTATATAAGCCTTGCGCATGCCTCTGTACCCGCAATCTTGAGAGTACCTGTTAAGTCCGTGAATGATTGAGACACGGACTAGCAGGAGAGAAAAACAAAATGATCTTTACTGGTGAAAGGCATAAACGAATCTAACCAACAGAGGCTCTCTAGCGCCTTTTATACAGGGGTGGTCACTGCCGGTACTGCAGTCTGAGACCAGTTATTCTCTTAAAGGTACATACACAACAATTCCTCCCCTTTTAGATAAACAGTACATAACATTCATTTAACAACTAATGATAATGAATTACAATCACAATTACTGTTGCTAGATACATTGGTTAAGTTTAAGCAATTATAAGTTCAGTCTTTGAGGAGGCTTCCTGATTCTGTCTGGATAACGCCTCTTTGGAGTATCAGGTTCTTCTGGCAATGTTGAGTCGGAATCAATGTCGTTGTTTGGTTCATCTGCTTCCAATATTACCGGTTCTGCGGTAGCTGCAATTGGAACGTCGATTTCATTACCAGGTGTATCAGATCGTGGTGTGGAGTTGACGTTTTCCAGTGACTCTAGAATCTGGTCAGCATGGCGTCTTACAATGCTTTCCCCAACATCCACGGTATACATGAGAGGTCCTTGTCGTGTACAAATCGTTCCTGGCTGCCATTTCTCAGTGCGGTAGTCCCGGGCCAAAGCTGGTTGACCTATCTTAAAACTCCTGGTCGGCCTTTCATTCATATTCTGAAACTGCCTGTTCTCCACATCTCTTCGGACGTTCGGCTTAACCAAATCCAAGCGGCATCGTAGTCTTCGATTGAAGAACATCATGGCTGGAGTTTGGTTCGTAACCGCATGTGTCGCATTCCGGTAGGCAAACAAGAAGTTGTCCACCTTGTGTTGTAGGGGTATATCTTCATTACACATTGCCTTGATAGCCTTCTTGAATGTTTGGACAAACCTCTCGGCCAGTCCATTAGTGGCTGGATGATATGGGGCAGTTGTGTAATGCTTAACATCATTGTTCTTTAAGAACCTCCGGAACTCTTCAGACACAAACTGTGGTCCATTGTCAGAGCAAATCTGTTCAGGCAGCCCATTCCTGGCGAATATGGTTCGTAAAACTGCGATAGTTTTTTCCGTGGTGGTTGAGGACATTTTTATTACCTCTGGCCAGTTTGAATGTGCATCCACCGCAATTAAAAACATCGAGTCCATGAAGGGACCAGCAAAATCAATGTGCACCCTTTGCCATGGAGATGAGGGCCACTCCCATGGATGCAGAGGAGCTTGTGGTGGGGCGTTTTGGACCTTCTGGCATCCTGTACAGCTCTTGGTCATCTCTTCGATTTCTCTATCGATTCCCGGCCACCACACAAACGCTCTGGCTAAGCTCTTCATTTTTACCCCACCCAGATGACCCTCATGAAGCTCATTGAGCACTCTATCCGTCAACTTAGGTGGAATTACTACTCTGGATCCACACATCAAGGTTCCTCTGCACACTGACAGCTGTTCTCTTCTTGGCGAAAATGCTGGCAGCAGTGGTTCGCCATGTGCTGGCCATCCCTTCACCATTAAATCATAGACCCGTGATAGTGTCGGGTCATTCCGTGTTTCCTTTTCTATGTTTGCATTCGTCACAGGGAGACATTCGACTATGGTCGAGTGGAATAACTCCATTGGATCCACTGCAAGGTCTTCTTCTTCCACCGTCGGCAACGGTAGACGTGACAATCCATCAGCATTTCCATGCTGTTTAGTTCCCCTGTACTCGATGTCATATTGGTGTGCCCCTAGGAAAAGGGACCATCTCTGCAGCCGTTGTGCTGTCATTATCGGTACGCCCTTCTGAGGGTTGAAAATGGAGACAAGAGGTTGATGATCGGTTAGTAGAGTAAATTTTTGACCGTGCAGATAGTGATTGAACTTCTTCACCCCCCACACTAGGCTGAGGGCCTCTCTGTCAATCTGGGCGTAGTTACGCTCGGCAGAAGTTAACGAGCGTGACGCAAAAGCTATCGGCCTCTCCAAACCATCAAGGAATTTATGTGACAGTACCGCCCCAATGCCATAGGGAGACGCATCACACGCCAGCCTGATTGGCAGTGCTGGGTTGTAGTGAGCCAATACTTCCTTCGAAGTGACTAAGTCCTTACTCTTCTGAAAAGCATGTTTACAATCATCACACCATTTCCATGCTACCCCCATTCGTAGCAGGGTGTTCAGTGGATGCAGAATTGTCGACAAATTCGGCAAAAACTTATGATAGTAATTCACCAACCCGAGGAATGACCTCAGTTGCGACACATTTTCAGGCGCTGGGGCCTTAACAACCGCTTCAATTTTGTCAGGGGACTTATGTAACCCCTCTTCATCAATCATGTGGCCACAATACGATATCTGTTTCTTAAAAAATTCGCACTTGGGGCGGTTGGCTCGCAGCCCATGTTCCCGTAGTCTAGTGAGCACCTGTTCTAGGTTGTTAAGGTGTTCACTGTCATCTTCACCTGTCACAAGGATGTCGTCCAAGTAACACTGAGTCCCCGGAATCCCTTGCAGGACTTGTTCCATCGCTCTTTGCCATATCGCCGGAGCCGATGCTACTCCGAATACCAATCGATGATACTGGTAAAGACCTTTGTGAGTGTTTATCGTGAGATACTTCCTAGAGGACTCTTCAACCTCCATCTGCAAATATGCTTGTGTTAGGTCAATTTTTGTAAAACGCTTCCCTCCAGACAGCGAGGCGAAGATGTCTTCTATCCTTGGAAGAGGATATTGTACTGTGCGAAGGACAGGCTTCACCGTCACCTTGAAATCCCCACAGATGCGAATCTTCCTTGGCTCTCCGGACTTATTGGTTAACGTTTTCTTCATGACAGGAACGATGGGTGTCGCCCACTCGCTCCAGTCGACCTTAGACAACACGCCCGCCTTCTTCAGATTCTCCAGCTCTGCCTCGACGGCTGGGCGAATTGCATATGGTACCGGTCTCGCTTTGAAAAACTTGGGAACTGCATTCTCTTCTATTTTTATCGAGGCGGTTACGCCTTTAAGCGTGCCCAGTTCTTGTTGAAATACATCTTTGGCGTTAGCTAAGATTGTTGACAATCGTCCAGGAGTGACGTCTTCATCTTTTTTACCGTCCACCGTCATTGCATGAATGGAATGCCAATCTAAGTTTATCTTCCTGATCCATTCCCGTCCCAATAATGGTGGTCCACCATTTGGCAGTATGTAGAGATACAATTTCTGTATTTTCTTGCCATTGTATTCGACAGGCACCCTTATTTTTCCTCTGGGGTATACTTTTTGCCACGTATACGTCGTCAAGACGATGGATGTCTCTCTCAAGGGTATGTGTGAAAATAGCCGCTCGTAGTCTCGTCGATTCATGACGGTTAGCGCTGATCCTGTATCCAATTCCATTTTAACTTGGGACCCTGCTATCGTGAGAGTGACCCAAATGGTTCGGTGATCCTCTTTTGCGATTACATTGTGAAGTTTGAGACAGCTTAGTCTCCTGTTTCCGGATTCACTATCGCTCATCTGGTCTTCGGAACTACTGTCCGTCATCTTTTGTACTTTCTTGTACGGTTCCTTAGTAGCCTTTTTGTTGTGGCTGGTCTTCTTCCCAGACCTACAAACTCTTGCAATGTGTCCAATCTTCCCGCATTGTCTGCATATTTTGTCTTTGGACCAGCAGTCCTTCTGGTCATGGTTAGTTCTGCCGCAGCGATAACATTTTGCAAATCCCCGTGTCATTTCGTGGGTGCCGTATTCCTGTGGTTTTTGTTGAAATTCTGCAGCTCCCCTGGCTGCTGCTTCATATGATACTGCCACGCTGAAAGCCTTATCTAGCGTCAGCTCTTTTTCTGCGAGTAACTCCTTCTGTGTTCCTTCACTCAGGAGTCCACAGACAAATTTGTCCCGTAGGGTATCTGCCAGTCCTGCTCTGAACTGGCAGTGCTTTGGTAGCTTGCGTAGTTCCGTAAGATACTCAGCATTGCTGTCATCTTTGTGCTGAGTTCTCCTGTTGAATTTAAATCTTTCTGCTATCAACAGCGGTGCAGGGTTTAAGTGCTCCTGTAGAACAGCAACAATTTCGTTAAAACTCTTCGCCTTCGGTTTGGCTGGAGTAATCAGGTCCCGCAATAGGCCATACGTTCTAGCGCCCATTAAGTTTAACAATATCGATGCCCTTTTCCCCTCCGCTATATCGTTAGCCTCGAAATATACCTCGACTCTTTCCACATACGTGGTCCAGTCCTCTAATGTATTATCAAAAGCAGTGATACAGCCAGTCTTCGGCATCTTGCAAATCTAAAATGGCGCCTCCCGCGCTTTTCCTTCTTCTCCGATTTAACAAAATGGCGCCTCCCGCGCTTTTCCTTCTTCCCCGCTGTTGTTAGCGCTGATTTCCACGGTTTTTTTGTGCGTTAAATATTAATTCATTTTCTTTTATTATTTTCCCGTCGTGGAGCGGACCCTCTGGGACACTTCCCTCCCTCTTCTGAGGTCCGACCGCTGCCCAGCTTCGAAACACCGGCCGCGCCCTGTATGCTCCACCCTCTCTCTCTCTCCTTGCTTCCCGACTCGCTGCCCGGCCCCGTTGCAGCCCAGGAAGGATCAGAGCACTACCTGCCACCAGCCTGATTAGCTGGGAAACCACGGACCGAGGAACCCAGCCTGGCTCTGGACAGTCTCTCCTGCAAGTTTTGAACTCGATGATTGACGGTCGACGCCCGTTTCTCGAGTTTCAATGGCCTTTTTTTTTTTCTTTCTTCTGGCTCCGACCTTTAACAACGTCGTCGGAGCTGTTGCTGAGTTGCAGGTAAGTTCGTTTCTAACTCGTCGCCAGTGTTAAGTCCATGAATGATTGAGACACGGACTAGCAGGAGAGAAAAACAAAACGATCTTTACTGGTGAAAGGCATAAACGAATCTAACCAACAGAGGCACTCTAGCGCCTTTTATACAGGGGTGGTCACTGCCGGTACTGCCGTCTGAGACCAGTTATTCTCTTAAAGGTACATACACAACAGTACCCTCCTCCAGTAAATACCTGTTGATTGTTAAGTTACAGCATCCGTGTGGTTATTGAAAAACATCATACTCTCAGAATCACGGATCTAACAGGCCGGATTTGGGCAAAATTATTTTTAAATTAACGCGAAAGATCACGGAAACTGGACTTATGCTTGACATAATTTACGCCTGAGTTCCCATGATCTTTTGTGCTGGTTCAGCTGCTTTTCACCCAGATTTTACTGATAAAACTAGTACAAACTGGCGGATACTCGAGGTTCATAAATGTTCTTCTACATACCTAAGATGACAGCGAGACCAAACACTATATTATTTCCCCTTAATAACACAATAAGAAGGAGTTCTTTGTGCAGTAATTTCAGACCATCTGCTGATCTGGCGCACTGTGTAACAAATTAAGCAAATGGCCATGTGTTCAGGTTAAAATTATAAGGTAGCCCTGTAGCAGAGTCAAACAGCTTTGAAACAACACCACATGACACATTTCATGCAGCATTGTTTGCCAAAAGCAAAATAGTTCAGGTGCAAGGATTGTACATGGTTCATGTGGAAAGAGATATTCATGCAGCAGTGTACGAGTCATGACGGCTTTGTGCATATCAGACTTGTTTGTACAGACTGAAGGGGAGATGCAACTTGATTTCCAGGTTAGTGGATATCATATCATTATCATATCATATGTCATATCCTATATCACATTATTCAATCATATCCAACAAAATCTAAAAAATAAATTTGGTGTGTGAAAATTCACCTCTTCAGGACTGCTTAGGATTCCTATAACCTGGAAATTACTGTTAGTGTAAAGCATTATGCTGATGATAATTGAGTGTGACAGGAGTAGCAATGTTGACAGTGTGGTACAGCACTCACTTACCGCATGTTTCCTGACATAACTACATTGCTGCAGGGTTAAAATCAAGTTTGAGTGCTGATGTGATTGATTAAAGGGTTAGATTGGATATTTAATGGGGCTTTCTCATAGTGTTGTAGGAACTTAATGCGGATGCAATGTATTTATCTTACCCAGATGAAACAGACAATAAGGCAAAGGCTGTAGGGACAAAGCTGGAGTCTTTAGGATTAATTTTCTGAATGGCATGGAGCCTTGCCCGTTGGCCGCAGATGTCGGGAATATCGTGGACATGCTGCCCATGGACAGGATATCACATGAATTCCTGATATGAATGGCCGATGGGAGAAGGTCCACACCAGCAGCATCCATTCAGGCCTCTCATTACAATGTTGTGCCCTATATGAATTTTTAAAATCTCAATGTGGACTAACAGCGACCAGAAACTCTCACAATTACTTCTTTTAATGAAGTCATCAGTGCTTTCTTCAGAAGTGTTTTCTTTAGAGGATGGCACCAGGAAGGCCAAGGCAGGGATTGGTGCTAGGATCCCAGCTATTCACAATATATATAAATGATTTAGACGAGGGAACTAGATGTAATATCTCCAAGTTTGCAGATGACACAAAGCTGGGGGAGCATGTGTGCGGTGAGGAGGATGCCGAGAAACTCCAGGATGATTTGGACAGGTTGGGTGATTGGGCAGATGCATGGTGAAATAAAGAATAGATTTGCCTTCCAAAGCTAGGCTTTATTAACTTTAAAATCTGCAGCACATTTTCCCACATCCAGTCCCAACCAAAGCTGGAAAAGAACTGAATTTAAGGTGGCCACAACACATCATGTGATCATCAACTACCAATGAGATTACAACATATATCCCAAGGCAGTTAACAAACAACCAATCACAATACTTTTACTAAACAAGGAATAATCACCACATTCACCACTCCTTTTAAAATATACTCCAGCCTAAATAACCTTTACAATTTATAATTAATTATTTACAACTAAAACTATGCACAACAAGAATAAAACTTCACATGACACAATACTAAGTGAACAACAACAAATAGTAACATTGCACATAAGTATAGAGGGCTAGATTTTCAGTCGCTTGCGCCAGCAGTTAGCGCCTTAAGAGAAGTGATTTCCGGGCGCTATGCGTGTAGCGCCCGGGCGCAGCGCAGTTTGCGCCCCGCCCCAAATTAAGTTGCCCGTTAGCGCCGGCGCAAAGTTTAGCGCCCGCCCGGATGCGCGCGCAGAAAATGACGTCACATCCTCGTGCAACGCCCTTTGGCCGCCCCGATTGCAAACTTCAGTCGGACCGCCCCATTGTGCGGCGGGCGGTCGGAGCGTTTGGAAAAAGGAACCCAACACAACCAGCGCGGGCCCCGGGGGGCGCTAATTAAAGGGAACGTCCTCTCCAGTATAAAGGCCAGCCTTTTTTCAGAAAACAGTCTTGTGCAACGCATTTCTGGAGACACAACAAGGAGGATAGCTAACTGGTTTCAAGCAGCAAGAGCCAGGTATTTTTGGACTCAGGCCATAGCGCTGCAAGTGGCCATTTGGAAATTAGACTGTTTGCCAGGATTTGATGGGGGCTGCATGGGGTGCCAACGCGGAGCTGCAGCGCCATGTCCGTAGGGCTCGCAGACGCATTGTGAGAGGGGCAGCCCTGGCTAGAGGCAGAGGGGGCTACAGGCGTCGGCCATGTAGGCCTTACCCAGTCAGGCTATACCACCAGCAGCGCTCCTACCTAAACATGAGTGCCGCGCGATGTGTTAGAAGGCTCCGATTCCGAAAGGAGGTGATTGCAGAGATCTGCCACCTGCTTCGCCGAGATCTGCGGCCAAAGCTCAGGTGCAGGACGTCTCTGTCGGTGGAAGTGAAGGTGACAGTGGCATTGAACTTCTATGCCACCGGCTCCTTCCAATACGCTGCTGGGGACATAGCAAACATCTCCCAGTATGGCACGCATCGCTGCATCCGCCACGTGATCGAAGCACTGTTCAGAAGGAGAAGCCAATTCATCTCCTTCCCCATGGCCCTTGAGAGCCAGCATCAGCGCGCATTGGGATTTGCCAGACTCGGGGAATTCCCCTTGGTGCAGGGCGCCATTGACTGTACGCATGTGGCTTTGCGGGCCCCTCTGGAGCATGGCGAGCAGTATCGCAACAGGAAGGGCTACCATTCTCTGAATGTGCAGCTGGTATGTGACCACAAGCAGCGCATCATGGCAGTCAATGCCAACTTCCCAGGCAGCAGCCACGATGCCTTTATCCTGCGGCAGAGTACTGTGCATGACATGTTCCAGGCACAGCCTCCCCCAAGAGGATGGCTCATCGGGGACAAAGGCTATCCTTTGTGCACCTGGCTCATGACCCCGCTCCGCGCGCCCAGGACCGCTGCTGAAGAGGCCTACAACGAGAGCCATCAAACCACCCGCAACATCATCGAGCTAACTATTGGGGTCCTCAAGCAGCGGTTCCGCTGCCTTGATCGCTCCGGAGGAGCTCTCCAGTATTCGCCGGACCGGGTCTCCCAATTTGTGGTGGTTTGCTGCATGCTACACAACCTGGCTATCCGCAGGACTCAGGCACTGCCACCTGACGTTGGACCAGCACCTCAGGAGGAGGAGCAGGAGGAGCATGAGGAGGAGGAGGAGGAGGAGGAGTAGGAGTACGTTCCCAGGAGGGAGCGACCAGGGCCAAGGGCCGCACGACGCCACCTTATTACATGGTACTTCTAAGCCCCCTGTCAGGGAATGGCCAGGGGCCATGAGGGAAGATGAATGCAGCCGCTCCGCAAGCCCTCAGCCGGCGAAGCCAACAAACACTAAGAAGAACAACCATGGAGACTGCATGAATAAAGATAATTTTTTATTGCACAAAAATGAAAAGCCCTTCCCACATGAATCCCCAAAAACAATAAACGGGCCCCACAAAAAGCCCAACAAACGACTCACTCCCACAAACTGGGGAGGAGTTACTCCACCTTTCTTCAAACCGGGCCTCAACGTCGGCCTAACGCAAAAAATAAGCCCTCCAAAAGCACAACCATGGGCAAAATAAAGATGGCCACCGCCATATTAAAGGAAAGCTGCCCACACCCTCTACTGAGTGGCCCGCGAGGGCGAGACCTTGGCCAACCATTTGCCTCCCCTGCCCGGCCTGCTGCTCCTTCGCAAACTCTGCCCAGTGGCTGCTGCGAGGCTGGGGGAAGGCGCCTGAGGCTCAGATGCCCTTCCGCCAGATGCCGCTGGGGGGCGGCCTACACGGCGTTTGGGCCTCGAGGGGCTGTCTGCTGAGTGGCGCACCTGAGCCTGGCCACCATCAGCTGCAGCCGCTTGCCCTTGACGCCCCAGTGGGGGAATGGCGGCGACGGATGGCGCAATGTGGGCCAGCTGGCGTCTGGGATGCGCTGGCTGGTGCTGTGGCGCGGTGGCACTCGGCCGGGCCCGCACTGCAGGATCCGCAGCAATCAGCCGAGGGGCGGCTTGCTGGGATGGTCCAGCGCGGCGGCTGCCCTGGCGATGCCTGCCTGAGACAGCGCGTGTGGCAGCAGTGAGTGCCCCTGTGGTCCTGGTGTGCGCGCGCATCACATCCGCCAGGGTCTTGACGGCATCAGTCAGCATGCGGCCACTCGCGGCAGTTGCTGCCCCGAACTCGCGCACACTGGTCGCCAGCGACTCGATGGCCTCAGGCATGCACCCCACCATGCTCATGAGCTCCGTGTGGCGCCGGTCCGAGTCGTCGGCCATCTTATCCAGCTTCCGCACCTCCTCCGAAGTGAAGGTGTCCGGACTGGAGTCGCGACTCTCCCGCTGGGGAGGAGGGGGCCGAACTAGGGGACCCTTGCCGCGTTGGTGACGGCGAGTGTGCCGAGCAGCAGCACTCCCCTCTGACCCTTCCCCCCTTTGGGGGGAAGGCCGCGGGCCACGCGCACGGCTGCTGGGTGGCTGGACGCCACTGGTCCCAGAAGCTGCATTGCCCTGCGACAGTTCCTCCAGGCACTCGTCCAGTGAGGAGGTGTCAAGCATTTCCTCCTCTCCTGCGGGACGTGACTGTTCCCCCGAAGGTCCGGCTTCCTCCTCCTCCTCCTCCTGGTCGGAGGTGCTGTCACTGGCAGCTTCAGGGTCCTGGTCGTCACCAGCTGAAAGCAGGAATGCACAAGAGTAGCTTCAGAGTGAGGAGACGGCATCAGCGAGGGAGTTAGGACTGGTGGGATTCAGCGCATTGGTGGGACAGTGGCAAAGGAGGTAGCTCGGATGGGCCAGTGCGACGCGAGAGGGCCAAAAGGCGAGGTCCTTACCATTGCCGGGCAGTGGAGGGTCGGATACACCGCACGCTGTGGGGACAATCACACGGGCTCCCATGAGCACACACACGCGCTCCTCCAGCCGAGTGAGCTTCTGCAGCTTGGCGCGGCCACCCCTGGCACGGGCCTGCCGATTAAACGCTACTTTAGCCTGCAAGAGAAAGGACGGGCTGTAAGTGCGCAGTGAAGCCCTGATGTACTGTGCACTGCCTCCCATGGTGGAATAGCTTGGACAGAGTGAAACCCTGATGTACTGTGCACTGCCTCCCATGGTGGAATAGCTTGGCCAAAGTGTAGAGTGCCGAATGGCCATTTGATGCTCATGACTGTCCCAATGCTGCTGGCTGAGGGCTGGCCAATAGGACTTTCAGCTCCCTTTGCCCATCATGTCAGGTGTACATGCAAGAATGAGGAGGAGACTGGAAAGGCTACTCACCTTCACAATCCTGGTCAGATCGTTGTATTTTTTACGACATTGTTTGTGGGTCCTGGGGGCATCGCCGGTGAACATCACCCTCTGGGCGATCTGCTTCCAGGCTTTGGTGTAGTCATGGTGGGTTGGATTCCTCCCACTCTCTGGAAACAAGATCTTGCGCCTCACCTCCAGAGCTGTGACCATTATGTCCAGATCACCCTCTGAGAAGCGCAGGGCACGCTGACGGGCCTTCTCTGGCGTTGCCATGACTCCCTGGGGCTGAGCAGCAGTGTTGAGGCCTCTTTGCAAGGCTGCAGTGTGCAGGGCGTGGCAGCAGACCAATTCGTCCCTTCCCCCTTTAACAGCTGGTCGGCACCACGGGGTCTGCTGTCAGTGCAAAAATGACCGCACCCGCGCTGCGCCCCGCCTGGGCGCTATCCCTCTGGACCGCCGGCTTAGCGCCTAAAGGTAGGAGTGGAACGCCTCTTTTAGTGCTCCACCACTCTCTTAGGGCGAAGCCACTGAATTTCCGGCAACGGGGCGCTACTTTGGGGCGGGCGCTAACTTCGGGCGGGCGCTAAGGTTAGTGCCCCAAAACTGTCTATACTGAAAATCTAGCCCTAAGTATCTCTCAACTAAAACAATATACTATAATATTTCAACAATTTTAAAACATTACTATCAATTTAAAAGTCCATTTTCAATCGGTCGACCGGATATCTTGTTCGTGTCGACCTTCTTAATCTTGGTGAAATTCCTTGCCCTCCCACACCAGAAGGCACAGAAGTATCTTCAGCAGGAAGGCTATCCATATCCCGATTTTCAACGGTTTCCGGATTAGAAATCCCATCAGAAGGTAAACTGGGACGGTCATAAACATCTATCAAGGGCTGACTAATAGAAGTATAATTATCTGCAATCGGATTGGAAATATTCGTAGTATCTGTAACAGCATCCACATTATCTGAATCATGACTATTGTTAATATCCTCAGAAGAGGGCTGGCCCCCACAAGGAGCCAAGTCTTTAATTGAAACAGTACTTTCTTTCCCATCTTGGAATCGAATATGAGCATATTGGGAATTTGCCTCCAACAGCTCCACCTCCTCCACCAAAGGATCATATTTTGACAATCTAACATGGCGTCGAAGCAGCATAGGTCCCTGCATAGTAAGCCATGAAGGTACCGAATATCCCATAGTAGATCTCCGCGGATAGTTAAAGAGCCTTTCATGGGGGGTCACATTAGTAGCCGTTGAAAGCAATGATCTAATGGAATGCAGGGCATCAGGCAGTACCATTTCCCACTGTGTATTCTTAAGGTTCCGGGATGTCAAAGCCAACATAACTGCCTTCCAGATCACCCCATTGTATCGTTCGCACTGTCCATTACCCTGGGGATTATACGGGGTAGTTCTACTAGTAGAAATTCCCCAACTCTGAAGGTATTCTTTCAACTGGGAAGACATAAAAGAACTTCCCTGATCCGAATGGATATACGCAGGCATCCCAAAGATGACAAAAAGTTGAGTCAGACATTTAATAACTGTAGCAGCTGATACATCTGCACAAGGAAAAGCAAAAGGGAACCTTGAAAACTCATCCACAACAGTAAATATGTATCGGTTTTGAGTAGTTGAAGGAAGAGGCCCCTTAAAATCGACGCTCAAACGTTCAAAAGGAGAAGTAGCCTTTATAAGATGAGCTCGTTGAGGCTTAAAGAAATTCGGTTTACACCGAGCACAGATAGAACATGATGAAGTCATCCGCTTGACGTCTTCAACTGAAAAAGGCAAGTTCTTACTGCGTACAAAGTGTATCATCCTCGTAACCCCAGGATGACATAAGGCATTGTGAAGATTAATAAGCGTATCTCCGTGAATCACAGAACAATAAGCCCTCGACAGTGCATCAACAGCAACATTATCCTTCCCCGGACGATAAACTATGTCAAAATGGTAACATGCCAACTCAATCCTCCATCTCATTATTTTATCATTTTTGATCTTTCCAAAATGTTTAACATCAAACATAAAGGACACAGATTTTTGATCAGTTACCAACGTGAAATGTCGCCCCGATAAATAATGTCTCCATTTACGCAATGCTTCTACTATTGTGTATGCCTCTTTCTCTATTGAAGAATGTCTTTTTTCACTATTGTTCAAAGTACGTGAGAAAAAGGCCACAGGTCTTTCATTTTGGTTCAGAGTAGCCCCAATTGCAAAATCTGAAGCATCCGTCTCAATCACAAAGGGAACCTGCTCATCAATAGAATGCACAACTGCTCCTAAAATATCCTTTTTAAAATTCTCAAAACATGTCCTGGCCTCCCATGATAGAGGATATGTCGTAACCCGAATAAGAGGCCGGATCTTTCTTGAAAAATTTGCAATCCAATTAGAATAATAAGAAAACAGTCCAACAACTTGTTGCAAAGCCTTAGAATTAGTAGGACAAGGTAAATCAATCAATGGTCACAGACGTTCTGGATCTGGTTTAATCTTGTTTCCCGAGATAATATACCCCAATAGATTTACCTCAGTAGTCGAAAAGATACATTTCTCTTTTTCTGCAGCTTGAAGGAATCTTTTTAAATTAGAATCATGCTCCACCTTTGATTTGCCACACACTGTGATGTCATCTAAGTATGAAAAGGTGTCAGAGAGGGAGTTATCACTTATAAAAGCATCCATTGCCCATTGAAAACAAGCAACACCATTAGTAACACCAAATGGTATTCGGCAAAACTGATACAGCTTTCCACCAGCCTCAAAGGCTGTATATGGTTGATCCTTCTTAACAATAGGAATCTGATGATAAGCACTCTTTAAATCAATAGCGCTAAAAACCTTATACTGAGATACTTTGTTGATAAGCTCATCAATCTTAGGCAAAGGGTACGCATCTAATTGAGTATACCTATTAATAGTTTGGGAATAGTCTATCACCATTCGTTTCTTGTGTCTCTCGTTAATCGTGACAACTACCTGTGCTCGCCAAGGCGAACAACTAGGTTCAATGATTCCTTCCAATAAGAGACGTTGAACTTCAGAATTAATAAATTCTCTATCCTGACTACTATATCTTCTTGACTTGGTAGCAATTGGCTTACAATCAGACATCAAATTGGAAAAAAGTGATAATGGAGAAATAGATAAAGAGGTTAATCCACAAATAGATAAAGGTGGCTTAGTCCCTCTAAATGAAAGACTAAGAGACTCGTGTAACTGAAGCACATCATGTCCAATCAAAATATCTGCACAGAGATTAGGCAAAACAGATAGGCGTATATCAGTATACGTATTACCTAGAAGAATCATTTTCACAAAGCAACAACCAGCTATTTGTGAAGTAAGGGTCGTCTGAGCCATACACACCTGATACGTAACAGGCGAAATTTTCAAATGCTTCTCCTTCGCAAACTGAAGACTTATAAAACTCTCAGTACTGCCCGTATCTATAAGGGCCTTCACTTCCAACCCATTAACTTGAGCCGTAACTATAGCTTTGTTTAGGCCATGAGCAAATGCAGCAGAAATTGATGCAATAAACGCCCTATCTAAAGGCTGAATAGTCACAGAGGAGGTAGTGGAGGAGGGCCCTCCCACACCAGGAGAGGAGGAAGTAATTGAACCTGATGATTTGCACACGCGTGCATAATGACCTCTCTTGCCGCATTTACTACACACAGCCTCCCAAGCAGGACACTTCAGACGAGGGTGCCGGATATTCCCACAAAAATAACACTTCTGAATCCTAGAGGCAACAGCCGCCGAAGTAGAAACTGTTTCAGAATCTAGTAAACCACTCCCATTAAGTCCACATAATTCCTTTTCATCCGAAACTACCGAAACCATAGTCGCAGGCCGATTAAAAAGAGCATAAGAATCCAAACTTCTCTGAGCCACATCCAATGTAGAAGCTTGCTCAAAAGCACTTTTAAGATCCAAAGTCTTATTTTCTAACAACCGCTGACGAATTGATCTAGACAGTAATCCATTAATAAAAGCATCCCGTACCGATTCTTCCTTATATTCTTCAGCCGTCACGGCCTTATAATTACAGTTAACACTAAGGCACCAAAGTGCTTGTAAATAAGTATCCAAAGAATCTCCCACCTGCTGCCTACGGGCAGATAGAAGGTGACGTGCAAATACCTCATTCTTTGGTTTAACAAAAATCTTTTCCAATGTAGAAATAGCCACTTCATAAGTTTTACAGTCCAAAATATATTTATATACATCCGGAGCAATGTAGTTGATCAGCATATTCAGCTTATTTAGAGACTCTTGATCCAACACGCCCAAAAAGTTTTTAAATGTACAATACCAATGTTTCCATTTATCATCCATTCCAGCAGAATTGGGGTCAGCCTTGAATCGTTCTGGTTGAAGATATCGCTCCATTCTAACATAAAGTTAATAAATTGAAATAAAGAATAGATTTGCCTTCCAAAGCTAGGCTTTATTAACTTTAAAATCTGCAGCACATCTTCCCACATCCAGTCCCAACCAAAGCTGGAAAAGAACTGAATTTAAGGTGGCCACAACACATCATGTGATCATCAACTACCAATGAGATTACAACATATATCCCAAGGCAGTTAACAAACAACCAATCACAATACTTTTACTAAACAAGGAATAATCACCACACATGGCAGATGCAATATAACGTGGATAAATGCAAGGTTATCCACTTTGGTGGCAAAAACAGGAAGGCAGATTATCATCTGAACGGCAATAGATTGGGAGAATGGGAAGTGCAACGAGACCCGGGTGTCCTTGTGCACCAGTCGCTGAAGGTAAGCATGCAGGTGCAGCAGGCGGTTAAGAAGGCAAATGGTATGTTGGCCTTCATAGCGAGAGGGTTCGAGTACAGGAGCAAAGATGTCTTGCTGCAGTTGTACAGGGCCTTGGTGAGACCACATCTTGAGTATTGTGTGCAGTTTTGGTCACCTTATCTGAGGAAGGATGTTTTTGCCATGGAGGGAGTGCAGCGAAGATTCACCAGAGTGATACCTGAGATGGCAGGAATGACGTATGAGCAGAGATTGGGTCGATTGGGCTTATACTCGCTGGAGTTTAGAAGAATGAGAGGGGATCTCATTGAAACTTATAAAATTCTGACAGGACTGGACAGACTAGATGCAGGAAGGATGTTCCCGATGGTCGGGGAGACAAGAACCAGGGATCACAGTCTAAAGATAAGGGCTAAGCCATTTAGGACTGAGATGAGGAGGAATTTCTTCACCCAGAGAGTGGTGAACCTGTGGAATTCTCCACCACAAAAGGCAGTTGAGGCCAATTCATTAAATATATTCAAGAAGGAGTTAGATATATTTCTTAAGGCTAATGGGATCAAGGGATATGAGGAGAAAGCAGGGACAGGGTACTGAATTTGGATGATCAGCCATGATCTCATTAAATGTCGGAGCAGGCTCGAGGGGCCGAATGGCTTACTCCTCTATGTTATATGTAGCCATGGCACATGCCACCATGCGCCAACCACAGACAGAAGCAGAGCGCAAGTACAATGACATTTATACTGCAACCAGAATTATCAGATATTGTTGGGGTCTTAGAATACCCTCACCATTATGGCATCTGTTGTGATTTGCCCCACAGGTTGCGCGAATCTAAACTTATCAAGGGTAGCCTTACAGCATGACCTTTCGCTACCTCTGGGTTTCTAAAATAATTAGGGTGCAAAATTCAGATCCTTAGCGCCAGTTTTTTTGGCACTGGAAGTACTGGTATGCTTCCAAAATGGCGTCAACAGCACGCGCACACTTGTGGGGTGAATTGTGACAGACGCCATTACAGTGAGGGCATTAGCGCGCATGGGCGCAATGAATGTCCACCGGAAGTATGCAGAGCAGGCAGATCGTGACGTCAATTAGCATGCAATTTGATGCCAGCGGTGCCACTTTAGAGCTCAACACTCCAGCTAATGCCCTCTCTTAACCTTGCACAGCTGAACACATGTTCAGCAGCAGGAAGGACCCCCACCAACACTATTTAAAGGGATCATCACCTACTTACAGGTTAGTTGCTGATTGATTTCAACTGGCTGTTTGGTGCTTTCTATAGTTATTTAAAGTTGCTAAAGTCTATAGGGACCTGTGTGGCAGGTGCTGAAAGACTTTTTGCTGACTTCAGGACTTCTGTACAAACCCGTTGCTGCCAGACATGGGTGCACCAGTAGACATTCCCCTTGGAATACAGCATGACTTGGAGAATGAACAGAGACCACACAGAGCAGGACAAGCTGCTGGAAGAGGGAGGAGGAGGGGCGAAGGGCCCTCAGCAGGAGGCCATATCCACCCAGGGTGTTCAGGGAGCAAATCTCCTATCTGAACCTCAGCGAGGAACAATGTGTGAGACATCTGTGATTCAATAAGGACATCCTCATTGAAATCTGCTAACTGCTGCAGCCACAACTGCAACCTTAGATAAGGGTGAGGGCTGCATTGCCAGTGGCTGTGAAGGTGACCGTGGCGATGAACTTTTATGCGCCTGGCTCCTTCCAGGCTGGAACTGGAGATATTTGCAACATCTTTCACTTCGCCATCCAGTGTTGCATAAGGGAGGTCACTGAGGCTCTCTATTCAAAGAGAGCTGATTACATTTCATTCTGTCTTGCCAGAGACAAACAGGCAGAGAGAGCACGCAGCTTTGCTAGGATTGCAGGTTTCCCCATGGTGCAGTGTGCCATTGACTGCACGCACATTGCCTTGCAGGCGCCGCATGCCAACTCTGCCACATAGAGGAACCGAAAGGGATTCCACTCCCTCAACGTCCAGCTGGTGTGCCAACAGGTAGAGTGGGTGCCAAGATTCGTGGTGGTCTGCTGCATGCTGCACAACCTCGCCATCATGAGGGCACAGCCCTTGCCACCAGTTATAAGGCGACCTGCTGATGAGGAGGAGAAGGAGGAGGAGGAGGAAGAGGAAGGGAGGAAGCAACCTAGCAGCCCCTTTCTACCTGGGCTGTCTGTGATGAACTCATCTGACTGCGATATGAGGAACCACAACCCCAATTCCTCATTCACCAGCAGTCCCAGTCACTGACCATCACAGCCTCCGCTTGGCCACAATGCAAAAATAAAATCCACCCCAAAATAAACATTCCAAACCAAATTTATGAATGAAATCTTGTCATATTGCATACAAAAGTCAACTAATCACCCTTGTGCATTTCCTTAGTGCCTGTCCTCCGTGTGCCTTTGCCTGTCCTAGTGCTCCTATGAAGTGCTACCCCAGTGGCTGCAGCATGGCTTGTGGAAGGCTGATGACTTTCAGTGGAGGAAACTGCAGATGGCCTTGGAGGACGACCTCGAACAGTTCTGGGTCTAGAAGACCTGGCTGCGGACTTCACCATCTCGGCATGGGCGGAAGCAGTCTGGGCTGGCTGGCTGAGGCAAGGGCACTGGTGGAGTGGCAGTGGTGGGCGGATGAGTGCCGTCATCCCGAGAGAGGATAGCAGATTCCTGCTCCATGGATCCACTGCCAATCCCCGGGGTGGGGAGTGGGGGGAGCCTCAGCAATCCTAGTAATCTGTTGGAGGACAGATTACTGGACTGTTGTGATACCCTGCAAGTCCTTTTTAACGCGGTAATCTACAGCCATGATGGCAGCAGTCTGAGCTTGCATGACAGCAAGCTGACCTTGCATGACAGAAGTCTGACCTACCACTGCAGCACCCAAACTTTGGGTGGCTGCTGCTTGTGCTGCAATGGAAGCTGAGACATCGGCCATCAGACGCTGCATCATGGTTGGATCCACAAGTTGCAGCGTCTGATGGAGTTCGCCATCACTTCCATGCTGGTAATCATGGGCTCCAAGCTCTGTGCAAAGCCCTGTGCCAAGTTAATGCCGGACTCCTCCAGGCTCCTTGACATTGCACGCAGGCTTTCTGGCAGGCTTCCCAATGCACCAAGCATTTCATTGTGCATACCCATCAGCCTTCTTCTGTAGTCTGCCCCATCAAAGTCCGTATGGGGTGACGTGTGCCCAGTCAGTTATGCCCCTGACTGCCTGTGAGCGGTTCGAATCGCTCCCACACCCCTGGGTTCTCGATACCGGACTTAGGTACAGGCGTAGATACAGAAAACGAGTAGACAATTGGTTTGGTGCAAGAAACCGTAAACTTTATTAAAACAGGAATAAAAATTACAAATATTGAAAAATCACTATGTAGTTACAGGCTTATCAAAAGAGTACACTTAAATGGGAATGGGGAACACACGGCACATCGAGGGAACAACAGATTAATAAAATCCCTTAACCCTTATCCCACCTACAATACCTAACTAGATTAAGCTAAGAGGGGCCAGGAATTCATGCTCACCAATGGGGTTCCTTTGACAGTTCAAAACCTGTCGATTAAGCCGGTTGCGGGGTTCTTTTTGGGGTTCGCTCTTTGTGCTCTCTGGGGCCTGTCATCATCACGTGGTCTCAGGGCGCTGCAATGGCGTCGCCCCGGTAAAGTACCCCGAAATTAAAGTCTTTGCTTGGGTACTTTACCTCGCAGTGATGATGGTTCTTCTTCGGGTGGTGGTAGTTGAATTTTGCATGAAGATACTTGCAAGTAAGCTGGATTGAAGGCCCGATTATTCGAAGCATTCTTCAATCTTCTTCCAATTCGTCTCGTCTCATCTTATCTCACCTCATCTCGTCTTGTCTCGTCTGGCCTAGCCTGCCCGTGGTTGCCTGGTGCTGTACCGGGCGTCCCTGATAGATTTGGGGAAGACACGGGCAGTGGCCAGGTGGCAAGCGCAGGAGGAAGAGAACGTGGCTACCAATGGGCCTACAATTATACCCTCCGTCGAAGGCCCTTATCTGCGCGCCAAATCAGGTCAGTCTTTTGTCTAATTTAGGCGGGCTCGTTTAATATGATTATAGCAATCTATGTTAACTGGTTTTAGATGGCCGTTTCTGCGCTTGATGGCCCCGATGTCCTGATTGTATTGTCATAGCTGAGACTTGATTGTCCTCATCCTACCTTGATGGCTACTGTGAGCTGTTATCGATTAAACATGCAGGAAGCTAATGGCCACCATTATAGGCCCATCTAGCTTGATTCGATTTGATTCAAACAAATGCATATTCTGTGTTTACTTTGTCTGGCTGGGCTCCACAGTCTCTGTTCACACAGATTCCTACATTTTAATGTTTTCGTCTGCAGCCCTGCTTGCTGGCAGAGCCTTGCTTTTAAAAATCTTGTCAATGTTGGTCACGAGGTTTACAGAAGCCATTTTGGGTGCCCTGTGTTTAATAACTTGTCCAAAAACAGGGTCCCTTGATCCGTAACTTGGGGAGTGCGGGAATTTTGTGAACCCTGCACTTACACTCCCCCCTGTTGATACTAAACTTGCTTTAAGTATCAACCTGATGAGGTGAGCAACATTTCCGACCCTCCATAGTCAACCTTCCCTTGTAATTACCTATCTAACATACCCACGACCCATGCACTTCCCATTCCGCGAAAATGTAGTGTACATAAGTATACATAGAATAATTACAGTCTTTTACACACATCCAAGCATGGAGGGGGACCAACACCCCTGCACCACTTGGTACACATACATCTTTATTAACAACGCATCACAAAATCTTTATTAAAAACAACAAACAGAAAAAAAAATCCTTAATCAGAAATACAAAAAAACTCAAACAGGCGTATCTCCCTCCACCTTTACATAATGTTCCTTCCAGATCCTCTGGTTTCGGAATTCTAGCATCTGACCTTTTCCCTTGCACTGAGTGCAGACTAGATACAATACTATCCCTAACTGGCAAACCACGTAATGTGGGAAGCCAGCCTGATCCACGAAGGGACCTCTATGTTATTGAAAATGTCCCACCAGGGTGGAATCACAATATCCAATATCTTAGCCCCTATCTCTACTGTTTTCTGCTCTAGAATATAAAAATGTTTCTGTGAAACTATAACGGCTTTGAGTATTTTGGTAAGGTGTTCAGGGAGAGGGGGAATTTCATTGCCAAAATGCACTACATACTTCTGCAAGTTGGTAAAATTCTCCTTTACAGTGAGGTGAACAGTGGAGGGTTCAGGAATGGGGACAATTCGTTCCTGGGCCACTTGAACTTCTGCCTCGGGTTTAAAGCAGAAACTGCTGTCACTTACCAGACACCAGCTATGCTGTCCATGCTGGTAGTGGGACGCACCTGTGCTGACACAATATGTCCCACATCCTATATATGCTACCTGTGGGGGAACATGGCCTCCATGGTACAATTTATAGGTTTTGCGCCAGCAGCTCTGAACCCGCACTGTGGTTTTGAATAGGCATTCAAGTGCTGGGGACACAGGATTATGTGTGCTCCCCGGCTCCGGCACCCTGAGAGGTCAGTACCTGTCATAGCATGCTCCCACTTTATGACGTAAGGTGGGACTGCTGTGAAACGAATGTGTGCACCCACTTGAATGACTCCAATGTTCTCCACCCTGTATACCGGTGCGGGTCAGGCTGTCCTACCCATGACCGGCATCCTAACTACTATTCCCATGATGGTGTGGTTAGACCATCCACAATCCACTGGGACTGGGTAGGCCTCGGAAGCTAGCCGGAGTTGGCACAGGCTTAATGCGTTCTCAAATGGATGGAGGGCTGCGAGGTCTTTGTTGCTGATCCAGGAGGGGACTAAACCCTGTTTTAAATCCTCCAGATTACTGCAGCCCTCGCCCAGCAACCACGCCCCATACAGCACACACACCTCGTTCTGCGCAGCCTGGTCAGAAGCATTTCTGTCCTCCCTTATGAGGGCATTTACCGTCTTTGTGTGCTTCTCCAACTCCGCTATGATCTCCTTTAAATGGACTGTCATGGCCTGGTCCTTATGTAACTCCGAGCCCACTACTTTGTTCTCATCCATTAATATCTTCCTTAACTGTGTTTTTAAACTGTTTACCTGTGTCTGCAGCTCTATGTCATCCAAACTGTTGATGACAGAGGACCCAGTGTTAAACGCAGTAAAAACATCATTCCACACTCCCCTTCTTTGTCTCCCTGCATTACCAAAAACTCACGGTGTGTGGTGTACAGTTCGGTTTTGTCGACATTGGCGAAACCGAACTCATAAAACTTCTTGAACATGTCCTTTAATAGGGCCTGGTATAGCTGCTCTGTTTCTTTGGGGCACCACTCCAGTAAATGTACCTCGGTGAGATTTAAAATCACGGAGGCTACCGCGTAGTGCACCCCCTGGTACAGCACCTGATCTGTAGGCACGAGTACCAGCCCATTCCCTGGTCCCTTGGTGGTGGTGGGGCACCCTTCCCTGGGTAACCTCACCGCCTGCGCCGTGGGCAGGGGCTTTCGGGGGCGGGTTACAAGCTCAGTGGCATTGACTGGGATCGGGGAGAATGGGACCGCGCACGCCTTCAGGCTGGTATCCCACCTCATCCCCTCCCCGGCGTCTTGCCACTGCCGGTGGAAAATGATAGATATGCCTGCAGGGCAGACCCTCTCTGACCCCCACTGTAGTGTATGTATCCGTCTACCTTTAAGAAAACCATTGTATGTAACCGCTCACCTTTAAGAGAACTATTTTAGGTGTGGCACTACTTTGTTGGCTTCTGTATACTGTAATACCGACGGTGACCACACCGGTATATAAGTGCTGTGTCAGGAGTTATTGGGCAGATTCGCCCTGACCTTCGAATAGTAAAGTCCTGTTTTAAGTTACTCTTGGAGTCTGTGCATTAATTAACTAAACAACCCACAGACTTTACAGTGGCAATGAGTCCGATCGTACCCTGCGGCAACAATACGTCCGAAGCAGTTAACGAGCGTCGAGAAGAGGCAACCGCCCTCGTCGTTCTACTGGGAAAAAACTCGAGGCTGCAGAACTAGAAAGGAGGAAGAATTTAGAGACAAAGACTTCCATCAGCAACAGGCACTGACTGTCCCTTCTGCCACGGTGAGGAGTGAGCCGATCAGCACGAGAAGCAAGCCGGCCACGGTGACTGTGAGTAAGGGAAAAGTAAAAAGAATAACCGGAGGATAAGGGCGGTGCACTTGACCACGGTCGAGGGGGAAAGGAGCCGGACAGAAGTCGGGCCCAGAGGCGCTGAGACTGGGGCAGCGTGGAGCAAGGGAGCCGCGGTACAGACAGGCTGGGGACGCAACGGCGTCATGAGACAGCTAGACCGCGACCGGCGAAAAAGGCCGGGCAGCGACCGAAGCCACGAAGCGCTGCGACCGGGAACGTAGGCGCGGGAAGAGATAAACTCAGCCGCAGCCGGGGAAGGAAGCACCGGACTGCGAGAGGGCTGGGAGGCGCGATTGGGAGCCGAGCGAGCGGGAGAGGCAGAGCCGACCAAGGGAGACTGAGCGAGAGCCAGTCCAGCGGCTGAAACTGTTCTCCGTCAACGGGGTGTACCCAGCGCCGGTAGAGCCGAGCGAGCGGGAGAGAGACAGAGCCCGAGCAAGGGAGACTGAGCGAGAGCCAGTCCAGCGGCTGAAACTGTTCTCCGTCAACGGGGTGTACCCAGCGCCGGTAGAGCCGAGCGAGCGGGAGAGAGACAGAGCCCGAGCAAGGGGAACTGAGCGAGAGCCAGCCAGCGGCTGAAACTGTTCGCCGTCAACGGGGTACCCAGCGCTGGTTGCCCTGCCGAGAAAAGGGAAAGCACTGAAGCCGACGCGCAGGCTTGAAACCTGAAAGCCAGCGGCCGTCGCCCGTGGGGAAAGTGTACCCCTCCCGCCAGGGAAGAAACGCGGGAAGCCGCCATTAGGCGGGGAAGAAGACAGAAGCGGGGAACCGCCATTGAAGTGGGTGGGGAGAGAAGATAAGCGCGGGAAACCGCCATTTTCGCGGGAACCGCCATCTTGAAAAAAAAAGAAAAAAATTTTAAAGAAATAATTCGTGGTGTTTATCAGGAAGAGAGGAAGATGCCTAAGCGTGGTAACATCAACGATTTTAATTCCGAGGTAGAAGACTGGGCCACGTATGTGGAACGCATTGAGATCTATTGTGAGGCCAATAAAATAGAAGAAGATGACAAAGCTATAACCTTGCTAAACTCGATGGGCGCGAAGACATACGGGCTCTTGAAGCATCTACTATCACCGGCTAAACCGGCGGATCAGACTTTCGATGATATTGTGGCTGTTCTGAAGGATCACTTGAACCCCACACCGTTGATGTTGGCGGAACGATTCAAATTCTATGCGAGAACGCAACGGAAAGACGAAAGCAACGCAGAATACTTGGTCGAACTGCGTAGACTAGCGAAATACTGCCAGTTTGGAGGGAACCTGACAGAGGCATTGCGAGACAAGTTCGTGTGCGGATTGGCAAAGGAAGGAACGCAAAAGCGACTACTCGAAGAGAACGACCTTACACTTGACAGGGCTGTCCTTATTGCAGCATCGCACGAAGCCGCAGCGAAGGGAACTGCGGAAATGCAGCTAAAGACAGCGGCACTCAGTGTGGATCAAATTACCTCGACAGCAACAAAATGCTATCGTTGTGGGAAGACAACACACGACCAGAACCAATGCTGGTTTAAGAACCAGGAATGTAGGAAATGTGGCAAACTGGGTCACATAGCTAAGGTATGCCAGTCAGGGAAGAAGACCAACAACCAAAGGACCAACAGCCAAAGGAAGCCATCACAGGAAAAGTACAACAAGGCCATTTTAGACTGGGTATTGTGCAATGAGAAGGGACTTATCAGCAATCTTCTTGTACGAGGCCCCTTGGGTCAGAGCGATCATAATATGATCGAGCTCTCAGTCGAGATGGAGAGTGAGGAAATTGAATCAGAGACTAAGGTCCAGAACTTAAATAAAGGGAATTACGAGGGTATGAGACGGGAATTGGGTAAGATTGATTGGGTGGTGTTTCTGGGGGGATTGACAGTGGATAGACAATGGCAAGCATTCAAAGATAGAATGGAAGAATTCCAGAACATGTTTATACCGGTTTGGCATAAAAATAAACCTAAAAAGGTGGCTCAACCGTGGATAACGAGGGAAATTAGGGACAGCATAAAATCAAAAAAAAGGGCATATCAACTGGCAAAAAAAAGCACCAGACCGGAAGATTGGGGGCAGTACAGGATACAGCAAAAGAGGACAAAGGGATTAATCAGGAAGGGGAAAATAGAATACGAAAGTAAACTTGCAGCAAACATAAAGACAGACTGCAAAAGCTTTTATCGGTATATCAGGAGGAAAAGACTGGTAAAATCCCAAGTCGGTCCCTTGCAGTCCGATTCGGGAGAATATATAATGGAGAATAAGGAAATGGCAGACCAATTAAACTCATACTTTGGTTCTGTATTCACAAAGGAGGACACAAATAACCTCCCAGGAATATCGGCAAACATAGGGACTAATGAGAGGGAGGAGCTGACAGAAATTAGTATCTCTAGGGATATGGTGTTGGGTAAGTTGAGGGGACTGAAGGCCGACAAATCCCCGGGGCCTGATAAACTACATCCTAGGGTACTTAAGGAGGTGGCCCTGGAGATAGCAGATGCTCTAAGGATCATCTTCCGGAACTCCATTGACTCGGGAACAGTACCCGTGGATTGGAGGGTAGCTAATGTTACCCCAATATTTAAAAAGGGGGGTAGAGAGAAAGCAGGGAATTATAGACCAGTAAGCCTTACATCGGTTGTGGGCAAAATGCTAGAGTCCATTATTAAGGATAAAATAGCGGAGCACTTGACAAATGGGGAAAGGATCGGACAGAGTCAACATGGATTTACAAAGGGTAAATCGTGTTTGACTAATCTGCTGGAATTTTTTGAGGAAGTAACTGGTAAAATAGATGGGGGAGAGCCAGTGGATGTGGTGTACCTTGACTTCCAGAAAGCCTTCGATAAGGTTCCACACAAAAGATTATCATGCAAAATTAAGGCTCATGGGATTGGGGGCAAAGTATTAACGTGGATAGAGAACTGGCTGGCGGATAGAAAACAGAGAGTTGGAATAAACGGCTCGTTTTCGGAGTGGCAGGCAGTGACCAGCGGGGTGCCGCAAGGATCTGTCCTGGGACCCCAGCTGTTCACAATATATATAAATGATCTGGATCAGGGAATTGGATGCAATATTTCCAAATTCGCTGACGACACTAAACTAGGAGGAGGGGTGGGCTCTGATGAGGATGTCAGGAGGCTACAGTGCGATTTGGACAGGTTGGGGGAATGGGCGGATACGTGGCAGATGCACTATAATGTGGATAAATGCGAGGTTATCCACTTTGGGGGTAAAAACAGGAGGGTAGATTATTATCTAAATGGCAATAGATTGGGAGATGGGGAAGTGCAGAGGGACCTGGGTGTTCTTGTGCACCAGTCACTGAAGGAGAGCATGCAGGTGCAACAGGCGATTAAGAAGGCAAATGGTATGTTGGCCTTCATATCAAGGGGGTTCGAGTATAGGAATAGGGATACCTTACTACAGCTGTACAAGGTGCTGGTGAGACCGCATCTGGAGTATTGTGTACAGTTTTGGTCGCCCCATCTGCGGAAGGATGTTCTTGCCATGGAAAGAGTGCAGCGGCAATTCACCAGGCTGATACCTGGAATGGCGGGAATGACCTACGAGGAGAGATTGAATAGTTTGGGCTTGTACTCACTGGAGTTTAGAAGATTGAGAGGGGATCTCATCGAAACATATAAAATTATGGCAGGCCTGGACAGGCTGAATTCAGAGAGAATGTTTCCAATGGCAGGGGAGCACAGAACCAGGGGCCACAGTCTAAAAATAGCGGGCAAATCATTTAAAACAGAGATGAGGAAGAATTTCTTCACTCAAAGAGTGGTGAGCCTGTGGAATTCCCTGCCACAGAGGGCTGTGAAGGCTAATTCAATAAATATTTTCAAGAGAGAATTGGATATATTTCTGAAGGCTAAGGGGATTAAGGGTTACGGAGAAAAGGCGGGGACGGGGTACTGAACTGGTAAGATCAGCTAAGATCTCAGACGAAGATCAGCCATGATCTCATTGAATGGCGGAGCAGGCTCGAAGGGCCGAATGGCCTACTCCTGTTCCTATCTCTATGTTTCTATGTACACAAGGTGGCTGAGAAGAGTTCAGACGAACAGAATTCGGACTCAGACCCAAACGGCTAGGAGCTGGGTAGTCTGAGAATTCACAATGTGAGTAAGGAAGCTGACCTACAAACTATCTGGGTCATGCTAAAAATAGCTGGAGTCCAAGTGAAAATGGAGTTGGACACTGGATCAGCTCTATCAGTCATAAATCGAAGGGATTACCACCAGCTATTCTCACATATACCCTTAAGAGATACCAAGTTCGTATTGCAGACATACACGGGGCATAAAGTATACCCCATGGGAAAGATAAGAGTCAAGGTGAGAGATAGGGGTAAAGAACACCCACGAATGAACTTATACGTACTACATGAGGGAGGACCACCACTTCTAGGACGGGAGTGGATCAAGAAAATAGACATGGAATGGCACTATCTAAAAGCCATAACGAGTGAGGACTCAGGGCAGACAATCAGCTCAGATTCTGAATCGGATGACGATAAGACCAACCCAAATGTGAAAGACAAGGCTAAAATGGACTTGCCGACTAAGGTTGGAAAAACGAAGGCATGCAGAAAGGCTTATGCTTCAGAGAAGAACAAAGTTTCAGAACAGATCTCCACCGAACAACGACAACATAGTTTGACAGAGAATTCTGAGTCTGTTCAGTTTAAGGACATATCCATGACGGAAGAACACCGAGCTCGGACTCAACTTTATTTCAAATCACGACAACAAGTAGAACAATTGAGTTACCGTCTCGTACAAGAGATGAAAACAATGAAAAAGTTCTATGACACCGAATGGGAGAATCTGGAAAGACAACAGAAGCAGCTAGCTCAAGCAGAGAGCGACCATAGAGCCATCGTGACCAATCACCGATCACATCTCCCTTATGATGTTCAGGAGTTAGAATATTTGCAGAAAGAAGCAAATGAAGAGGAATCTTCAGGAAGCCAGGATTTTATTCCAGTTCTTCTCTACGACTCCTTACAAGCAGAGTTTGAGAAGTTGAAGGAACAGTATGAACAGGCCCAGGCTACAATCCTGGAGGGGGTTAACTCGGCAACCTCCGAAAAGCTAGTTTCAGTGGAAGCATATGAGCAACTAAAGGTTGAACATGAACAAGAAGTCCAAGGGCTGCAGGAAATTCTTAATGAGCTCAAGGCCAAGACAGACTCATCGGTAGAAGTTCCATCCATAGATGAGAAATTAGGGTGAAAGACATGGCAGAACATGAAAGACAAGATGTCCAAGAACTCATAAAAATATTGAAGGAAACCCAAGACAAATATAAGGCGGCAATGACCGAGGTTCAACAACTTGAAGAACAGATTCAACTGGGAATCCTTTCAGTGGAAGAAAAGGAAACTGTAAGAAACACAGAGACTGTAAGAATGGCCCCTGAACATGAGCTAGAGAGCATCAAGGCGCAACTTCTCCGAGCGCTGAAAGCCAAAGTACAAGAGGAAAAGAAGGTGAAAGCATTGGAGGGAAAGGTGGATGAAATGGAGAAGACTCTGATCCACAGTGTTCCCGTGGAAGAGTTAACGGTCAGCCAACTCCTTCATATGCTGAGGGACAAGACTCTGCAATGGGAACAATCTGAACACGAGCTTCAATCTTCAAAGGGAAGGAGTTCGGAGTTCTCAAAAGTTATGGAAATAGCTGAGGTTGCAACACAGATTTTACGGGGCTGCCGAAAGTACGCTGAATCACGTCAATGTGAACTACAGAATGTGGAAACAGCTGCTCCAGTAGAAGGATTGATTAGCCCGATCAATCAATCCCCGATGGAAGGGGAAGTATTGGAATCACAAATGAGGTCATTAGTGAAGGATTGGCAGGAAACCCAGGAAGAGCAGGATGAATATGAACGCATGAAGAAGTCTCTTCAGGAAAGATGTCTAGGGAGGGAACAACAGTCGGCTAACGTCCAGTTGGGTAAGGAAGAAGTAGCAGGCCCTCTCGCTAGACTAGTTCAGGACGACACCGAATATTACCATGACCTGTTGAGTGACATGGAATATTACGAGGACTTGGTCTGCCCAGCTTGTGATGAAAACTCCCAAAGTGCAGAAATCAGGATGAAGCACTTAAAGTCTAAGGAACATAGGGAGATGGTGGCGCTACAGCTGGCAGCTGATAAGGGAGCCCCGAGAGTCTCCAAGAAACAGAAAAGAAAAAGACGAAGCAGAAAGTGATAACCATCTAAATCATTATCATAATATATAAGGGCAAGGCTGGATGGCATCTATTTTAATGCAAGGAGTCTTGCAAATAAGGTGGATGAACTGAAGGTGTTGATAAACACATGGGAGTATGATATTGTTGCTATCACGGAGACATGGTTGAGGGAAGGGCAAGACTGGCAGCTCAATATTCCGGGGTACAGAATCTTCAGGCGAGACAGAGGGGGAGGTATAAGAGGAGGGGGTGTCGCAATATTAATTAAGGAGTCAATTACTGCAGTAAGGAGGGATGATATATTAGCAGGGTCCTCTAATGAGGCCATATGGGTGGAGCTTAAAAACAAAAAGGGGGCAAGCACTTTGCTGGGAGTGTACTATAGGCCTCCAAACAGTCAGGGGGAGATAGAGGAACAGATATGTAGGCAAATCTCAGAGAAATGTGCAAATAATAGGGTAATAATAATGGGGGATTTCAACTTCCCCAATATTAACTGGGATAGTCAGAGTGTGAAAGGCTCAGAGGGTGTAGAATTCTTAAAGTGCATCCAGGAGAGCTTTTTGAGCCAGCATGTAGAAAGTCCTACAAGAGAGGGGGCGGTACTGGACCTAATTCTAGGGAATGTGGCCGGCCAAGTGGAAAAAGTGCTAGTAGGTGAGCACTTTGGTGATAGTGACCATAATATGGTAAGATTTAAGGTGGCCATGGAAAAGGACAGGGATGGGCCGGAAATAAAGGTTCTAAATTGGGGGAAGGCCGATTTTAATAGGATAAGGCAGGATCTGGCCAAAATGGACTGGGATCAGCTACTTGTAGGAAAATCCGCATCGGAGCAATGGGAGGCTTTCAGAAGGGAGATTGAGATCATACAATGGCAACATGTTCCCGTAAAGGTCAAGGGTGGTTCCAAAAACCACAGGGAACCTTGGATGTCAGGGGATATACGAGAATGGATTAGGAAAAAAAGGAGGGCTTTTGGTAGATACAAAAGGCTAAAGACGGAGGAAGCCCTAGAGGAGTACAAAAAGTGCAGGGGGATACTTAAAAAAGAAATTAGGAGATCAAGGAGGGGCCATGAAATAACACTGGCAAGCAAAATAAAGGAAAATCCGAAGATGTTTTATAAGTATATTAAGGGTAAGAGGATAACTAGGGAAAAAATAGGGCCCATTAGGGACAAAAGTGGCAATCTGTGTGTGGAGCCGGAAGATGTAGGAGGGGTTCTAAATGAATTTTTTGCATCTGTTTTCACTATGGAGAAGGACGATGTAGACATAGAAATAGGGCGGGGGGACTGTGATCTGCTCGAACATATTAACATCGAGAGGGAGGAGGTATTGGCGGTTTTAGCTGGCCTAAAAATGGATAAATCCCCAGGCCCGGATGAAATGTATCCCAGGCTGCTGTGTGAGGCAAAGGAGGAGATTGCGGGGGCTCTAACACATATATTCAGGACCTCTCTGGCCACAGGGGATGTGCCAGAGGACTGGAGAACCGCTAATGTAGTACCATTATTCAAGAAGGGTAGTAGGGAAAAACCGGGGAACTACAGGCCAGTGAGCCTAACATCAGTGGTAGGAAAATTATTGGAAAAAATCCTGAGGGACAAAATTTGTCTCCACTTGGAGAGGCAAGGATTAATCAGGGATAGGCAACATGGCTTTGTCAAGGGAAGATCATGTCTGACTAATTTGATTGAATTTTTTGAGGGGGTGACTAGGTGTGTGGATGAGGGTAACGCAGTGGATGTGGTATACATGGATTTCAGTAAGGCCTTCGATAAAGTCCCGCACAGGAGACTGGTCAAGAAGGTAAGAGCCCATGGAATCCAGGGTGCCTTGGCACATTGGATACAAAACTGGCTTAGTGGCAGAAGGCAGAGGGTGATGGTCGAAGGTTGTTTTTGTGACTGGAAGCCTGTGGCCAGTGGGGTACCACAGGGATCGGTGCTGGGTCCCTTGCTGTTTGTGGTCTACATTAATGACTTGGATATGAATGTAAAGGGTATGATCAGTAAGTTCGCGGATGATACAAAAATTGGTAGGGTGGTAAATAGCGAGGAGGGTAGCCTCAGTCTGCAGGACGATATAGATGGGTTGGTCAGATGGGCGGAACAGTGGCAAATGGAATTTAACCCGGAAAAGTGCGAGGTGATGCACTTTGGGGGGACTAACAAGGCAAAGGAATACACAATGAATGGAAAGACCCTAGGCAAGACGGAGGGTCAGAGGGATCTGGGTGTGCAAGTACACAGATCCCTGAAGGCGGCGGAACAGGTGGATAAGGTGGTAAAAAAGGCATATGGGATACTTGCCTTCATTAGCCGAGGCATTGAATATAAGAGCAAGGAGGTTATGATGGAGCTGTATAAAACACTGGTTAGGCCACAGCTGGAATATTGTGTGCAGTTCTGGTCGCCACACTACAGGAAGGATGTGATCGCGTTAGAGAGGGTGCAGAGGAGGTTCACCAGGATGTTACCAGGGCTGGAGCGCTTCAGCTATGAAGAGAGACTGGGCAGGTTGGGTTTGTTTTCCTTGGAGCTGAGGAGGCTGAGGGGGGACATGATTGAGGTGTACAAAATTATGAGGGGCATAGATAGGATGGATGCTGAGGAGCTTTTTCCCTTAGTAGAGGGGTCAATAACTAGGGGGCATAGATTCAAGGTAAAGGGCGGGAGGTTTAGAGGGGATTTGAGAAAGAACTTTTTCACCCAGAGGGTGGTTGGAGTCTGGAACTCACTGCCTGAAAGGGTTGTGGAGGCAGAAACCCTCACAACATTTAAGAAGCATTTGGATGTGCACTTGAAATGCCATAGCCTACAAGGCTACGGGCCAAATGCTGGAATATGGGATTAGATTAGACAGGGCTTGATGGCCGGCGCGGACACGATGGGCCGAAGGGCCTCTATCCGTGCTGTATTACTCTATGACTCTATGACACTTCTACCAGATCATGTACGTGGGCCCTACGAAGGGAGCCAAATCAGTTGGCAAGTAGGAAAAATTACCAAGGCAGTCCAGCTGTTTGTAAAAGTCAGCACTGCTGGTTCAGCAGGACGGAAGTTCAAGCTGTTAAGTCAAGGGAAAGACTATTGGATGAGTCACGCTACCAATGTGAACCGGCTACACCACAGAGATGTTGTTCGGACCGAGTCAAGACCAGAGACTGAAGCTGTGAACTGTTCCCGCAGAGACTGAATCTGTAAACTGTTCCCGCATAGATTATACCTGTGAATTGTTTTACATGAAGTTGAATATATGTTATGTTTAATGGGGGACTAAGTATGTTGTAAGCTAAAAAGGGAGGATTGTAGTGTATGTATCCGTCTACCTTTAAGAAAACCATTGTATGTAACCGCTCACCTTTAAGAGAACTATTTTAGGTGTGGCACTACTTTGTTGGCTTCTGTATACTGTAATACCGACGGTGACCACACCGGTATATAAGTGCTGTGTCAGGAGTTATTGGGCAGATTCGCCCTGACCTTCGAATAGTAAAGTCCTGTTTTAAGTTACTCTTGGAGTCTGTGCATTAATTAACTAAACAACCCACAGACTTTACACCCACAACAGATATAAATCCCCTGGTCCGGTTCCCACCACTTGTCCCAACACACACTTAATCCTCCGTGAGTCCCTGTAATCGTCCGGTGGGTATTGTTCCCCAACTGTTCCCACTCGACTGCGGAGTTTCTCATATCCTTGCTCGGCTTGCTGAGCCACCACCATCTATCCAGAGGAATGTGTCCCTTGCACGTTAAACATACATGTTTCCCTACGGTGACGCTGACCCTTGTGGTAACGACCCGTACCCTGGGGCACAGGAGGGAGGCCTCCCCGTACGTGAACCCGGTCTGACTGGAGTACTGAGACGAATTGGACCCCAGCCACCCTGGCCACCTTCCCTCCTAGACGTAGATGGCGGTCTCCTCCACATCCCGTTCGCCGCTTCCATCGGTTGCTATAGGTGCCCTGTCTCCTGAGCACCCATAGGTGTGAGAGTACTCCACGTCGCCCCTCCTTCCAAGGCTCAGTCCTATCAGGGCGAGTAGGATTACGCTCCCCTTCATCCTGAAAGTCTTTCTGCAACAGATACAAAAACATACAGCCAGGTCCCCAAGAGATTCTCTGGCTTGGGGGAAGCATAGTCGCGTCTCGCGACCTCGACTCAAATATACACACTCTTAGCAAAACACTACTTAATTAAAACTACCCGCCACCCTACTTAAACTGAAGCTAAAACACCTGAACTTAAGCTAAATACCTAAACTTAACAATAACCAAAACTTAAATTACCTAAACTATGTACATCCGCCGCCCATCTCCGGGCGGCCAGGTTAATTCCTGGTTGGGCTGCAGCACACCGCTCCCTCTGACGTGGCCGCAGTGTCCTGCACTGTTGGTCCCTCGCTGCACATAGCTGCTGGCTGGGGTCCTTTGTCCTTAGACATACCCCTGACTCGGGAGGCTGTCCCTTTAAACTGGGGAGCTGGTGACCAGGGTTTCCTGGGTTGGGGCATCCGTGGGGACCTTCTAGGGACCTTGGCGGGTGGGGTTTTCTTGGCTGGTGGGTCTTTAACCCGAACCGCTGCTCCCTCAGGCTTGACCTCTCCCGGACCTGGGCTAGGGGCGGGTAACTCTTCGCAGCTTGTTGCTGCAGGCTGAGAGTCTCCGCCCCCAGGTCCCAAAATTGGGTCGGAGCGGGGTCTTCGACCTCGGGTCCCTCTTCATCTGGAGCCCAGAAGAGCGGGGGAGTGTCCCAATCGGTGGGCGGGATGGCCCCTCCCCTTAAACAAGCCACAGCGCCTGCCCGTGCAGTCTGTGAACTCGCTCCTGCTGCAGGCTGAGGATTTTTATCCTCAGACCCTACCCCAAATGGCTGTTTTCTCCTCTCAGGTTTAAACAGTTTGCACTTGTTAATATGGAACTGTAGGAGTCTACGTGCTCCTAACAAAAAATACTGAACTCGGAGAGGTTCAACAGAAAAGGTTTAATTGTTGAGACTGCATGTTGAACACAAAAATGGCGTCAGAGACTACACCAAGTCCGACTGCCTTTCATCAGTCCACAGCTTCGACTGCTCCTCCCCCGCTCTGGGCTTAACTATGTTGCAGATCAAGTTTCTTAAAGGTGTGATCCTTCTTAAAGGCATGACGCCTGATTTATAGTCTACGGACCGAAAAGCGGATTGTGTCCTTTCTGTGATCGGTACGCCACAGAACCATTTTTTGCGCCGAGGCATCTTAACAGCGTATACCATGGGGCTGGCTTTGTCTACAATGCTGTAGGGCCCCATGTATAATGGCTCCAGACTTCCTACTCGGGCATAGTTCCTCACTATGACCTGATCTCCTACCTCCCACTCGTGGTGCTTTCGGGGTTTGAGCAGCAATCGGTTACTCCGATGCTGTTTTCCCATGTTCCCAGCCGCCTGCTCGTGGACCTGTTTAAGGTGCTCAAAGAGGTTTTGGGCGAACCTGTCCTGGTTTACCTCCCTGAGCTGACCCTCCATGAGCACCGGGGCTAGTACATGGGTGGGGGTCCGCATAACCCTGCCAGTCATCAGCTCGTACAGGGAGTACCCCGTGCTTTTCGACTGGCTGGCCCAGATCCCCATCAAGACCAATGGTAGGACCTTGGCCCATTTGCGGGGCGAGTCCACCATCTCCTTCCTCAGCCTTTCCTTTAAGGTCCTATTCATTCTTTCCACAATCCCTGATGACTGTGGGTTGTGGGCCACGTGCCACTTCCCCTTGATGCCTAGCAGCATAAGGGTATTCTGCATTACCTGTCCGGTGAAGTGACTCCCTTGGTCGGACTCCACATACTGTGGTAGCCCCCACTGCGAGAACACTTCCCGGACCAGGGTCCTGGCAGCACCCAGAGCTGTGGCTGTTCTGCAGGGGAAGGCCTCTACCCATTTGGTGAACACATCCACCAGGACTAGGCAGTACTTATAGCCTCCCTGGGCAGTGGGCAGGGGCCCGATGTAGTCGACCTGTATCGACTGCCATGGTCCCTCTACCCTCCTGATGTGTCCCATGGGTACCTTCCTTTTGTGGGGGTCAGGGTTATTAGCAGCACACACAAGACAGCCGGCACAGAACTCGCAGACATCTTCCCTGAGTCCCGGCCACCATCCCGCCTGTTCCACCCGCTGCCAGGTGGTCTCAGGCCCGGGGTGTCCCGCTCCTGGACCCTCATAGGCCAGTTGAAGGAATTCCCTCCGGTGCTGCTGCAGCACAACCCACTGTTCCCCCCAGAACAGCATGCCCTCTTTCACAGAGAGGGTTGCTGTGCCGTACGGACCCTCTACCCTTTTTCCCTCAGTCACCACACTGAGGATGGGGTCTTGGGCTTGGACCATCTTAAGATCCGGGGCTAAAGCTACCCCTGCACTCCCTTGGGTCCCGTCCCTACCTCTGACTGCCACCATGGGTCTGGATCCAAATGGGCCCCAGAAAGTGCCTGCGCGGGCACCCTCCTTGGCGAGCATGTCAGCCTGCTGGTTGCCTTGGCCGCGGGGTTCTGTGGAGGAACGAGTTTTCACCTTGTGGATGAAAACCTCCCCTTCCTCCCCGACTGCTGCTAGGATCTTTTCCAGCAGGGGTTTTACTGTGAGGGGTCTCCCGTCGGCGGAGGTGTATCCACGGCGGGACCAGATGGCCAGGTACTCCGTACACGAATTGCACGTAAACATACTGTCCGAGCAAATCGTGTATGGGGTAGGGAAGGTTTCGGGGTGTGTAACAACGTACACTACCACGGACAGTTCAGCCTGCTGGGCGCTCAGGGTGCTGGGGAGCTTAATTGCCAGGGCAATGTTTGCCACTGGGTCATAAACTCCACACCCCGTGACACGCTCGCCAGCACATACCGTGCTGGAACCATCTACATAGATCTCGCGGCCCGTGGGATGTATCCCGGCCCGTAAACCTGTGTTCACTTCCCAAACCCCTTCAATGGAACACTGGTGGGCTGTTCCAGGATATACCAGGTTGGCTGCGAGCTTCGGCTCGCAGAGACCCTTCACTTTAAGATCCATCTGTGAGAGGAGCAGGGTCCAGCGAGCAATGCGGGCACTGCTCACTGTTCCATCCTTGATCCTCCCATCCAGAAGCATCTGGGTGGGTGTGTGATGGGTGAGGAGGGTGATGGGGGAGGTGCCTGTGAAGATCAGTGATCTTTTCACAGCCCAATGTGTGGCCAAGAGGTGCCTCTCACAATTGGAGTAGCTCCTTTCCACATCTGTGAGTATCCTGGAGGAGTAGACCAGCGGCCTTAGCCTGCCGTGCCGCTCTTGGATCAGCACAGCACTCAGGCTATCCCCACTGGCTGCTACCTCCAGGAAATACTCTTTCCCCCCATCTATGGCCCCTAGAGCTGGTGCGGTCTGCAAGTCTTTCTTGAGCCTGACAAATGCTGCCTGGCAACCCTCATCCCAAAGCCACTCCACTCCCTTGTGTAGCAGTCGGAGCAGAGGGGCTGCGGTGGCTGCATAGTCCTCAATAAAGTCTCTGCAGTACCCGGTTAGCCCTAGGAATGACCTCACACCCGTTACTGTGTTGGGGACCGGTAACTCTTGTACCGCCTCCCTCCTAGCCTTATCTATGGCCCTTTCTCCAGCGCGCACGGTCAGGCCTAGGAATTTCACCTCCTGCTGGCCGATCTGCGCTTTCTTGGGGTTTACTTTGAAACCCTTCTGCCTGAGCAGCTCCAGCAGTTCGGCCAATAGTGGGCCATGCCCCTCTTTCGAATCAGTGAACAGGAGCAGGTCATCCACATATTGGACCAACTGTCTGTGCTGACTGAAATCCCTTAAACTGTTTGCCATACACTGATGGAAAATGCTGGGGCTGTTGTGGAAGCCCTGTGGCAAGCAGTTCCACGTGTACTGTTGCCCTTTAAACGTAAAGGCAAACTTGTACTGATCCTCCCTCCTTAAAGGGATGGACCAAAACCTGTTGGAAATATTCAGCACCGTGAACGTGGTCGCGGATGCTGGGATACTTCCTATCAGATCGGCAACTGCTGCTACCGTGGGTGCACAGGCTGGGATGTTGCTGTTGAGCACCCGATAGTCCACCGTGGCCCTTCAGGAATTGTCCGGCTTTCTAACCGGCTACAGTGGAGAGTTTACGTGGGTGGCTATCGGTCTCAGAACTCCCTGCTGTACTAACGAGGGCATGGCTGCTTCCATGTCTGGCTCCGCTTCCCTGGGGAAGTTATACTGTTTCTGTGGTCGGGCCATGGGGTCCCCTTCGACACTGACCTCAAACCCATTGATCCTCCCCGCAGTCGTGTTTGTGTGTGGCAAATGTGGCCAGGTGGGCCTGCACAAATGCCTGGAACTCCTGTGGGGTATTTCTGACCATGAGCTCGAGGTTACAACCCTCTTTAGGCTTCATGGTGCATAGGGTCCCCTTCCCTTCCTTTCCTGGGATTACTACTATCTCACCATCCTTTCCTTTACTTGCCTCCCATAGGCAATGATTCCTCAAATCTACTAGGATCCCATGGCCTACAATAAAGTCGGCTCCCAGGATCCCTCTTCCACCCTCCACTTCCCATTTCATTAGGACCCAGGTCCACTTGGAGCAGAGCGGTCCTAACCGAATGGCGAGCGGGATGGAAAACGAGCCAGCCTGTTCTTTGCCTGTGAACCCCGACAGACTATATGGGACCCCGTTAGAGAGAGGTGAGGTGGTGGGGTTTTCTGAATGGACCACGGTGCATGACGCCCCCGTGTCCAACAGATAGGTCCCCTTCACCCTTTCCACCTACATCTCCACGAGGGGTCTTTTCCATTCGTCGTACCGCAGGGAACACAGGTAAACAGGCTGCGCTGGCTCTAGTCAGGGCTGTGGGTTGGATGGGGCTGATGGGATCAGAGCACCGGTAACGGCTGCTACTCTCCCATGGCCAGTCAATAAGGACCTCATGGTGTCCAAGAATGACTCGTCCGCTGCGGGAGGGATTCCTGCCTCTGCCTTTTGGGCTGGGGCCGTGGAATTCTTTCCCTTGTTGTCTTTCCAAGGGTTTTTGCACTCCTTCCCCCAATGACCACCCTTCCCACACCCGTAACAATTTGTCTTTGTGTTGGGGGGGTTATTCCCTTCCTGGTACCACTCTTTCCTACCCGGTCCAGGTTTTACCTCATGCACCTTCCCCTTGGGTGGGTGTGCATCGGTTCCCCTACTGTTTTTATAGGCTAGAGTCAACTGTCTGATCACCGTAAGTTCGGTGGTCTGGGGGTTCTTGGGGTCGAACCAGACTTCCGCCTTGGCCCGGACATGTGGCAAGCTGTTTGCCACCAGGCAACGGAGCCAATGGGCCAGTGGATCCCTGTTCAGGAACACCCGGTTCGGCGTCCCCGGACAGGCACTTCGGTACACCGGCCATAACCGGTCCGCGAAAGCCTGCGGGTTTTCCCCTGCGAGCTGGACCGTCTTCTCCACACGGGAGAAAGGACTTCCCTCATTCATCCCTATGGTCTCCAGAACTTCATCCCTGAGCACCTCATACCCGCTCTGCCCCCTCTTACACTCGTCAGAGAGGGACTGGAGGAGACTACTCTCCAGGGAGAATAGCAGCATTTTGGCCTGCTCAGCGCCATCGCAGTCGTTGACGCTGGCTCCCTGCTTTACTTCCCTGAAGTGGATCGAGGTGTCTCCCTTTTAGGAGAGCTTTGGGATATGGCTCACCATAGCCCTAAGCTGTTGGGTGCTGTAGAGTAATATGAACTGGTTTTGGAGGGGTCCCTCATCGTCGCCATTGATGGGTGGGCCAAACCTCCAATGCCGGGCCGGGCACATCTGTCCCGGCTCCGACCTCTCTGGCGGGGGTTGCTCCACCTCCGCTTCCACCTCTGCTGCACCCCACCTTGCTGCCAGAACTCGCTAAAACCTGGCACTACGGGTGGCAGTCGTGAGACCTCCTGTTCCTCAACCGGGTCGTCCCTGGGCACTACCGACGATGTTTGAACTGTCCTCCCCTCATTCCCCATAAAATCCGCCTGACCTGCCTTCGGGCTTATAAGGCATACCATGCCTTTTGCCTTCCTGAGGACCAGGCTCAGATTTTCTATCCGCTGCTTGCAGGGGCCATGGTCTGCCTCCTCAAACCCCTGTTTGCTCGCTAACTAATAAGCTGCCTTTCCCTCCTGTACTTTCTCTTCCTTTTCCCTAACTTGCCTTGCCAAGCGGGCGTTCTTTTTGTAAGATTCGAAATTTTCAGCAATAATCACGCAAGAAAATAGGGTTAATAAGACAGTTTTATTGACCAAAAGAAGCTTGTACAGAAAAACCTTTGATAAAAGGGCATACAAAATGGCCACCGGACCTCGTGATCAGTTTCGGGGACCATTTGATTTCTGTTACTGCAAGCCAGACAGGCTTGTGGATTGAGGACAGTAAGCCCGCGAAAGCCAGTATCGGGAAAACGAAACTCAGGGAACTGAGCATACATATTAATTGGATTCTAAGTACAGGACAGTCTTGGGCTACAGGATGAGGCCCATCAAGAAATGGGCGGACAATTTGAATGAACACTTAAACCCATTTACTGTACAAAGGAAAACCGTTTGACAGCCATCAAGGGCAATCTCCAGACCGATCAATATACGAACCGAGTTACGATGACAAAGTAAAAGACATTATCGGCCCAGGAAGGCCAGTTAAGCTATCACCGGCTCCCGTTACAAGACAAAGCGCCCCTGCAGAGATTTCTGCCCGCCAAAAATATTACAAAGACAGGACTATGATCTGGCGGGCGATAAGACTGTCCCAAAAGGGTATAACTATGGATTTGAAAAGTCCATCAAGACACTGGACGCTACGCTTCACTTCACGCTTTGCTTCGGAACTTCTACGACTCTTCGGTTAAGGCAGCACTTCGGTTTCGGAATGTGGTTGGTGTTCGGCCAGGCAAGGCTCGGCCACGACGGGAAGACGACGAGGGTGGCCCGGGTACTTTTGTCGGGAGATCATCGATGACCCAGGCCGAAGGAGAAGACACCCTCCAGCTCTGTTTCGAAGGATAACAATGACTGCATAAAGAAAGCAGTTCGGTATCAGCGTCCCGTCCCGGGGAAGACCCTCAGAAGGACAATCATTATGACTGTATGAAAGGACACTCCAGGCCTAGCACTCCAGTGCCTCAACATCCCATTCGGTAACGGGCCTTCCATGTGCAGTTCTACAACATCACATCGGTAGCAGAGTCTACATGTGCATCCAGTTCTTCGGCAGCCTTTCAGTAAAGGTAACACAGGTTAACGGATCTTCATCCATGACGAGCGCTCATCAAGGCTGTATCTGCTGCTGCATCGCGTAAGAAAACAAACTGCGCCAGTAGTTTCCAAATCCACGTGACGACGGAAAGCTGTGCCAAAAAGGCTGCGAACCCCCTTTTCGCGAATCTGAAAGTGGTGAGCATGATCCCGAGTTCCTCAAGTCGAAACTTAGTTTAGGTCTAGGGGAGGGGGTTAAGGGTAATCGTAATGTGTTTCCCCTTTTACGATGTGCCGTGTGTTCCCCATTTCCATAGAGTTAAGTTTATAGATATGTGCATACTTGTAGTTACTTTAATCTGTGCTTATGACATGTATTTTATAATGCTGCAAACTGTTTATTAATAAAAGCATCCATTTCGTGCTATTCAACCTGGTCTATTGAGGTTTTCTCTGCACTACAGTTCCCTGCACCTACGTCCAAGGTCTAGAACCGTAGGGAAGAGTGGGTCGAACCACTCAAGGGTAATTATTGCACGAAGCCTGGTAGGAGACCAGAACGAGCAAGAGAAACCCCCTACAGAGATGGCGACCGCAGCAGGACCTTGGCAGCAGGAATGTAGTGTGTTAGATCAAGGTCTGAATAAACTAAATGTGATGGATGAGAGAATAGCGGATTATGTTTTTGGGAAGGTAAACCTTACAAAACAGTGGATATCTGACCTATTGAGAGATAGGCGCCCGCTAGACGCAGCCATCAAGTGGACAGAAAGCAAAGAGCATAAGAAATCGGTAGAAAAGGCGGTCTGGCTGATGTGCTACAAGAAGCAAGTCCAGCTTTTGGACCAGGTCGTTGTAGCACAGACAGCCCAGATCAAAGGGCTACTAACAGAAGTAGAGGAAAAGGTTGCGGGAGGCCAGAAACTGATTCAATCGCTTAACGCGCTGAATCAGGAACGCCAATCCGTAACTCACCGCCATGAGACCAGGATAGATTACTTGGAGTGTCAGGTCGTTGAGGCCAAGGCCAGTGAAGGTAGAATGAGAGAGAGGTGTTTCCGCCTAGCTAAGCAGATAGCGGCACAGGAGGAAAGTATTTTGGGGGCTAGGGCAGCATATAAGATGGCCATGGAGGATAGGTCTGAGAACACCAACCATAGCGCTTGCCACAGGGAGCTAGAGGACCTGAGAGTGGCCCTAGCAAAGGCAAACGGCTTGGTGTGTCTCATAAACCCACCAGCGAGCCAGCTACTGTTAGCCAAGGAATCCAAAAGACCGATTCCACAAGAGGCAGTTGGGGTACCAACCCCCGAGCCGTCAGCACCTCCCGCTTATACTGAGTCTTGGACTCCGGGGAAGGAAATGGAGAAGTCAGACACAGAGGTTCTTGAGGTAGAGCAACACCAGGTAATAGAGTCGGGACCGGCACCGATGTGTCCCACGTGACACCGGAGGCTCGATCCAGGCGCCAATGATGGCGAGGACGGACCCCTTGTGAACCAGATCATAATGCCCCATAGCGCACGACAGCTAAGGGAAATGATCAGTCACATCCCAAAACTCTCCAAGTCAGGAGATCCCTCCGTCCATTTTAGGGACGTGGAGCAGACTGCAGCAGTTAATGACTGCGACAGGGTTGAACAGTCCAAGATGCTGCTGTTCTCCCTGGACAGCTCGCTCCTCCAGTGTCTCCCTGACGAGAGCAAGAGAGGGCACAAGGAGTATGAGGAGTTACGGGACGAGATCCTGGAGATTATAGGGGAGAGTGACAGAACTCCGTTCCTCCGATTGGAAAGGACGGTACAGCTAGAGGGAGAACCCCCACGGGTTTTCGCCGGAAGGTTGTGGCCAGTGTATCGGCGCAGCTGCCCGGGACCGGACCGGAACGGGCTGAACGATGACCAAAGGGCTCATTGGCTCCGGTGCCTGGTCGCCAATTGCTTGCCACCGGTGAGGGAGCAGGCCAAAGCATGGTTTGACCCCACTAACCCCCGCTCCACAGAGGACGTAGTACTTGATCAGCTCACGATAAGTTACAGGAAGAACAAGAGTAGGGATGTGCCTTCCTCAAAGGGAAAGGTGCATGAGGCGAGGCCTGCAGCTCCTGCTAAAAAGGAATGGCATCAGGAGGGGAATCGCCCTCCCCAAGCCAAGAGCAGTTGTTACGGGTGTGGAAAGGAGGGTCATTGGCGCCGAGACTGTAAAAATCCCTGGAAGGATTTAAAGGGGAAAACTTCCCCAGCCCCAGCCCAAACACCCATCCGGGAGAAAGGAGCCGAGGGGTCGATACATCCCGATGCGATCGAGTCAGTTTTAGAGGCAATGCGGTCTCTAATGACCTCGCAGGGGAAGGTAGCAGTCGCCAACAGCCCTGTCGCTCCCGAAACCCCAACTGCAGCGCCCAAATGACTGACGCCCGCGCAGCCCGTCTACTTGTGTCCGCTCCGCTATGACGCTTGGAGAAGACCTGTTGTGGAAATGGAGGTGGAAAAGGAAAAGGGTAGTTACCTGTTGGATACGGGAGCATCATGTACCATGATCCACACAGCTAAACCTTTTGCCTCACCTCTGTCTACCCAGGCTCCATTCTCAGTAGCGGGTTTCACAGGCAGAGAACAGGCTGGCGCGTACTCCATCCCGCTCTCCATTCATTTGGGAGCACTCCACACCACATGGACGTGTATCCTATTGAAGTGGAATGAGGGGGGTGGGAAAGGCATCCTCGGGGCTGATTTCTTGGTGGAACACGGGATCCTCGTGGACCTCAGGAATCACTGTCTCTGGGAGCTGAGAATGGGTTAGGCAAGGCAGTCGTGATCCCAGGGAGGGGAGAAAAGGGGACCCTGTGCACCATGAAGCCGTCAGGAGGTTACGATCTCGAGCTTATGGTCGCGGACATCCCAACGGACTTGCAGGCGTGTGTGTCGGGCAATCTGACCGCATTTGCCACCCACAAGCGTGACTGTGGGAGAGTCACCGGGTTTGAGGTCAGCGTAGACGGGGACCCCATGATCCGACCCCAAAAGCAGTATAACTTCCCCAAGGAGGCAGAACCCGACATGGAGACAGCAATATCTTCATTGGTGCAGCAGGGCGTGTTGAGGCCAATAGCCACTCACGTGAACTCCCCATTATGGCCGGTAAAGAAGCCGGACAATTCGTGGAGGGCCACGGTGGACTACAAAGTCCTCAATAGTAACATCCCAGCCTGCGCGCCCACGGTAGCAGCAGTTGCCGACATAATAGGGAATATTCCAGCATCTGCGACCACGTTCACGGTGCTGGATATCTCGAATGGTTTTTGGTCCATTCTGCTGCGGCGGGAGGATCAGTACAAGTTTGCCTTTACTTTTAAAGGGCAACAGTACACCTGGAACTGCTTGCCACAGGGTTTTCACAACAGCCCCAGCATTTTCCATCAATGCATGGCGGGAAGTTTAAAGGAATTTAGCCAGCCCAATCAGATAGTGCAGTATGTGGACGACTTACTCCTGTTCACGGACTCAAGGGAGGAGCACGGCCCACTATTAGCCGAATTATTGGAGCTGCTGGAAAGGAAGGGTTTTAAAGTAAACCCAAAGAAAGCACAGATCGGTCAGCAGGAGGTGAAATTCCTGGGTCTGGCCATCCGCGCTGGGGAAAGAGCCATAGATAAGGCTAGATGGGAATCGGTGCAAGATCTGCCGATCCCTAACACAGTAACGGGTGTAAGGTCCTTTTTGGGATTGACCGGGTACTGCAGAGATTTCATCGAGGACTATGCAGCCACAGCAGCCCCGCTACTCCGACTCTTACACAAGGGAGTCGAGTGGTCTTGGGACGAGGGTTGTCAGGCAGCATTCGAGAAGTTGAAAAGGGATCTGCAGACCGCGCCAGCCCTAGGGGCCATAGATAGGGGAGAGGAGTTTCTCCTGGAAGTAGCCGCTAGTGGAGACAGCCTGAGCACCGTGCTGCTCCAGGAGCGACACGGCAAGCTGAGACCAGTGGTCTATTCCTCCAGGGTGCTTACGGATGTGGAGAGGAGTTTTTCCAATTGCGAACGGCATCTCCTGGCCACGCATTGGGCTGTGAACAGATCAGTGATCTGCACGGGAACCTCACCCATCACTCTCCTCACCCATCACACCCCCACAAAGATGCTTCTGGATGGAAGGATTAAGGATGGGACTGTGAGCAGCGCTCGGATTGCGCGCTGGACCCTCCTCCTTTCCCAGATGGATCTCAAAGTTAAAGGTCTCTGTAAAGTCTGTGGGTTGGGCAGTTAATAAATACACAGACTTCAGAAATACAAACAAACAGGTCTTTACTATTCAGAGGTCAGGGCGAATCTGCCCCAGTTATCCTGTCACAACACTTATATACTGGTGTGGTCACTGTCGGTATTACAGTATACAGAAGCCAAACAAGTAGTGCCACACTTAAAGTAGTTCCCTTAAAGGTGAACGGTTACATACAATAATTTCCTTAAGGGTAGACGGGTACATACACTACAATCCTCCCTTTTTAGCTTTCAACATACTGAGTCCATAGTGGACATACATTATCACATATATATATACAGATTTATTTAAGACAGTTCATAGATTCAGTCTTTCTGGAGGTTTCCGGATTCTGTCCGGGTAATGCCGCAGTGGTGTCGTCATTCCAAGCGGGCTAGTAGGTGTTTCTGGTAAAGTTGAATCGGCTCGAAGCACAGTGTCAGGTTCCTCTGACTCCAGAACTACCAGATCGGACGTAGGTGTTCTGGGTAACTCAGTCTCAACCTTATCCGGGTAAGGTGGTGAAGTCGGGGGCCCATTTGTGGCGGACCCTATGATCTGGTCAACATGGCGCCTTATTATATTGTCTCCAATGTCCACAGTGTACATCAACGGGCCTAGCCTTTTTCCAATCGTTCCAGGCTGCCATTTCTCAGTACGATAGTCCCGGGCCAAAACTCGTTGACCAGTCTGGAAGGATCTAGTGGCCCTTTCGTTCATGCCCTGGAATTGCCGGTTCTCTACGTCCCTTCTGACGTTTGGTTTGAGTAAATCCAGCCGACATCGTAGGCGTCTATTGCAAAACATCATCGCGGGAGTTTGATTTGTGACCGCATGGGTTGCATTTCGGTATGCCAACAAAAAACTATCCACCTTATGCTGTAAACTTATGTCTTCATTACTCATGGCCTTTACGGCCTTCTTGAAGGTCTGGACAAACCTTTCAGCCAATCCATTGGAGGCGGGATGGTATGGGGCTGACGTGTAATGTTTAACCCCATTGCTCTTTAAGAATTTCTTAAATTCCTCAGATACAAATTGCGGTCCATTGTCAGAACAGATCTGTTCTGGCAGGCCATTCCGAGCAAACATAGTCCTTAACACCGTGATGGTTTTTTCCGTCGTGGTGGTGGTCATCTTAATTACTTCTGGCCACTTGGAGTGGGCATCTACCGCTATTAGGAACATCGAGTCCATAAATGGACCAGCAAAGTCGATGTGTACTCTTTGCCAGGGAGATGAGGGCCACTCCCATGGGTGCAGAGGAGCCTGTGGTGGCGCATTCTGAACCCTCTGACATCCTAGGCAATTCTTCGTGATCTCCTCTATGTCCCCATCGATGCCTGGCCACCACACAAACGCCCTTGCTAGATTCTTCATCTTTATGCCACCCAGGTGTCCTTCGTGCAGCTCCTTGAGTACCTTCTTTTGGAGTTTGGGTGGAATCACCACTCTAGACCCACACATCAGGGTTCCTCGACACACTGACAGTTGTTCTTTCCTCTGTGAGAATGCTTGCAGTGTTGGTTCGCACTGTGCTGGCCATCCCTCCACCGTTAAATCATAGACTCGTGAAAGAGTCGGGTCATTCCTTGTCTCATTCTCAATCATTGAGTTTGTTATCGGCAGACACTCCACTATTGATGAGTGGAACAACTCTACTGGGTCCACTGTCCTCGCTTCTTCTACCATCGGCAATGGCAAGCGTGATAGCCCATCAGCGTTTCCATGCTGTTTGGACCGTTTGTATTCAATATCATACTGGTGTGCCCCAAGTAAAACTGACCATCTTTGTAACCTTTGTGCCGTCATGGTAGAAACGGCCTTGTTTGGGTTGAATATGGACACCAACGGCTGGTGGTCCGTCAGCAATGTGAACCTCTTACACTGCAGGTAATGGTTGAATTTCTTCACGCCCCACACAAGACTGAGGGCCTCCCTATCTATCTGGGCGTAATTTCGTTCCGCTGGTGTCAATGATCGGGACGCGAATGCCACTGGTCTTTCCGAGCCATTTGGTAGTCTGTGCGAAAGTACTGCCCCAATTCCGTACGGGGAAGCATCACAAGCTAGCCGAAGGGGTAATGCTGGGTTGAAATGAGCCAACACTTCTTCAGAGGTAATCAACTCCTTGCTCCTGCGAAAAGCCTTTTTGCATTCTTCACTCCACCTCCATGGTGTTTCTTTCCGCAACAGCTCATTTAGCAGATGCAGCACCGTAGATAAATTTGGCAGAAACTTGTGATAATAATTAATCAACCCCAAGAATGACCTTAGCTGTGACACGTTTCCTGGAGCGGGGGCCTTCACGACCGCTTCTATCTTTTCCGGTGACTTATGTAGTCCCTCTCGGTCAATGACATGACCGCAGTATGAGATCCGTTTTTGGAAGAACTCACACTTCTTGCGATTAACCCGAAGGCCATACTCCTTCAACCTGGTGAGTACCAGTTTCAAATTCGTGAGGTGTTCTTCCTCATCTTTTCCCGTGATTAGAATATCATCTAAGTAGCACTGCGTGCTTGGAATTCCTTGTAACACCTGTTCCATGGCCCTCTGCCAAATTGCTGGCGCCGAAGCTACTCCAAAGACCAGTCTATTATAGCGATACAAGCCTCTGTGAGTGTGGATGGTGAGGTATTGGCGTGACTCTTCCTCAACCTCCATCTGTAAATATGCCTGAGCCAAGTCTATCTTCGTGAAGTGCTTCCCTCCAGCCAATGAAGCAAAAATATCTTCAATCCACGGAAGCGGGTATTGTACCGTGTGAAGTACCGGATTCACTGTGATCTTGAAATCTCCGCAGATACGGACCTTCCCCGGTCCCCCTGGCTTATTACTTGGTGAGGATTTCATGACGGGAACAATGGGTGTGGCCCACTCACTCCAGTCTACTTTTGACAGAACCCCTGATCGTTCAAGTTCTTCTAGTTCTGCCTCTACTGCTGGTCGTATTGCGTACGGTACCGATCTGGCCTTAAAAAACTTTGGGCTTGCATGTTCTGCAATCTTGACCTTTGCTTTAATACCTCGCAGCGTTCCCAGTCCTTGCTGGAATACCTCTTTAGCTTCGTCTAATATTCTGGACAACCGTTCAGGTTTGACATCCTCTTTTTCGGACTCCACCGTCATGGTGTTTAGTGCATGCCAGTCCATCTTTATTTTTCGGATCCACTCTCGTCCCAGAAGTGGTGGACCTCCCTCAGGCAACACATACAGATCTAACCGGTGGTGAACTTTGTCCTGGTATCTCACCTTAACCTCTATTTTTCCGATGGGGAATACCTTGTGCCCCGTGTATGTCTGCAGCACTAGATCCGTATTCCGTAGTGGAATATGCTTGAAAAACTTTTTATAGTCATGCTTATTCATGACAGTCAACACCGATCCGGTGTCTACTTCCATTTTTACTTGGACCTTCTCAATCTGTAACGTTATCCAAATAGTTTGTCGGTCGGCTTCATTGCTCACGTTGTGGATTCTCAGACTGTCCAGTCCTTTGTGTTTGGAGTGTGAGTCCGACTTCTGTTCCTTCAGACTCTTCCTAGTCGCCTCTTGTACCTTTCTGTACCATTTTTGTGAGGACTCGTTATTGTTGTACGTCGTTCCTGACCGGCACACTTTAGCTATGTGCCCGATCTTGCCACATTTCCGGCATTCTTGGTTTTTACCCCAGCAACGCTTCTGGTCGTGTGTTGTCTTCCCACAACGATAGCATTTCATAGTCCTCGAGGTGATGTGGTCCACCCCTAGTGCCACCGCCTTCCGCTGCATTACCGCCGTTCCTTTTGTTGCGGCTTCGTATGATGCGGCTATAAGGACAGCCCTGTCAAGTGTGAGGTTGTTCTCTTCCAGTAGTCGCTTTTGCGTCCCTTCTTTGGACAATCCCCATACGAACTTGTCTCGCAGTGCCTCTGTCAGATTCCCTCCGAACTGGCAGTGTTTCGCTAGCCTCCGCAGTTCGACCAAGTATTCCGCGTTGCTTTTGTCTTTCTTCTGCGTTCTCGCATAGAATCTGAATCGTTCAGCCAGCTTCAACGGTGTGGGGTTCAAGTGATCCTTCAGCACTGCTACTATATCCTCGAAAGTCTGATCCGCCGGTTTAGCTGGAGAGAGAAGATGTTTCAACAACCCGAATGTTTTCGCACCCATCATGTTAAGTAAAGTTACAGCTTTTTCCTCCTTAGCTATTTTGTTAGCCTTACAATGTATCTCAATACGTTCCACGTACGTGGGCCAGTCTTCTATTTCGGAGTTAAAATCGTTGCTGTCCCCACGCTTAGGCATCTTCCTTTCTTTGGGTACAACACAAATATTTCTTTAAATTCTTATGTATTTTTTTTTTCTAAGATGGCGGCTTTTCCCGCGAATTTGGCGGTTTCCCGCTCTTCCTTTCTCTCCCCGCCCACTTCAGTGGCGGTTTCCCGCTTCTGTCGGCTCCTCCGCCTAATGGCGGCTTCCCGCGTTTCTTCCTGGTGGAAGGGGTACGCTTTCCCCGCAGCGGACAGGTTCAGCCGCTGGGCTGGCTCTCGCACAGCTCCCCCTACTCGGCTCTGTCTTCTCCTCCCGCCCGCACGGCTCTACCGGCGCTGGGTACACCCCGTTAACGGAGGACAGTTCAGCCGCTGGACTGGCTCTCGCGCAGTCTCTCACCCCGTTTTCGGCTGTGTCTCTCTCCCACTCCCGCACGTTCGGTTTTGCCGGCTCTGAGTACCCCGTTGGTGGAGAACAGCTCAGCCGCTGGACTGGCTCCTCGCAGTCTCTCTCTCCGCACCTGGCTCTCACCCGCACGGTTCCCGTTCGCCTCCCCAGCCCTCTCGCAGACCGGTGTTTCCCTCCCCGGCTGCGGCTGGGTTTCTCTTCCCGCGCCTACTCGCAGGCTCAGCGCTTCGTGGCTGCGGTCGCTGCCCGGATTTTTCCCGCCGATCGCGGTCCGGCTGTCACCCGACGCCGTTGGACCCGACTTTTGGCTGGCACAGCTCCCCCTCAACTGAGGTCGAGTGCTCTGCCCTTATCCTCCGGATACTTCTACACCTTCCCCTACTCACAATCTCTTCGGCCGCCTTGTTTCTTGCTGGTCGGCTCACTCCGCACCGTGGCAGAAGGGTAGTCAGTGCCTGTTGCTGATACAGCTTTTGTTGTTAGTCTTCCTGCTTTCTGTTGTTGCAGCCTCGTGTTTTCTTTTGGTAGCACGACGAGGGCGGTTGTCTCCCTTCGACGCTCTTCGTTGCTTTTGGTAGTCTTGCCGCAGGGTACGATCGGACTCGTCGCCACTGTAAAGTCTGTGGGTTGGGCAGTTAATAAATACACAGACTTCAGAAATACAAACAAACAGGTCTTTACTATTCAGAGGTCAGGGCGAATCTGCCCCAGTTATCCTGTCACAACACTTATATACTGGTGTGGTCACTGTCGGTATTACAGTATACAGAAGCCAAACAAGTAGTGCCACACTTAAAGTAGTTCCCTTAAAGGTGAACGGTTACATACAATAATTTCCTTAAGGGTAGACGGGTATATACACTACAGTCTCTGCGAGCCAAAGCTCGCAGCCAACATGGTATATCCCGGAACAGCCCATCGGTGTTCCGTAGAAGGGGTATGGGAGGTCGACATAGGTTTACGGGCCGGGATACACCCCACAGGCCGCGAGATCTACGTAGACGGTTCCAGCACGGTATCTGCTGGCGAACGACTCACAAGGTGTGGAGTTTATGACCCTACGGCAGACATTGCCCTGGCGATTAAGCGCCCCAGCACTATGAGCGCACAGCAGGCTGAACTGTCCGCGGTGGCGTACGTGGTTACCCACCCCGAGATCTTCCCAACCCCATACACGATCTGCTCGGACAGCATGTTCACATGCAATTCGTGTACGGAGTACCTCGCCATCTGGTCCCGCCGCGGATATACCTCCGCGGACGGACGACCTTTAACAGTTAAGCCCTTGCTGGAAAAGATCCTGGCAGCTGTGGGGGAGGAAGGGGAGGTGTTTATCCACAAGGTGAAGGCTCATTCCACCACAGAACCCCGCAGTCAGGGCAACCAGCAGGCGGATGCGCTAGCCAGGGAGGGTGCCCGCAACGGCATTTTCTGGGACCCCTATGGACCCGGACCCATGGCAGCGATCCGAGGCAGGGAGGGAACTCCAGGGAACACAGGGGTGACACCGCCCCTAGACCTAAAGACCGTCCAAACCCTGGATCCCGCCCTAAAAACAGTACTCAAAGCCATCACTGAGGGCAAGCAGGTAGAGGGTCCTTACAGTACGGCAGCCCTCTCAGTCAAGGAAGGCATGCTGTTCCGAGAGGAACAGTGGGTTGTGCCGCAGCAGCACCGGAGGGAATTCCTTCAACTGGCCCATGAGGGTCCAGGGGCAGGACACCCCGGGCCTGAGGTTACCTGGCAACGGGTAGAGCAGGCGGGATGGTGGCCGGGACTTAGAGACGATGTCCGCGAGTTCTGTGCAAGCTGTCTTGTGTGCGTTGCAAACAACCCAGACCCCCAGAAAAGGAAGGTGCCCATGGGGCACATCAGGAGGGTAGAGGGACCATGGCAATCGATTCAGGTCGACTACATAGGGCCCCTGCCCGCCGCCCAGGGAGGCTATAAGTACTGCCTTGTCCTGGTGGATGTGTTCACCAAGTGGGTAGAAGCTTTCCCGTGCAGAACAGCTACGGCACTGGGTACTGCCAAGATCTTGATCCGGGAAGTGTTCTCACGGTGGGGGCTCCCCTGTTTTGTTGAGTCCGACCAAGGGAGTCAGTTCACCGGTCAAGTGATGCAGAACACCCTCATGCTCTTGGGCATTGAAGGGAAGTGGCACGTAGCGTACAATCCCCAGTCATCCGGGATTGTTGAACGCATGAACCGGACCCTCAAGGAAAAGCTGAGGAAAGAGACAAAGGGCTCGCCCCAGAAATGGGCGGAGATCCTGCCTTTAGTCCTCATGGGGATCCGGGCCAGCCAGTCCAGGAGTACGGGGTACTCCCCGCACGAGTTAATGACTGGAAGGATCATGCGAACACCCACCCATGTACTAGCCCCGGTGCTCACTGAGGGCCAGCTCCAGGAGGTGAAGCGAGACAAGTTCGTCCAAACCCTTTTGGAGCGCCTGAAACAGATTTATGGGCAAGCGGCTGGGAACATGGGGAGACAGCATCAGGGAAATCGACTGTTGCTGGAACCTCGTAAGCAACAAGAGTGGGAAGTCGGAGACCAGGTCATGGTTAGGAACTATGCCAGGGTGGGGAGTTTTGAACCACTGTACATGGGGCCTTACAGCATTGTAGACAAGGCTAGCCCCATGGTTTATGCAGTGAAGGTGCCCCGACGTACTAAATGGTTTCACATTAACCAGTGTAAGCTGTTTAAGCCGGGTGCACAAGGGCCAACAACAGGGGCCAAGTCTGAGGACAAAAATCCTCAGCCTGCGACAGAGTCACAGACCACACAGGCTGGAACTGTAGCCTGCGTGAAGGGAGGAGTCATCCCAATGGAGTGGGGGGTCTCCCCTCTAATTTGGGATTCGGACGAGGAAGAGCCCGAACAGCTCGACCCCGCCCTTGACCCGATCACGGAGGAGGAAGAGTCAGAGGACGAAGATCCCGCCCGCGACTCAAGCTTAGGGGAGGTAGGGATTGGGGGCGGAGACTCACCACCTGTAGGGACAGGTGAGGTGGGGTCGGATGCCACAAATCCCGGCCCCGGGGGGGCGGAGCCAGAGGGAAGGGAGCCGTAGCCGGCAGCTGTGGTGGAACCACAGGCTGTGACGGTGAAAGTCCCGACCCCCGGTCCGTCAGCCCTGGGAGCCTCACCCAAGGCATCCCCTCGTAGGTCGACTCGAACGCCTCAGCCCAGAAAGCCTTGGCAAAATTCTCCTTATTTCCCCCAACCTCGGTCCAGAGCAGCCCAGGAAAGGCACGGTTCCCGTTCAGCAGCGACAGGCTGCGGGGGATCAAAGCCGAAGGTCAGTGCAGCCCCGCCACAGGGAGCAGCACGCTGCAGCCCTCACAGGAATTAAGTAGGCTGCCCGAAGGAGGGCGGCGCTGTACATAGGTTTTGGTAATGATAAGTTAAGCTAGGTAATTATAATGATAGTTTAAGGTATGTAAAGTTTAAGATGATGGGGATGTTTTTGATTAAAAAAAGGTAGTTTTCGAAGTCTGCCCAGAATGTGTGGTTGTTTGGAAGCGGGGTCAAGGGACCCGCGCGCCCATTTAATTAAGCCAGCACCTATTGGGAGCCTGGCTACATCATCTTATCGATTACAGAAACCAGGGATACAATGGAAAGGATTCTCGTAGCGCTTGCGGCGATCGGGTGCGGGCTGGCCTACCGAGGCCGCACCAAGGACGTCATCATGTTCGGATGTTCCGGGGACACGGCCCCCATCGCAACGGATGGAACGGGGAAGCGAGAGGTTGAGGAAACCGCCACCTACTTCCACCAAGGGAGATGGCCAGGATGGCTGGGGACGAATTCTACGGAATACTCCAGCAATTTCGGTTTTGCCTACCAAGAGACTTCGTTATCGTGCCCTCGGGTGAGGATCCTTGCACCCAGAGTCAGCGTTACCGTGGGAAAGAGGATCTGTTTGGTGTGTAATGGGAACGTACCGCTAAGTAGATGGTGGTGGCTGCGAAAGCTGGGAAAGGACATGAAGAACTCTACTATCAAGTGGGAGCGACTGGGTAACAATACCCATCAGACAATTACGGGGACTCACGGACAATTACGTGTGTGTTGGGACAAATGGTGGGAACCAGATGAAGGGATATATGTCTGTATGTGGGGTTCAAAACACGTTTGCCCCAAGGGCGTATCCATCTTTTTCCAGAGGCAGTGGCAGGATGAAGGGAAAGGGATGAGATGGGATGTCAGCACTCGGGCGTGCGGAGCCCCATTCTCCCCGATTCCGGTAAACGCCACTGAACTCATCACCCGCCCACGCAAGCCCCTGCCCACGATTCCGGTAGCACTAGCCCAGAAGGAAGGGTGCCCCACCACCACAAAGGGACCCGGGAACGGTTTAGTATTGGTACCCACCGGTAAGGTGCTGTACCAAGGGGTACACTACGCAGTGGCCTCAGTGATTTTAAACCTCACTGAGGTACGATTGCTGGAGTGGTGTCCCAAGGAGACGGAACAGTTGTACCAGGTCCTGCTAACCCGAATGTTCAGACAATTTTACGAGTTTGACTTTGCCGATATCGACAAGGCCCAATTATACACCACACCACAGGAAGTTTTGGATCAGGTAGGGAGGCAAAGAAGGGGTACTGTAAATGACATTTTCACTGCTTTTAACACCGGGACGTCTGTTGTCAATGCTCTAGACAACGTGGAGCTGCAGACACAGATCAATGGTTTAAAAACCCAGTTAAGGAACATACTGACTGACGAATATAAGGTAGTGGGTTCTGAGCTACATGAGGACCAGGCCATGACACTACACTTAAAAGAAATAATTGCTGAACTGGAGAAACACGCTAGAACGGTAAATGCACTCATTAAGGAGGATCAGATTGCGTCCGATCAGGCTGCGCAGAACGAGGCCTGTGTGCTATATGGGGCGTGGTTACTGGGCGAGGGCCGCAGTAATCTGGAGGATTTAAAACAAGGTTTGGTCCCGTCCTGGATCAGCAACAAGCACTTGCAAGCGCTCCACCCTTTTGAGAATGCATTAAGCCCGTGCCAGCTCAGGCTAACTGCAGAGGCGTACCCAGTCCCAGTGGACTGCGGACGCTCAAATCACACTATCATGGGAATAGTGGTAAGGATGCCGGTGTTGGGTCCCGCAGCAAAGCCCGCCCAGGTATACAGGGTGGAGAACATTGGAGTCATACAGGGGGGTGCGCACATTCGTTACGCAGTGGTCCTGCCTTATGTCATCAGATGGGAGCGTACGATGACAGGCACTGACCTCTCAGGGTGTTGTAGCCGGGGAGCACACATCATCCTGTGTCCCCAGCACTGGAATGTCTTTTTGAAACCACAGTGCTGGTTCAGAGCCGCTAGCGCGAAGCCGATAAATTGCACCATGGAGGCAATGGCAAAGGACCATGTGCCCCCGCAGGTGGCATATATCGGAGGTGGGACATACTGTGTCACCACTGCAGCGCCTCACTACCGCCACGGACAGCACGAGTGGTGTCCAGTCAGTGACAGCAGTTTCTGTTTCAAACCCAGGGCTGAAGTTCAATTGGCACAACAACGAATTGTCCCCATTCCTGCACCTTCCACCGGTCACCTAACTGTGAAAGAGAATTTCATGGACTTGTAGCAATTCGTCGCGCATTTTGGTTATGTCATTCCCCCTCTCCCCGAACACCTCACCAAGATTTTAAAAGCCGTTATAGTTTCACAGAAGCATTTCTACACACTGGAGCAGAAGACATTAGAGATAGGGAAAGACATATTGGACATAGTCACCCCACCATGGTGGGACCTGTTCTCTAATATATAGATCCCGCCCTGGATTAGAATAGCATCCCACATCCTAGTAGTGTGTCAGGTTTTAATTGTAATATTCCTACTGTTCGTGCATTGCAAGAGAGGCAAACGCCTCCAGAGGCACGAGAACACAGGAGAATGGAGAGAACGCTATGTACGAGTGGGGGGAAGAGGACACCCCAGTTTAAGCTGCTTAGTATTAAAAGTTAAAGCATCCCTCCACTCTTGATTTTAGACACTGCATGGTTTAAGTGTGTGAATACTGTTGTGTTATGGCCGTTGATAAAATTTTCGGTTTTTGATTAATAGAAGGTGTATGCAGGTGGTGCAAAGGGTATTGGCCCCCTTCACATCTGAAAGATGAGTGTGTTATAGTTTAAGATAATACTGTCTATGATTGTCCAATTGTACACAGGTAATTTTTTCTGAAATGGGAACTGCATGTGTCGTGAGGGTCATAGATAGTTAATTGGCAGGAATGTTTGGATGTGAGGAATCAGGGAAAATTTGCTCACCAAGGATTGTTGATACTTTAAGCAAGTTATCAGTATCACAGGGGGAACTGTAAGATTCAAAATTTTCAGCAATAATCACGCAAGAAAATAGGTTTAATAAGACAGTTTTATTGACCAAAAGATGCTTGTACAGAAAAACCTTTGATAAAAGGGCATACACAATGGCCGCCGGACCTCGTGATCAGTTTCAGGGACCATTTGATTTCTGTTACTGCAAGCCAGACAGGCTTGTGGATTGAGGACAGTAAGCCCGCGAAAGCCAGTATCGGGAAAACGAAACTCAGGGAACTGAGCATACATATTAATTGGATTCTAAGTACAGGACAGTTTCAGGTAACAGGATGGGGCCCATCAAGAAATGGGCGGACAATTTGAATGAACACTTAAACCCATTTACTGTACAAAGGAAAACCGTTTGACAGCCATCAAGGGAAATCTCCAGGCCGATCAATATACGAACCGAGTTACGATGACAAAGTAAAAGACATTATCGGCCCAGGAAGGCCAGTTAAGCTATCACCGGCTCCCGTTACAAGACAAAGCGCCCCTGCAGAGATTTCTGCCCGCCAAAAATATTACAAAGACAGGACTATGATCTGGCGGGAGATAAGACTGTCCCAAAAGGGTATAACTATGGATTTGAAAAGTCCATCAAGACACTGGACGCTACGCTTCACTTCACGCTTCGCTTCGGAACTTCTACGACTCTTCGGTTAAGGCAGCACTTCGGTTTCGGAACATGGTCGGTGTTCGGCCAGGCAAGGCTCGGCCACGACGGGAAGACGACGAGGGTGGCCCGGGTACTTTTGTCGGGAGATCATCGATGACCCAGGCCGAAGGAGAAGACACCCTCCAGCTCTGTTTCGAAGGATAACAATGACTGCATAAAGAAAGCAGTTCGGTATCAGCGTCCCGTCCCGGGGAAGACCCTCAGAAGGACAATCATTATGACTGCATGAAAGGACACTCCAGGCCTAGCACTCCAGTGCCTCAACATCCCACTCGGTAACGGACCTTCCATGTGCAGTTCTACAACATCACATCGGTAGCAGAGTCTACATGTGCATCCAGTTCTTCGGCAGCCTTTCAGTAAAGGTAACACAGGTTAACGGATCTTCATCCATGACGAGCGCTCATCAAGGCTGTATCTGCTGCTGCATCGCGTAAGAAAACAAACTGCGCCAGAAGTTTCCAAATCCACGTGACGACGGAAAGCTGTGCCAAAAAGGCTGCGAACCCCCTTTTCGCGAATCTGAAAGTGGTGAGCATGATCCCGAGTTCCTCAAGTCGAAACTTAGTTTAGGTCTAGGGGAGGGGGTTAAGGGTAATCGTAATGTGTTTCCCCTTTTACGATGTGCCGTGTGTGATAAAAATGATAACTTCCGGGAAGTTATGTCATCACTTCCTGTGAACTATGAACTATGAACTGTGTACATACCTCACTTCCTGTCATATATCACTTCCTGTTGGACTGGTATAAATACTGGTCTGTTCAGTATTGCAAGAGGCTTCTACCAGAGGCATGGTAAAGACCTCTCTTGTGTATATAGTGTGTTTATAAGTTACTTAAAGCTTACTTTAAAGTTACTTGATGGTAAGTCTCCTTTTTCTTACATCAATTTAAGTAACTTAATATTTACACTGACAAATACTAGACCTTCAGACAAACTCAGAAGTTAAGGATCCAGGGAACCACCCATCATGGAGAAAATCCTTAGACCTATTCGTCTGGACTTGGACCCGAATACACCAGCAGCTGGCAGGTTATGGAAGCATTGGTATCGTACTTTTGAGAATTTTCTGGATGAATGTAAAGCGGATGCTCCTGCTAAATTGAAGATACTTGTCAATTATGTGACCCCAAAAGTGTTCGAATATGTTGATGAATGGGATAATTACGAAGAGGTGATTCGGGCACTTAAGAAACTGTATGCGAAGACCCCAAATGAGGTCTATGCTAGACATCTACTGGCCACAGCCCGACAAGGACCAGGGGAATGAATTGACGAATTCCTGCAAGAACTTCGCAGGCTCAGTGTAGATTGTAACTTTCAGGCAGCCTCAGCTGAGCTGTACCGCCAAGAAATGATTCGTGATGCTTTCATCTGCGGGATTGCCTCTCCATTTATACGCCAGCGTCTACTAGAAAGTAAAACACTTGAGCTACAAAAAGCTTTTGACCTAGCTTGTTCACTGGATTTGGCAAAGAGAAATGCAGACCTCTATCAGCTGCCCAGATCTCGATCTGCTGCTGTAGCTGCAACCAGACAATTCAAGCGGTCTCAGGTGAACCCTATCATGGGAGAATCTAATTCTGATAATTCTGATGAAGAAGAGGAGGACGACCCCACTTTAGCAGCCTCTTGGCAATCTAGGAAGGAATGCTTCTTTTGTGGAGATGCTTTTCACCCTAGGAAAACCTGCCCTGCTCGCAATGCAATCTGCAGTTATTGCAGGAAAAAAGGACACTTTGCTAAAGTTTGCCTATCAAGGGCCTCTACGAGGGCCAATCCAGCTAAGGCCTACCGAACTGCCCCAATTAGGGCCTATCAAGATGCTCCAGCTAGGACCTATCAAGCTTCCTCTCGAGCTCTCTCCCGAAGCACACCGAGAGTTTTAGCCACTCTCTGTGCAACGACACCAATTACAGCTGCTTGCCCACAGAACCTGTCTCATGCAGCCACAAAAATTTCAATTAAAGGGCATACCTTAGATGCCTTAATTGACTCAGGAAGTACTGATAGTTTCATTAAGGAACAGATTGTTGCGAAATTGAAACTACATGTCTTCCCATCGGACCAGGCAATTGCGATGGCCCAGTCATCACTTAATACCAGAATCTCCGGCTTTTGTGTTGTTGATATGACACTCCATGGTCGTATGTATCCCTCCACCCGACTTTCGGTGCTCAAGGACTTATGTAGTGATCTCCTCTTAGGGCTGGACTTCCAAAAACAGCATAAGAAACTCACCATTGAGTTTGGTGGATCCAAACCCGGACTTACTATTTCTAATATACCGTCTAAATTACCATTTTGTGCATTATCAGCAGCTTCACTTGATGAACCCTCATTATTTGCCAGTATTCCGCCTCAATGCAAACCGATAATAACGAAATCGCGGCGCTTTAATCAGGAAGACCAATCTTTTATTGCGGCTGAAATCTCTCGACTTCTAGCAGAGGATATCATTGAACCATGTTCGTCGCCCTGGCGGGCTCAAGTCGTCATTGTCAAGAACCCTCTAAAACCTCACAAACAGCGACTATGCATCGATTATTCGCAAACCATCAATCAATATACCGACTTGGACGCCTACCCATTGCCACGCATTGATGATATGGTTAATAAACTGGCCGAATACAAAGTGTTCTCAACTTACGATTTAAAAAGTGCCTATCATCAGTTACCCTTGAAGGTCTCAGATAAGCAGTACACAGCCTTTGAGGCTAATGGACGGCTGTACCAATTTCGTCGCCTCCCATTCGGGGTTACTAATGGAGTGGCTGTCTTTCAATGGGCAATGGATGGCCTGGTTAAGCAGGAAAACCTAAGGGACACTTTTCCCTATCTTGATAACATTACCATTGCAGGTCACGATCAACAGGAACACGACTCCAACCTCCAAAAATTTCGGGATGCCCTCCATCGCCGTAATTTGACCCTGAATGAATCCAAATCTGTTGAGTCGCAACCGACCATCAACATCCTTGGCTACTGCGTAGGCAATGGTATCATTAAGCCAGACCCAGAAAGACTTCGCCCGCTCCAAGAGCTCCCGTCACCTAAGAATCCGGCTTCTTTACGTCGGGCTCTCGGTCTGTTTGCATACTACGCTAAATGGATTCCTCATTTTTCGGACAAAATCCAACCCTTGCTGCATGCTAGATCATTTCCACTGGGAACAGCGGCTGTTGCAGCCTTTAACCTTCTCAAAAAACAGTTGGAGAAAGCGGCTCTTCACTCCATTGATGAGAATCTCCCTTTCGTGGTTGAATGTGATGCCTCGGAGGTGGCGATCTCGGCTACTCTGAATCAGGAAGGTCGTCCTGTAGCATTTATGTCCAGGACCTTACAAGGTGCCGAGCTACATTATCCTCCGGTTGAGAAAGAAGCCACAGCCATCATAGAGGCAGTACGGAAGTGGAACCATTTTCTAGCTCGCCAGCACTTTACATTGATCACGGACCAACGATCAGTCGCCTTCATGCTCGATAATCGAAAACGAACCAAAATTAAGAATAATAAAATACAACTTTGGAGGATGGAACTGGCCTCTTTTGGTTATACCATTCTCTATCGGCCTGGCAAGGAGAATGTGGCCCCGGACACCCTCACACGGGCATTCTGCTCCACTATGTCGTCCTCGACTCTCATGGATGTCCACAATGGATTGTGTCATCCTGGCGTTATGCGCATGCTACATTTCGTACGATCACGGAATCTCCCTTTTTCCACTGGAGATGTAAAGAAAATATGCTCAGAATGCCGGCTTTGTGCGGAATTAAAATCTCAGTTCTTCCGCCCCTCAGATGGTATACTCATACATGCAACCCAACCGATGCAACGACTTAGCATCGATTTTAAGGGCCCAGTGCCCTCTTCAACTCGGAACACATATTTGCTCACCATGATCGACGAATATTCACGTTTTCCGTTTGCCTTCCCCTGCTCCAATATGCTGGCGTCCACAGTAATCTGCTGCCTTGAGCAGGTATTTTCTCTCTGTGGCATGCCGGCTTATATTCACTCAGATCGGGGTCCATCCTTTATGTCAAGGGAACTCAAGGACTACCTCTCAGAACGGGGAATTGCTACAAGCAAAACAACACCATACCATCCCATCGGAAATGGGCAGGTAGAGAGGTATAACGGTATCATCTGGAATTCCGTACGTCTCGCTTTAAGATCTCGGGGCCTACCAGACCAGCAATGGGAAACAGTGCTTCCGGATGCATTGCACTCTATACGGTCCCTACTTTCTACAGCCACAAATACTACACCTCATGAGTGGTTCTTTGGATTCCAGCGTCGCTCATCTCATGGGACATCACTCCCGTCATGGCTAACTACTCCTGGACCTGTATTACTCCGAAGATACGTTCGGACGTCTAAAAATGACCCTCTTGTAGACGAGGTCGAACTAACCGATGCCAACCCCACCTATGCAAACATACGATATTCCGACGGCCGAAAATCTACTGTATCATTACGGGATCTGGCTCCCTGCCCACCAGGACCTAGTGGGACATCGGGTGATGGCATTTCACCAGGAAACTCTTGGGACCTATCGGGTACCCCTCTCCAGGATCCTGATCGGACACCAACTAGCTTGGTGCCAGTAGAACCCCGTGCTCAAGGTTGCGACCCTCCCAGTACCGCGCATGAAAGTACTGATCCACCACAGACCAGCTCTGCACCTCCCTCTGAACAGAGGCAGTCCGACTTTGAACCTATTGGGGCTCGTACTCGAAGCCATGATCTCCCCGACCCTTCACAGGGCAATCCAGGCCACACAGACTCTGACCAATGGCCAACCGCATGTAAGCGGACCAGCGACCCTCTACGATGGGAATCCAAATGGGTGCGACTCTTCCTTGTTCGGCGGCTGCGGACCAAAAGGTAGACCACAGCCTCCTAATCCTGCAGGAGGGAAGAATGTGATAAAAATGATAACTTCCGGGAAGTTATGTCATCACTTCCTGTGAACTATGAACTATGAACTGTGTACATACCTCACTTCCTGTCATATGTCACTTCCTGTTGGACTGGTATAAATACTGGTCTGTTCAGTATTGTAAGAGGCTTCTACCAGAGGCATGGTAAAGACCTCTCTTGTGTATATAGTGTGTTTATAAGTTACTTAAAGCTTACTTTAAAGTTACTTGATGGTAAGTCTCCTTTTTCTTACATCACCGTGTGTTCCCCATTTCCATAGAGTTAAGTTTATAGATATGTGCATACTTGTAGTTACTTTAATCTGTGCTTATGACATGTATTTTATAATGTTGCAAACTGTTTATTAATAAAAGCATCCATTTCATGCTATTCAACCTGGTCTATTGAGGTTTTCTCTACACTACAGTTCCCTGCACCCAAGTCCAAGGTCTAGAACCGTAGGGAAGAGTGGGTCGAACCACTCAAGGGTAATTATTGCACGAAGCCTGGTAGGAGACCAGAACGAGCAAGAGAAACCCCCTACATTTTCCCGCAACCTTAACTCATTTCCCTTGGCTTCGATGACTTGGCACTGTGGGTATTCCAACTGGGCCTTGTGTTCTCCCATTAAATACAATCTCTCCTGATTCAGGGCCTGCAATGCTTCCATTAACTTCTCCCCTGCTAGAGCCTTATCCTGGATCTCCAGGGCTGACTCCTTTAACTCGGCTGCCTGTGTTGCAACGAGCCTGTCCAAAAGCTGGACCTGCTTTTTGAAACACATCAGACAGACTGCCTTCTCTAAGGACTTCTTGTGTTCCTTCCCCTCTGTCCACTTAGCTGCTGCATCTACCGGACGCCCAGCCCTTAACAGTGTGGTGATCCACTTCTTAGTGATATTCACCTTGCTAAACACATAATCAGAAATCCTTTCCTCCATCATGGTTTGCTCATCCGAACCATTGTCTACTGTATCGCAACCCTGATGCCGGAGTCCTGCTGCGATCGTCATTTTCTGTAGGGGATGGCGTGTGCCCAGTCAGTTATGCCCCTGACTGCCTGTGAGTGGATCGAATCGCTCCCACACCCCTCGGTTCTCGACACCAGACTTAGGTACAAGGCGGCGATACAGAAAATGAGTAGACAATTGGTTTGGTGCAAGAAACCGTAAACTTTATTAAAACAGGAATAAAAATTACAAATACTGAAAAATTACTATGTAGTTACAGGTTCATCAAAAGAATACACTTAAATGGGAATGGGGAACACATGGCACATCGAGGGAACAACAGATTAATAAAATCCCTTAACCCTTATCCCACCTACAATACCTAACTAGATTAAGCTAAGAGGGGCCAGGAATTCATGCTCACCAATGGGGTTCCTTTGACAGTTCGAAAGCTGTCAATTAAGCTGGTTGCGTTTTTTTTTGGGGGGTTTGCTCTTTGTGCTGTCTGGGGCCTGCTGTCGTCACGTGGTCTCAGGGCGCTGCAATGGCGTCGTCCCGGTAAAGTACCCCAAGATTAAATTCTTTGCTTGGGTACTTTACCTCGCAGGGATGATGGTTCTTCTTCGGGTGGTAGTAGTTGAATTTTGCATGAAGATACTTGCAAGTAAGCTGGATTGAAGGCCCGATTATTTGAAGCGTTCTTCAATCTTCTTCCAATTCGTCTCATCTCATCTCATCTCGTCTTGTCTCATCTGGCCTGGTCTGCCCGTGTTTGCCTGGTGCTGTACCGGGCGTCCCTGATGGATTTGGGGAAGACACGGGCAGTGGCCAGGTAGCAAGCGCAGGAGGAAGAGAACGTGGCTACCAATGGGCCTACAATTATACTCCCGTCGAAGGCCCTTATCTGCGCGCCAGATCAGGTCAGTCTTTTGTCTAATTTAGGCGGGCTCATTTAATATGATTATAGCAATCTATGTTAACTGGTTTTAGATAGCCGTTTCTGCGATTGATGGCCCCGATGTCCTGGTTGTATTGTCATGGATGAGACTTGATTGTCCTCATCCTACCTTGATGGCTGCTGTGAGCTGTTATCGATTAAACATGCAGGAAGCTAATGGCCACCATTATAGGCCCATCTAGCTTGATTCGATTTGATTCAAACAAATGCATATTCTGTGTTTACTTTGTCTGGCTGGGCTCCACAGATTCTCTGTTCACACAGATTCCTGCATTTTAATGTTTTCGTCTGCAGACCTGCTTGCTGGCAGAGCCTTGCTTTTAAAAATCTTGTCAATGTTGGTCACGAGATTTACAGAAGCCATTTTGTGTGCCCTGTGTTTAATAACTTGTCCAAAAACAGGGTCCCTTGATCCGTAACTTGGGGATTGCGGTAATTTAGAGAACCCTGCACTTACAAGTCCTCATCTGAGTCCTGTAAAGCAGAACTCATGTGCGACTTCACCCTCTGACGAGCTGGAACCTGCGCTATCCTTGCTCCCTGCCCTGGCTGCAGGCCACTTGTGCCATTTGACGGTTTCTTCATCATCACTATCTTCTTGCTCTTCCTTCACTGCCTGGCCAGGTTGCACCTCTTGGGTATCTGAAAGGAGAAAGGCACAAGGGTAAGGTTGTGGTGAGATGGGCACGGGGAAAGTAAGAGCTGCACGCTTACACCATCTGCAGCTTGTGAGTCAGAAGAGATTGTGAAATGAGGAGGAAGTGGGATGTGAGAATGAGGATTAGATATGAGGATACCATCATCTTCAATGGATTCAACCCCATTACTGGCCATTCTAATAATGTCCAGCACTGTCTCCTCCATGGGGGTTAGAACATGCAGGCGCGCCTGTCCCCCTCCGGTTAGTTCCTGCTGCCTCCAGTTGTGTGCCACCTTCTCCTGCAAGAGAGAGGGAAGTGCGTCAGTGAGTGTTGTGCAATCTGTTTGGCTGATGTGGCTGCCATGGTTGAATAGCTGGCAGTGTGTGCAAGCTGTGAGATGTGGGTGTGAGGCTTGCAGTGGTACTAGGTGTCTGAGGGTGAGGTGAAGCATATGAATGTTAGGTATGAGGCCTGATCGATAGAGATTGTTGGTAGGTGAGTGATGGGGCGGTAAATTGAGGAGTGTCTGAGCCTTGTGGTGCAGTTGGTACTTTAGAGGGTAGTATAGAGGCTGGATCTGCACGTTGTGAGTAACTGCGCATGAGTAGGTTCCGGCCAGGCCGGGGGAAAGGGTAGCTCGGGTGCCAGCTCCCCGGAGGGCGAGTTTGCGCACGGGCTCTGCTGCACAGGACTCAGATGATGACTTTGATGGGGGGGCCTTCAGAAGAAGGGGGATGGGCATGCACACAGAAGTGCTTCGTGTAATGGCAAGCCTGCCAGAGAGCCTCTTGTCAGTGTAAAGGTGCATGGAGGAGTCCGGCTCCAACATTGCACGGGGCTTTGCGCAGAGCTTGGAGCCCGTGATTTACAGGATGGAAATGATGGGTAACTCCATTAGGATGCTTGTGGACCCAGCCATGATGCTGGGTGTGATGGGCGATGTCGCAGCTTCTGTTGCAGCACAAGCGGAAGTGAACCAATGTCTGAGTGCTGCAGTGGAAGCTCAAACTGCTCTCATGCAGGCTCAGCTTGCTGCCACGCAAGCTCAGACTGATGCCTTCATGGCTGGGTTTATAAGTGCGCAAAGGGGCTTGCAGGGTCTCCCAGCAGTCCAGCGATCTGTGCTCCAACAGATGGCTAGGAATGCTGAGGCGCCACCTCGGGGCAGTGGCAGTGGCTCCATGGAGCAAGAACCTGCTGTCCTCTCTCAGGATGACAGCATTCCTACTTCCACCACTGCCACTCTGCCAGTGCCCATGCTGCTGCCTGTCAGCCAGCCAACCCAGACTGCTGCCGCCCATGCCGAGGTGGTGCAGTCTACAGTCGGGCCTTCTAGGCCACAGCTGCTCAAGTTCATCCTGCAAGGCCATCTGCAGTCTCCCCCACTGAAAGTCAGCAACCTTCCACCAGCCCTGCTGCAGCCACTGTAGAAATTAAAGTGGGGGATATATAACTGGGGTTATTGCCTCTGGCCAGTCAGAAGTATCTGAGCTGCTCCAGAGCCCCGTGCGGTTTCGAATCGCTCCACTTTTCTGACCGCCGGACTTATTCAGTAGCGATGTAGACAAAACGAGACTCGTGGTTGGGTGCAAAGAAGACCAGTGTTTATTGAAATAAATTAAAAATAATCAATACAGCACAGCTATGCTTAATACAGCACTTTTACTTAACACAGTACACTTATGCTTACTACAGCACTCTTTTGCTTAGTACAACACTCTTTTACTTGATACAGCACTTTTACCTAGTGCAGCACACATTTACTTAACACAGTACACTTTTGCTTACTACAGCACTCATTTGCTCAGTACAACACTCTTTTACTTAATACAGCACTTTTACCTAGTGCAGCACACTTTTGCTTAATACAGCAGACTTTTCTTAGTATTGCACTTTTACTTAATAGGGGAGAGGAAACGGACACATTGAGGGAAAATTGACTGAAATTACAATTTTAACAACATTCCCCTTAATTCCCACCCCTAATACCTATGTAAGTTGCCTTGTAATGGGCCAGAAAATCTATGCTCACCAGTGAAACGCCTGCTCCGTGCCCCTGCGGTCTGTATTCTTCACCGCCCCGAAGTAGAGATACCCCAGTATTTAAAGTAACTGCTGCTATTCCACTTCTTTGGGCGGGCTTGCTGAGCTGTTCTTCTGTAGGCAGAGCATGGAGGCGAGGCGGCAGAGAGAGAGAGAGATGGCTCCCTGAGAGGCTATTTTATGCCCATTGGGAGCCATAATCTTCGCGCCCAAATCCCGATGTATCTGGGCTATACAAAAGGGAATCGATCTGTCCCCATTGACTGTGATGGGTTTTAATGTATTACCCCATTCATTGACTGGTTTGAATAAAGCTGTCTTAGTTTGAAAGAAACATGTCTGCTTCCTTAAGTGCTGAGAAACTAGCCCTCGGATGTTAGTGTAAACAAATCCATTGTCCTGTGGTCACCGCCCAACCGCAATTGATTGACAGTCTCAAGTACTTAATCTCTTGCGTCAACATTGTAGAAAGTTCTTTGTTCATGTTGCAGCTTCCCAAACCATATTTGATTGACAGGTTAAATACCTCATTACTTCAGAGGCTGTTTTTTTTTCTTCAAATCCTTTATCAGCCATCTTTGATTTTCCTTCCACATACACACAGGCTGTGTTGTGTCTTTTGCCACGAGGCCGGACAGCCATCTTTGATTTTCCTTTTCACATACACACAGGCTGCCTTTTTTTTTCTTCTGCCACGAGGCCTGACAGCCATCTTTGATTTCCTTGGATTTTTAAGGTATATTCTACCCAGGTTTTTTAAAATCAAAAATATAATCTTCGGGGCTGTAGAAATTTTGGAAATTCTTGTGAAACCTTACAGTCCCCCATCGGATACTAAAACTTGCTTGTAGTATCCTGTCCAAAGGTGAGCAATAATTTCTGACCCCCCACAAACAACCTTCCCTTATACTTATCAATATCTTTCTTTGATCCCCCGACACCTCCCTCTCCCCTACCCAGAGAGAATCGCAGTACACGGTAGGCATCTAGCGACAGAAAAACATAATTAGTACAATACTTCAAACACGGAGGGGGTCCAATGCCCTTGCACCATTGAGTATTTACAATAATTCAAGCATGGAGTGTGTCCAATGCCCCTGCACCACTTGTGACATGGTTTTAACACGATACAACATCTTTAATGGGATTACCACCAAGCTAAAACATATCTGTTAAAAAAAACAAATGGAAGAAAATGAGCTTCCCTTTTCCTTTTTTTTTATATAATGCAATAGCCTGACACTTTAATAAATGGCACCATTCTACAGCCATAAATGTATTTCAAATTTTACAATCTGCAAACACAACAATCCATAGCCATATGCAATTTGTTCAATTAACTCTAAACAAGTAGTACAATCTTACAGTTAGGAACTAAATTCACACATTATTTCCTTTGGAGTTGGGACCAATACATAATACAAAATATAAAATATTTAACAAGCTTTTTGTAAACTCTTAGGCCTAGAAATTGGGTATAGCCCCGCTTGAGGCGTTAGAACTGGAGATGCGCTAAGTTTATAGCCAGACGAGAGCTATCCGCGCCTGGGGCGATATTGGGTTGCATCACCCCCAAAGGGGATTCAGGCGCTAAATCAGCCGTTCCACGGTGCTCTTAAGGCGCAAAAGGTCAGGCGCTACTCAATTTCGATGCGGATGGGCGCAGCGCAGGTGAACTCAATTACGGCAAAGCACGAGACCTGCAGGCGCCGGCCGGCTCTTAAAGGGGTGGGTCAGTCAGACTGAGCTTCCACACCCAACGCCCTGTAGGCATCAGATTCGGTGCTCGCCCTTGTCTGGCGGTACAAAGTTCATCATTATGGAGAAGGTTAGGCAGAGAGCAGAGCGCTTCAGCACTGAGGCTCTGGACCAATTGGTGGCTGCAGTTGAACACCGTCGACAGGTCCTGTACCCGGATAATGGCAAGAGGCCAAATCAGAAGGCTTACCGACGATCTTGGAGGGAGGTTGCTGTGAGGGTCAACTCCAGCAGCATGGCGACCAGGACCCCTGTTCAGTGCAGGAAGAAATTCAACGACCTCACATGGATCGTTAGGGTGAGTGATGGTTTACCAAACTTGTGCTTCCCTCCATCTGCAGCTGACTTTGGGCACCCTGCTGCAATGATGCGCCACTGGCCATCTGTCAGTATGCACCCATGGCCCTTTCTGGGCAGACACATGGACAGATGCCTCAAGGCCTCATGTAAGGGCTCTTGCACCATGGGGGGCATGCGATAATGTCTCAAGGCCTCATGTAAGGGCTCTTGCACAATGGGGGGCATGCGATGATGTCTCAAGGCCTCATGTAAGGGCTCTTGCACCATGGGGGGCATGCGATGATGTCTCAAGGCCTCATATAACAGAACCTCCCCTTCTTTCCCCTGCAGTCCAAGATGGCACAGATTAGAAAAGAACAGCGTCGAACCGGTGGCGGACCTGCACAAGCGGTCACTCTCACGGATCTGGAGGAGAGAGTGCACCAGATACTTGGAGGACGTCTGTCTGGTCCAGTGCCCACTGCATCTGCCGACCCCATTACCGACAGCGAGGGTAAGACTCTCACCTTTTCCACCTGTTGCCTTCCACTTGGTCCCCCCGCCAGCATGCATCCTCAGTGTGCAGCCATGTCAGAGCCATGCCGCAATCTGGCATGCCTTTCAGCAAACCTGTCCTTTTGCTAAAGCCACTCTTCCACCTCCCACTTTCAGATGAAGCAGCACCAACTCGGGCTCAACGCGCTGAAGCTGCCAGTGCCAGTGCCACCGGAGATGAGGACCAGGAGGAATCCGGACCAGCCGTTGCAGAATCCGGGGAGCTGAGACATCTGCAGACTGGGGATAGTAGTCCCCTGGAGGGGAGGGGGGGGTGGCTCTGAGGATGAACCAGTTGCTGGGCCAAGCAGCATGGAGCAACGAAGGGGGGATAGGCAAGTTCGGCCACCGTCTCCCCGCAGGGCAAGGCTGGTCATCATGACTGCTGCACAGAGTGCAGATGAGGTCCGGCGCCTGGCAGAGATGAGCAAACAGGCCCGGGTCAGACACACGGAGCCGATGGCTGCAGTGGAGAAGATGCCTGAGCCAATAGATTCATTGGCTAGGAATATGTTGGACTTCGGGGCAACAATGGAGAGGACGCTGCAGGGCTTTGGCGCAACAATGGAGAGGTCTCTCCAGGTGTTCGGGGAAACAATGGACAGGTCTATCCAGGGCTTCGGGGCCACAATGGACAGGACTATCCAGGGCTTCAGCCCAACAATGGAGAGGACTGTCCACGGCTTTGAGTCGGCAATGGAAAGGACTGTTCAGGGCTTCGGACAATCCCTGGAAAGGTCTGTGCAGGGCTTGTCCGAGGCAGTGGAGCGGTCGGCTCCTGCCTTGTCCGAAGCCATGGGAAGAACTGTCCAGGCCTTCTCCGAAGCACTGGCACCTGGCACACAGGTCCTCACTGTTGCCACGCATTCACTTGCTGGGCTCCTCCACAGCCAGATTGACGCAACACGATGTCTCACTGCAGCCACCCTCTCTGCATCAGATAGGATCACCCCGGGCCCTTCCACTCCCGTACAAGGCCAGGAATCCGTGGAGCCTGCGATTGTGGCGGATGAGCCGAGCCGCTCCCCTCAGATAGCCAGTGTGTCGTCCGACCATGGTGCAGGTGTCCTCTCTCGGCAGGAGACCATTGCACATGCCAGCGCTGGGACGCCTGCATTGCAGCTGCCACCACCTGCAGGCCACACTGCTCCCAGCCATGCTCAAAGCAAGCATCCCGCGTCCGCACCCTCCAAGCCCAGAGGTCGGCCAGGCCGTACCTCAGGGGTTTCTGCGCTTCCAGACAGTCGGCAAGCATCCCCCAGCCTTGAGGCCGCCACTGGGATGCAATTACGTAGGAGCAGCAGGGAGGGAAGGGGCCGGGCGCGAACGAGAAATCGTTCTCCCTCAAGGGGCCAGTTGTAGAGGGAGGTGCTGAGACGTTTGTTTGTCCAAATTCACGGATACCCTCACCTGCTGTTATAGGTGCAGATTTTTGTTGAGTTTTGCTGCTTTGCCGAACAGGTCACTTTTATTTTGGCAGTGATGGTTTCTGCTCACTTTACGTTGTTTAGCTGTAATGAAAGACTTTTGTGTCAATAAACAGAAGTTTAAATGTTGCTTGGTGCATGTGACTACTTTCAGTGATGCTGGCATGCAGAGGCCCTCAAACATCCAAAGTGCGCATGAGGTAAGACTCTCATCATTCCGCCACAGGTGTGTCGAGACGAGTCCAGAGGAGCCTCTGACGAATGGACCTTCCACTTTCAGCAGCCCTTCCATCTTCCTCCTCCTCCTCCTCCTCCTCCTGCTCTTCCTCCTCCTCCTCCTCTGCCTGCTTGTGCAGGGTCCGAGGGAAGGTAATGAATGGACGCGTTCGCCTATAAAGGGCATCTGTCACTTGCCGGATGCAACAGCGGACTGCAGCCTGAGCGACAGTCGCATTGTCCCCAATGGCTGACTGAAAGGAACCGTTGGCATAAAAATGGGGGCCTTCAGTCAGTGTAGCCATCACGGACAGAGAGGTTCTGCAGCGCTCACGCAGCTGCAGATCCTGACCAAGCAGGTGGCACAGATCAGTAACAATGTCCCTCCAGATTCGGAGCCTTCGCAAACACTGCTCCTCCGACATGTCAAGGCTTGTCACCTGCTGCCTAAAGACCCTCGCAGCCTCCCGTCGGATTGGCCGACCTCCATTGCCCCTCCTCCTTCTGGCCAATCCCGGCCCTCTCTCCCGCCGTCTCTCTGCCCCTTCACAGTGTTGGGCGATGAGGCCGTCGCCCTCCAAACAAGCTCCCATTCCGATGCCAGTTGGTCAAAAGGCTTTTAGGTGTAGTGCTGCAAGTGCTTCGGACAGGGTTGAAGGTCCCAAGTACTGTAAAGCTCAAATCCCAGAACTCCGCTCCACATTAGCTCGCCAACTCTCTCCAGCAGCGATCGCAATGAGCAGGCCAAGTGGCAGAAGATTCTGCACTAGAGCTGTCCCCTTTAAATAGCGCCGCCCTACTCCGAGAAGGGCCTGTTAGCCCTCCTTCGAACTGTCACTAATAGCACTGGGCGCTAAGGCTCCGGGCGCCACCCAATATGCGCTCAGGCGCTCCTAAAAGGCGTTGCACACGGAAATGACATAATGAGCCGTTTGCGCTCATGGGCACGCGCAAACACTTAGCGCAGGCGCTAAATGTATAGTCAGTTTCTGAGTCGGCGCTATCCTCATAGCGCTCGCCCCAACATAGGGCTTCGCCCCAATTCTAGGTCTCTTTAGTCGCTCAGCGCCGGCGCTACCAACCCAATTTCTAGGCCTTAATCTTAATCGGGATCTCCAATAACAGTTTAAATGCTGTGGGCATCTGCCTCCTGCAGACCCCTACCGTCGTGGGCTAGGGGTGCTCCTTTCCTCGAGCATCGAAAGACACAATGGTCCTCTGTACCTTCCGGAACTCTGAAAAAGATTTTAAAAAGAAAACATCGAGCCAGGTCCCCTGGCTCGGGGGAGTGTGATCAGGTCCCGCGACCTTGGCTCACATAATACAACTTCTGGAGTGGTACCATACTTAAAACTTATACTCTAATAATTAACACTACCGAAATTGCAATATAAAATTTAAAATGAACACGTTCTACCTAAATCCTTTATACACATTACTTGAAATAAATCTATATACAAGCGCTGCCCGTCTCCGGGCGGCCAGCCTAATCCCTGTTTGGGCTGCCACAGGCTGCTCCCTGCGGCGTGGCTGGATTGATTCCAACTTCTGGTCCCTCGCAGCTTATGGCTGCTAGTTGGGGACTTCTGTCTTTTGGCTTCTCCCTGACTCGGGAGACTGCCCTATTCCACTGGAAAGCTGGTGACCATACTTTCTTGGGCTGGGGTACCCGAAGAGACCTCCTAGGGAGTGTCACTGATGGGGCTATCCTGGTGAGCAGACCCTTAGCTGGGGTCACACTCCTTGCTGGCTGGGGACCTTCTCCTTCGGGTCCCTCCTTACCCAAACCTGGGCTGGGGACAGGTAATCCCTTGCCACCGGCTGCCGGTGGCTGAGAGCCTTCCCCTTCAGGTCTCAAACCTGGTTCAGGCTCCTCCCTGGAGTCCCACAAGACAGGGGGAATCACTTGGGCCAAGTGCTGGGGAACTTCTCCTCTCCCGCACGCGACTGCGCCTGCGTGTGCAGTCTGTGTGTGCATACGCACTGCAGGCTGAGGATTTCTAGTCTCAGGTACAATCCCAGCTGTCTGTTTCCCTGCCCTCGGCTCAAACAACCCGCATTGTTTAATATAACTGGCAGCCTGCCAGTAACTCTGTTCTAAACTGTCTGCCATACACTGGTGGAAGATGCTGGGGCTGTTATGAAAACCTTGTGGCAAGCAGTTCCACGTGTACTGTTGCCCCTTAAAGGTAAAAGCAAACTTGTACTGATCCTCCCTCCTTGAAGGGATGGACTAAAACCCGTTAGAAATATCCAGCACCGTGAAAGTGGTTGCGGATGCTGGAATACTTCCTATCAGGTCGGCAACTGCTGCCACCATGGGTGCACAGGCTGGGATATTGTTGTTAAGCGCCCGATAGTCCACCGTGGCTTTCCATGTATTGTCCGGTTTTCTGACCGGCCAGAGCGGAGAGTTAACATGGGTGGCTATGGGCCTCAACACTCCCTGCTGCACCAAAGAGGACATGGCTGCCTCCATGTCGGGTTTTGCTTCTTTGGGGAAATTATACTGTTTCTGGGGCCGGGCCATGGGGCCCCCGTCCACTCTAACCTCAAACCCTGTGACCCTCCCGCAGTCGTGTTTATGCGTGGCAAACGCAGCTAGATTAGCCTGCATGACTGCCTGAAATTTCCCCGGGAGACCATCGACCATGAGCCCGAGGTCGTAACCTTCTTTAGGCTTCACAGTACACAGGGTCCCCTTCCCTTCCTTGCTCGGGATGATTACGACACCTCCCTCTTCCCCCATGTTGGCTCCCCACAGGCAATAATTGCGGAGATCCATGAGGATCCCATGGCCCACCAGGAAGTCGGCTCCTAGGATCCCCTTCCCTCCCTCCGCCTCCCAGCTTGCCAGGATGCACGTCCATTTGGTCCAGATCGTGCCCAGGCGGATTGAGAGCGGCTTGGAAAATACTCCCGCCTGTTCCTTACCGGTGAACCCCGATAAGGCGTATGCAACCCCGCTAGACAGAGGTGAGGTGGTGGGATTAGCCGCATGGATCACGGTGCATGATGCTCCCGTATCCAGTAGATAGATCCCTTTAGCCCTCTCTACCTCCATCTGTACAAGCGGTCTCTTCCATCCGTCATACCGGAGGTCACACAGGTAGACAGGCTGCGCGGGCTCTAGTCATAGTGGGGCGGCAGAGGGGGCCGAGGGAACTACAGCACTGGTGGTGGCAGCTATTTTTCCCTGGCTGGCCAGGAGGAGAGATCGTAGGGACTGTAAAAATGACTCAATCGCAGCGGGAGGGATATCTGGCCCTGCCTTTTGGGCTGGGGCTGTGGGACCCTTTCCCTTGTTATCCTTCCAGGGATTCTTACAGTCTTTTCTCCAGTGACCATCTTTCCCGCACCCATAATAATTTAACCTAGCCTGGGAGGGACGGTTCCCCTCCTAGTGCCACTCTTTCTTACTCTGGCCCCCAGGTTTAACCTCATGGACTCTTCCCTTGGGTTGGGGCGCCTCGATACCCCTCATGTTTCTCGGAGCTGTGGGCGGCGGTCATGGGACCTCTGATCCCCTGACCAACCTTTTCCTGGGTGTTGCCTGTGGGACGGTTTTATTTGGGTTGCCGGTAAAATCTGGCTGACCTGCCTTCGGGCTGATCAGACATATCATCCCCTTTGCTCTCTTTAAAGCCGTATTCAAGCTTTCTATCTCTTCCCTACAGGGACCATGATCTGCTTCCTCAAACCCTTGCTCGCAGGCCAGCTTATATGCTGCCTTTACCTCCCTAACCTTTTCCTCCTGCTCTTTTATTTCTTGTATGAGGAGGGCGTTCTCCTCCCGCACCCTCACCTCATTGCTCTTGGCCTCTGCAACTAGGCACTTCAGGTACTCTGACTCGTGCCTCATGTGGCTTTTGCCCTCACTAAACTGGACCACCAGGCGCTCTATCTTGGCCTGGTGTTCTTCAATCTCCCTTTTCCTATCCCAACTCTCTACTCTAGATTCCCTAAGCCTACGGGTAACTTCCCCAAGCCTGCGGGCACCTAACCACAAACAGATCAGTGGGGTGATAAAAAGAAAACCAATAACTGCTGCTCTCTCCAGACCCAAACCACCGTCTGCTACATTGCACACTGTTGCCGATGGTCCTGCCGCGGTTGCCATTTTTGTAGAAATTAAAAGGGGGTATCTAACTGGGGTTATTGCCTCTGGCCAGTCAGAAGTATCTGAGCTGCTCCAGAGCCCCGTGCGGTTTTGAATCGCTTCCCTTTTCTGGTTCTGACCGCCGGACTTATTCAGTAGCTATGTAGACAAAACGAGACTCGTGGTTGGGTGCAAAGAAGACCAGTATTTATTGAAATAAAAGGAAATAAATTGAAAATAATCAATACAGCACACCCATGCTTAATACAGCACTATTTTGCTTAATACAACACTCTTTTACTTAATACAGCACTTTTATCTAGTGTGGCACACATTTACTTAATACAGTACACTTTTGCTTACTACAGCACTTCTTGCTTAGTACAACACTCTTTTACTTAATACAGCACTTTTACTTAATAGGGGAGAGGAAACGGACACATCGAGGGGAAATTGACTAAAATTACAATTTTAACAAAATTCCCCTTAATTCCAACCCCTAATACCTATCTAAGTTGCCTTGTAATGGGCCAGAAAATCTATGCTCACCAGTGAAATGCCTGCTCCGTGCCCCTGCAGTCTGTATTCTTCACCGCCCCGAAGTAGAGATACCCCAGTGTTTAAAAGTAACTGCTGCTATTCCACTTCTTTGGGCGGGCTTGCTGAGCTGTTCTTCTGTAGGCAGAGCATGGAGGCCAGGTGGCAGAGAGAGAGAGATGGCTTCCTGAGAGGCTATCTTATACCCATTGGGAGCCATAATCTTCACACCCAAATCCCGATGTATCTGGGCTATACAAAAGGGAATCGATCTGTCCCCATTGACTGTGATGGGTTTTAATGTATTACCCCATTCATTGACTGGTTTGAATAAAGCTGTCTTAGCTTGAAAAATGCATGTCTGTTTCCTTAAGTGCTGAGTAAACAGCCCTTGGATGTTAGTGTAAACAAATCCATTGTCCTGCGGTCACCGCACAACCGCAATTGATTGACAGTCTCAAGTATTTAATCTCTTGAGTCAACATTGTAGAGAGTTCGTGTAAACAAAGTTCTTTGTTCATGTTGCAGCTTCCCAAACCATATTTGATTGACAGTTTAAATACCTCATTACTTCAGAGGCTGTTTTTTTTTCAAATCCTTTATCAGCCATCTTTGATTTTCCTTCCACATACACACAGGCTGTGTTGTGTCTTTTGCCACGAGGCCGGACAGCCATCTTTGATTTTCCTTTTCACATACACACAGGCTGCCTTTTTTTTCTTCTGCCACGAGGCCTGACAGCCATATTTGATTTCCTTGGATTTTTAATGTATATTCTACCCAGGTTTTCTTTAATCAAAAATATAATCTTCGGGGCTGTAGAAATTTTGGAAATTCTTGCGAAACCTTACACCACTGTGGTAGCATTTCATAGGAGCACTAGATTAAGCAAAGGGATATGAAAGACAGGCTAAGGAAATACACAAGGGTGATTAGTTGACATTGTGTAGTTTTGCATTGATTAATTTATAAATTATATTTCGAATGTGTGTTTTGTGGTGGCTCTCATTTCAGCTTTGTGCCCAAGGGGACACTGTGATGTTCGATGACAGAGAGATGGTAAGGTGGGGAATTGGTGAGCAACGGGGATCTGTGGTTTCATTCAGGGGAACTGGATTCTGGTGAGGTGCTCATAGACAGCTCGTCTGGAATTACCTGCCTCCTTCTCTTCCTCCTCCTCCTCCTGGGGTGGTCGTGGAACCAATGGTGGCAAGTGCTGCGCCCTCATGATGGCCAAGTTGTGGAGGATGCAGCAGACCACCATGAAATGGGACACCCGCTCTGGCATATACCGGAGGGCTCCTACCATGCGGTCATAGCAGCGGAACTGTTGCTTCAGAATCCCGATGGTCTGCTCGATGAGGTTCCTCGTGGCAGCATGTCTCTCATTATATGAGTGCTGGCCAGAAGTGGTGGGGTTGCAATGCGGAGTCATCAGCCGTGTGTAGAGTGGATAGCCCTCATCTCCAAGCAGCTACCCTTGGGTTTGACATGGTGGTTGGAAGATTGCTGGCACACCGGACTGGCATAGGATGAAGGCATCATGACTGCTGCCAGTATAGTGGGCATTCACCGTCATGATGTACTGGGCATAGCCGCATACCAACTGCACATTAAGTGAGTGATAGCCTTTGTGGTTACGGTATCAGGATTGATATGCAGTGCCTGCAAAGCCACATTTGTGCAGTCGATGGCACTCTGCACCATGGGGAAGCTATAACCTGGCAAAGCCACATGTGCACTCCTTCTGCTTCTCTCTGTTCAGAGAGAAGACACGGAAGTCCCTTCTCCTGGAGTACAGAGCCTCTGTGACCTCCCGAATGCCCCAATGGACGGTGAACTGGAAGATGTTAGCTATGCCTCCTGCTCCAGTCTGGAAGGATCCAGTATTGAAAAATTTGAGGGCCACAATGACCTTGAGGGCCACTGGCAGCACTGTAGTCACCCTGCTCTGAGGCTGAAGGTCTGGTTCCAGGAGGTGGCAGAGTTCTATGACCACCTCCTTGGTGAAGCAGAGCCTCCGAATACACTGCTCCTGACTTAAGTGCAGGTAGGAGAAGTGCTCTCGGAAGACCCTAGGTGGGTAAGGCCTCCTGCTGAGAGCCCTCCTGCCCCTCCTCCTCCTCCTCCCTCTGCGAGCAGCTTGTCCTCTTATTCGCTGCCTCTGCTCCTTCTCCCTGACATAGTTCAGCACAAGGGGGACTGCAAGTAAAGCCCCATGAATGGGAGCAAGAAGCAAGTCACCTGCAAGTTGTTGCTGACCCCTTTAACTAGTGCTGGTTGGGGATCATTCCTCCTGCTGAACGCCTGTTCAGCTGTTTGGAGAGGGCGTTGAATGGAGCGGCATCGTTGAAAATGGCAGGTCATGTGTCAATTTTGCATTGCACGCTGATTGACATCATGATCTACCTCATTACTATTTCTCTAGCGACTGCAGAGAATGGACGTGCTGCCGACCTGCCCAAAATGGCAGCCGCTGCGGGACCCGCCGGAAGTGAGCAGAAGCAAGGCAGCAGCCATTTTTTCTCCGAAACCGTCCTTAGCAGCCGGAACTAAGGTGCAGAATTTCACGGCCTCTATTTCCATCTTGCACCAGGCTCTTGCTATATTGTCACCAATGACAAATAAATACTCAGCACAATGTTAAAATCAAGTGCGGGGCATTTATTTCCTTTAATGTGTAGTACGTGGATATTGGCACTTGAGTTTGAACTGTGCTGTCCCTTCATGCTTGTGCTTTGTTATTCAGCTGTGTCACATCTAACTTATCACTCTTTGTAAATTACTTCCTTGTGGAAGGTGTAAGTGTACCAGCTGATTGCAATGTTTCTGGGACAGTCTATTGGGATTCTGGTAGTCCCAGATCATGCTAGGATATGCCAGGGCCCACAATGTGAGTCAGCCACATTCATTATTGGTGCCTATTGGTGTTGACTACTTTAAGCTGCCTCCTCCCATGTCTGCACCGGGGGGGGGGTTTAAATGTGTGCCTTCTCTCCATGAGCCCTCGTGGAAGGGTTTACAGTTCATGACCTGAGAGACTGTTTTCTTCCTTTGTCAACAATGCCCAAATGTACAGCAATTTGCTGAGTAATCAACTAGTTTTTCTTGAACTGGTGCCTACTTGCAGCTCACAGCTATTTTGGAGGATTGATTTTTGCTCCCTTCTCATTGGATTGCCCATTTCATGAATTCCCATCGTTTAGTCCAGACTGAAAACACAATATTAATGGGCCAGAAATTCGGGTCCCCACGGGTGAGTATGCGCTGTGTACTCATTCATAGGGCCAATGAAAGTGCCGGTTTCGTGCATGCACTGCACATGCGCAGGAAACCGGAACTTCCGTTCCCTTGAAGGAAGGGGTTCACAGGTCAAATACGTGCACCGGAGAGGCAGCGCGTACGCCTGGAACTTCCGATTTTATTACAGATTTCTCCGGGAGGCCTGCTTTTAACAAGGTAAGTGGTGAATTAAGTAAAATTTAAAAAAATTTTCCACAGGTTTATTATTTTTAAATACTTTAAAGAAAGGTAAGTTTATTTTTAGCCCTGTTAAAAACTGTAATTAATTTTTTTAAAATTTAAGTTATTGTTTAAAATAGTTATTTTATGTAATTTATAGTTATTTGGAAAATGTGATGTTTTTAAAAATTATTCGAAGTTTTAGTTAGGTTTTGGGGCCGATCTCTATTCAAAGATTTGACAGGTCTTCCTGTCAAATCTATGAATAGAGATTCCCTGCTACGATTGGCTCTCCACGGCCCACGTGATCCCAGGGGACGCTTCAAACTAACTGCGCCCCTGGGATACGCAAGCACTGCGTGCCGGCAGCTGGAGGAGGCCCAGGATCGGAATCCCACGCGGGCCCACAGCACAACGGCAGGCGCGCTAGGTAAGTGCAGGTCTGGGGCTTGCACCCACGGGAAGCCTCCGACCCGAATTTCTGCCCATTAATATTGTGGGTACACCAGTTGAAGTAAATATTCTTAGAAACTTGCAGTGACTCAGTTTTCCTATGAATTTCCCTTGTGACCTGTTCAAATGATATAGATGAGGATGATAACAATCATAGGTATAGGTATATTGAAGTGTTGGGGATACCTTATTTGGAAATATATATTTCAAATGTATTAAAGTTGATCCTTTCTGTATTGTGTCGTTTTACTACCTTAAATATATGCTATATAAATGCAAGTTGTTGTGTCTATGTGCAACATATATCAAGGTTGGAATTTTAAATGGTAACAAAACACAATTTTATATATATACTAGCTGGAGTGCCCGGCGATGCCGAGGCTTTTTCGAGGGCATGTTGTTGTTGGAAGAGAGAGAGAGAGCGATGGGGGGGGGTGGGGGGGCGGAAGAGAGAGAGCGACTGGGGGGAAGAGAGAGAGCGACTGGGGGGGAAGAGAGAGAGCGACTGGGGGGGAAGAGAGAGAGCGACTGGGGGGGAAGAGAGAGAGCGACTGGGGGGGAAGAGAGAGAGCGACTGGGGGGGAAGAGAGAGAGCGACTGGGGGGGGAAGAGAGAGAGCGACTGGGGGGGAAGAGAGAGAGCGGTTGGGGGAAGAGAGAGAGCGACTGGGGGAAGAGAGAGAGCGACTGGGGGGAAGAGAGAGAGCGACTGGGGGGAAGAGAGAGAGCGACTGGGGGGAAGAGAGAGAGCGACTGGGGGGGAAGAGAGAGAGCGACTGGGGGGGGAAGAGAGAGAGCGACTGGGGGGGAAGAGAGAGAGCGACTGGGGGGGAAGAGAGAGAGAGACTGGGGGGGAAGAGAGAGAGAGACTGGGGGGGAAGAGAGAGAGCGACTGGGGGGGAAGAGAGAGAGCGACTGGGGGGGAAGAGAGAGAGCGACTGGGGGGGAAGAGAGAGAGCGACTGGGGGGGAAGAGAGAGAGCGACTGGGGGGGAAGAGAGAGAGCGACTGGGGGGGAAGAGAGAGAGCGACTGGGGGGGAAGAGAGAGAGCGACTGGGGGGGAAGAGAGAGAGCGACTGGGGGGGAAGAGAGAGAGCGACTGGGGGGGAAGAGAGAGAGCGACTGGGGGGAAGAGAGAGAGCGACTGGGGGGGAAGAGAGAGAGCGACTGGGGGGGAAGAGAGAGAGCGACTGGGGGGGAAGAGAGAGAGCGACTGGGGGGGAAGAGAGAGAGCGACTGGGGGGGAAGAGAGAGAGCGACTGGGGGGGAAGAGAGAGAGCGACTGGGGGGGAAGAGAGAGAGGCGACTGGGGGGGAAGAGAGAGAGCGACTGGGGGGGAAAGAGAGAGGGCGACTGGGGGGAAAGAGAGAGAGCGACTGGGGGGAAAGAGAGAGGGCGACTGGGGGGAAAGAGAGAGGGCGACTGGGGGGGAAAGAGAGAGAGCGACTGGGGGGAAAGAGAGAGAGCGACTGGGGGGGAAAGAGAGAGAGCGACTGGGGGGGAAAGAGAGAGAGCGACTGGGGGGGAAAGAGAGAGAGCGACTGGGGGGGAAAGAGAGAGAGCGACTGGGGGGGAAAGAGAGAGAGCGACTGGGGGGGAAAGAGAGAGAGCGACTGGGGGGAAAGAGAGAGAGCGACTGGGGGGGAAAGAGAGAGAGCGACTGGGGGGGAAAGAGAGAGAGCGACTGGGGGGAAAGAGAGAGCGACTGGGGAAAGAGAGAGCGACTGGGGGGAAAGAGAGAGAGCGACTGGGGGGAAGAGAGAGAGCGACTGGGGGGGAAAGAGAGAGAGCGACTGGGGGGGAAAGAGAGAGAGCGACTGGGGGGGAAAGAGAGAGAGCGACTGGGGGGAAAGAGAGAGAGCGACTGGGGGGGAAAGAGAGAGAGCGACTGGGGGGGAAAGAGAGAGAGCGACTGGGGGGGAAAGAGAGAGAGCGACTGGGGGGGAAAGAGAGAGAGCGACTGGGGGGGAAGAGAGAGAGCGACTGGGGGGAAAGAGAGAGAGCGACTGGGGGGAAAGAGAGAGAGCGACTGGGGGGGAAAGAGAGAGAGCGACTGGGGGGAAAGAGAGAGAGCGACTGGGGGGGAAAGAGAGAGAGCGACTGGGGGGGAAAGAGAGAGAGCGACTGGGGGGAAAGAGAGAGAGCGACTGGGGGGGAAAGAGAGAGAGCGACTGGGGGGAAGAGACTGAGAGAGAGCGACTGGGGGGAAAGAGAGAGAGCGACTGGGGGGAAAGAGAGAGAGCGACTGGGGGGGAAAGAGAGAGAGCGACTGGGGGGGAAAGAGAGAGAGCGACTGGGGGGGAAAGAGAGAGAGCGACTGGGGGGGAAAGAGAGAGAGCGACTGGGGGGGAAAGAGAGAGAGCGACTGGGGGGAAAGAGAGAGAGCGACTGGGGGGGAAAGAGAGAGAGCGACTGGGGGGGAAAGAGAGAGAGCGACTGGGGGGAAAGAGAGAGAGCGACTGGGGGGGAAAGAGAGAGAGCGACTGGGGGGGAAAGAGAGAGAGCGACTGGGGGGGAAAGAGAGAGAGCGACTGGGGGGAAAGAGAGAGAGCGACTGGGGGGAAAGAGAGAGAGCGACTGGGGGGGAAAGAGAGAGAGCGACTGGGGGGGAAAGAGAGAGAGCGACTGGGGGGAAAGAGATGAGAGCGACTGGGGGGGAAAGAGAGAGAGCGACTGGGGGGGAAAGAGAGAGAGCGACTGGGGGGGGAAAGAGAGAGAGCGACTGGGGGGAAAGAGAGAGAGCGACTGGGGGGGAAAGAGAGAGAGCGACTGGGGGGGAAAGAGAGAGAGCGACTGGGGGGGAAAGAGAGAGAGCGACTGGGGGGGAAAGAGAGAGAGCGACTGGGGGGGAAAGAGAGAGAGCGACTGGGGGGGAAAGAGAGAGAGCGACTGGGGGGGAAAGAGAGAGAGCGACTGGGGGGAAAGAGAGAGAGCGACTGGGGGGAAAGAGAGAGAGCGACTGGGGGGGAAAGAGAGAGAGCGACTGGGGGGAAAGAGAGAGAGCGACTGGGGGGAAGAGAGAGAGCGACTGGGGGGGAAAGAGAGAGAGCGACTGGGGGGAAGAGCGAGAGCGACTGGGGGGGAAAGAGAGAGAGCGACTGGGGGGGAAAGAGAGAGAGCGACTGGGGGGGAAAGAGAGAGAGCGACTGGGGGGAAAGAGAGAAGGAGAGCGACTGGGGGGAAAGAGAGAGAGCGACTGGGGGGGAAAGAGAGAGAGCGACTGGGGGG
>NC_140991.1:175127397-175209897 GCF_052327205.1 Somniosus microcephalus | reverse complement strand
TGCATCTTTTCTTCTGCGTCTTCCTCTTCTGCATCTTCCTCTTCCCTCTGCAAGCAGATGCTGTAAACCTGAAATGACAGCATAAAATGCTGGAAATACTCAGCAGGTCAGGCAGCATCTCGACCTGAGACGTAAACTCTGTTTCTCTCTCCATGGAGGTTACCTAACCTGATGAGTTTTTGTAGCATTTTCTGCCTTCTCAGAGGCCTTCCTTTACCACCTGAGGCCTTGCAAGTGTCCAGCAGCACTCCCTACACACTTAAAAATACTTTTAACATGTATTGCCACAAGCCACTACTTCAATAAAATCAAAAAAATTCAGTCCGAAAGCTTAAATGCAAACTTACCTGAAAGATGTGTGTGTCCCTTTAAGAGGTGCTGACAGTGCCTCTGACAGTCCACTGCACACTGGATTTACATGGCGAGCTTAGGACCCACCGCAGAACTCAGCAGTAAGGTCCAAGTTCGCCGAGGTGACGTTAATTCAGCGTTGCACATCATCTGACGTCACCTCTCCCATTATTTAAATTCATAGGGCCATCGATCTTACTGGCAGCGCTGCTGGGCCTCGGAAAATGGCGGACACTGTGGGACCCTTCACGAGCTGGTGAAAGAGTGGTGGCTGCCCTCTTTGCGCTAATTTTTGCAGTAACGGGTGGCATTAAGCCCCCGAATTTTTAGTTCATAAAGTTCAACTCCAAAACTCAACATGATTTTTAAATGCTGTTGTAATAATTTTTATGTTTAAGCCTCCAGGGGGAATTTAACTGGGATTGGGTTTCTGGCAAGCCAGGAGGCACCTCTGTGTCACAGAAGGAAAATCTGGGGGGGATTTTTACTCCCAAAAACAGGTGGGTTTGGTTCGGCTGGGAGATTGAAAAGCTGAAAATCTGAAAATATGAAACAGGAACCCAACCCGCCCACTTCTAGTTTTAATGGAGGCGGGATGAGTGGCAGGTGACCAATCAGCCGCAGGAGGCGGGTTAGTCAATTAAATATTTTAATGAGGTTGCTTGCCTTCATTTTAACAGTGATTCTATTTTTAACCACAGTCGGCCGGGTTTCCCTGACCTCGAGAAACCCGACAGGTGAATGAAAGTGAGCAGGACTGAATCCATCAGGTAAATGCCTTACAGCACTGCTTGTGGGCCAGGAAGAGCAGGAGTTTTTCCTCCAGGCCGAACAAGCTGCGCAGTAAACCCCCCACGGTCTGTCTGCTCCCCCATCCCTGCGATTGGGCCCCCCCTGACCACCATCTGTTCCCCTGACCACCATCTACACCCCCCCATAATGTCCATCTGCTCCCCTCCCCACGATCGGACCCACCCTATGATCATACCCACCCCGCGATCGGAACCCCTCCGCAATCAGACCCTCCCACAATCATCTGTACTGCCCCCCCCCGCCGAGATGGAACCAGCCCCATAATCTCTGCCCACCCCCCACCCCCCACTAGACCTACCTGCTCTCAGCCCAGCTCAGCTGTGGCCTTGTGCTGCAGGCTCTCCCGCCCGACAGTCAGTCAGCCTGTCAGTCAAGCTGGCCATGGATGGGAAACATGCAGAAAAAACTTAAAGACGTTCTGCAGTTAAAAACTGCAGATGTTCAGGAAACCCATACTTCCGGGTTTCCCGACTTCAAGACAGCCACTCCGCTTCCTCCCCGCCTCTGAGCTTATAAATGCCCCTTGGCATCCGCTGCCCTGGGGTCCCGCACCTTCCCCCTGCCTGCTCCTTACCTTCCAGTGGTAGGTTATCTCTGGAATACGCGATTCTAACCAGCGGAGCGCTGGCCAGCTGCCTTGTTCTTTATGTTTTGGGCGGGCAGCTGGCCGGCAGGTTTAAATGAGAGTGGGGTGTTAAAATAGCCCTGACGTCATACTGATGACATTGGGTGGGTTTGGAGCCTGCTCCGCCTCCCCACTTGCCTGTAACTCGCTCCCAGTTAAAATTTCTCCCACTGTGAGCCGTCTGTGTCTGAGCCATTCAGACTAGAGAGATCCCAGGTTTAATCGACCAAGTCAGTAATATTGTCCATCTCTGGCTCTGCCGCAGCCCACCTGCTGCTTAAACGCTCATCCATGCTTTTGTCACCTCCAAGACTCAACTATTCCACAGGTGTACTGGCTGGCCTCCCATCTTCCATCTTCCGTAAACTTCAGTTCATCCAAAATTCTGCTGCCCGTATCCTAACTTGCACCAAGCCCTGTGCTCGCTGACCTACATTGGTTCCTGGTCCGGCAACACATTTAAATTTAAAATTCTCATCCTGCTGATCAAACCCTTCCTGGGCCTCACCCTTCCTTATCTCTGTAACCTCTTCCAGCCCTACAATCCTCCGAGATCTCTTGTGCTCCTCCAATTCTGGCCTTTTGTGCAGCTCTGATTTGCTTCGCTCCACCATTGGCGGCGGTGCCTTCAACTTTTTTAAAAATTCGTTTATGGGATCTGGGCGTTGCTGGCAAGGCCAGCAATTATTGCCCATCCTTAATTGTCCTCGAGGAGGTGGTAGTGAGCTGCCTTCTTGAACCGCTGCAGTCCGTGTGGTGATGGTACTCCCACAGTGCTGTTAGATAGGGAGTTCCATGAATTTGACCCAGTGACGATGAAGGATCAGCGATATATTTCTAAGTCAGGATGATGTATGACTTGGAGGGGAACTTGGAGGTGGTGGTGTTCCCATGCACCTGCTGCCCTTGTCCTTCTAGGTGGAAGAGGTCGCGGGTTTGGGAGGTGCTGTCGAAGAAGCCTTGGCAGGTTGCTGCAGTGCATCTTGTAGATGGTACACACTGCAGCCACAGTACACTGGTGGTGGAGGGAATGAATGTTTAAGGTGTTGGATGGGGTGCCAATCAAGCGGACTGCTTTGTCCTGGATGGTGTCGAGCTTCTTGAGTGTTGTTGGAGTTACACTCATCCAGGCAAGTGGAGAGTATTCCATCGCACTCCTGACTTGTGCCTTGTAGATGGTGGAAAGGCTTTGGGGAGGTGAGACACTCGTCACAGAATACCTAACCTCTGACCTGCTCTTGTTGCCACAGTATTTATGTGGCTGGTCCAGTTAAGTTTCTGGTCAATGGTGACCCCCAGGAGGTTGATTGTGGGGGATTTGGCGACGATAATACCGTTGAATGTCAAGGGGAGGCGGTTAGACTCTCGCTTGTTGGAGATAGTCATTGCCTGGCACTCCTGTGGCATGAAAGTTACCTGCCACTTATCAGACCAAGCCTAAACGTCATCCAGGTCTTGTTGCATGCGGGCATGGACTGCTTCATTATCTGAGGAGTTGTGAATGGCACCGAACACTGTGCAGTCATCAGCGAACATCCCCATTTCTGACCTTATGTTGGAGGGAAGGTCATTGAGGAAACAGCTGAAGATGGTTGGGCCTATGACTCTGCCCTGAGGAACTCCTGCCGCAATGTCCTAGGGCTGTGATGATTGACCTCCAACCACCACAAACATCTTCCTTTGTGCTAGGTATAACTCCAGCCAGTGGAGCATTTTCTCCCCGATTCCCATTGACTTCAGTTTTACTAGGGCTCCTTCATGTCACACTCAGTCAAATGCTGCCTTGATGTCAAGGGCAGTCACTCTCACCTCACCTCTGGAATTCAGCTCCTTTGTCCATGTTTGGACCAAGGCTGTAATGAGGTCAGGAGCTGAGTGGTCTTGGCGGAACCCAAACTGGGCATCAGTGAGCAGGTTATTTGTGAGTAAATGCCACTTGATAGCAGTGTCAATAACACCTTCCATCACTTTGCTGATGATTGAAAGTAGACTGATGGGGCCATAATTGGCCAAGTTGGATTTGTTCTGCTTTTTGTGGACAGGACATACCTGGGCAGTTTTCACATTGTCGGATAGATGCCAGTGTTTCAGCTGTACTGGAACAGCTTGGCTAGATGCACGGCTAGTTCTGGAGCACAAGTCTTCAGCATGATAGCCGGGATGTTGTCTGGGCCCATAGCCTTTGCTGTATCCAGTGCACTCAGCCGTTTCTTGATATCACGTGGAGTGAATCGAATTGGCTGAAGACTGGCTTCTGTGATCGTGGGGACCTCAGGAGTAGGCCGATATGAATCATTCACTTCGCATTTCTGGCTGAAGATGGTTGCAAACTCTTGAGCCTTGTCTTTTGCACTCACATGCTGGGCTCCACCATCATTGAGGATGGGGATATTCATGGAGCCTCCTCCTCCTGTTAGTTGTTTAATGGTCCACCACTATTCACGAATGGATGTGGCAGGACTGCAGAGCTTTGATCTGATCCGTTGACTGTGGGATCACTTAGCCCTGTCTATTGCATGCTGCCTCCGCTTTTTACCATGCATGTAGTCCTGTTTTGCAGCTTCCCCAGTTTGGCACTTCATTTTTAGCTATGCCTGATGCTGCTCCTGGCATGCTCTTCTACACTCCTTAAATGAACCAGGGTTTGTCCCGTGGCTTAATGGTAATGGTAGAGTGAGGGATATGCTGGGCCATGAGGTTGCAGATTGTGGTGGAATACAATTCTGCTGCAACTGATGGCCTACAGCGCCTCATGGTAGCTGCTAGATCTGTTCTGAATCCATCCCATTTAACACGGTGGTAGTGCCACACAACACGATGGAGGGTGACCTTCGTGTAAAGATGGGACTTCGTCTCCACAATGACTGTGCGGTGGTCACTGCTACCAATACTGTCATGGTCAGATAGACTGTCTAGTCCCTAAGCTCTGGAATTCCCTCCCTAAACCTTTCTACCTATCTACTTCTCTCTCCTCCTTTAAGATGCACCTTAAACCTTACCTCTATCCTGGTATCTCCTTATGTGGCTCATTGTGAAACCTTATCTGTTAATGCTCCTGTGAAGCGTCTTGGGATGCTGTAACTACGATGAAGGTGCTATATAAATGCATGTTGTTGTTGTTGTCTGATCTCAGTAGGGATATCACAATTGGCCACAGTATTCCTCGGTTAGGAAAGAAAACAATCAGCCCAGTTTCACAATCTGATTGCTATGCAATAACCACTGCAGAAAACATGTGCGTATGAATATTTGGGAGAAGAGGATTGACTTGACTTTGATCTACTCCAAAGGGTCGCTGGATAACGGGCACTTGGGCAAAGTAACAGATTCCCATGGTAATGTATCTAAGTAAAGCAGCAAGGAGAAAGGTTGGAATGGGAAAAAAACAATTTCACGCGTCATTGCCAAAAAGACTTGGTGGGCCATTTTCCATAGAGGAACGGGGGTGGGGGGTTCATTACTGGAATAAGGTAGGCAATAGTTCATAATGAAAATGGACTACGTCTCTGCTTTACAGCATAGTTAACATTTAGAGCATGAGCTAAGTATTTTCCTCTGGGCAGCCCACTGTGTGACTCCAGTTGTAACAATTTGATTGATATTTCAATGCTGCGTATAACTTGCTATTTGTGTTACCAATTACTGTACAAGCATCCTGTCACAGCTTGTTTGACTTATAAGGAAGGAGATAGTTGGCAGACACATTAATGTTTGCTGAGCAGCTTTGACTGCAAATTGAGGATGAACTTGCAGAACACATTATATTTCACTGACACGAGGTCAGTACAGTAATCTTGCAGTCAATGACAGGTTTCAACTGGAGCCAAAATTAACTTTAATTTGCTGACCTCAGGGGCAAATTGGTTATGTTTAATTACCACATATGAAAAGGAATAGCGGCTACTCAGACTTATATGCTCAAACATTGAATGTAAAAACCATAAAACGTAAAAAGTTAATGGCCTTGTATTTCCTCACAGTCTTCAGCACTTACGCCGTTATTGCGCTAAAAAGATTGAGACGACATGCATTACACTGCTTATGCATGTTAATGTGTTAGACGTGAACTTCTTTAATCTTTTTGGCAGCTTTGATAATCCGCCTACCCAAGCCCGCTGAGGCTTACTTACACAGGAGGAACTCTCTCCTGGTGACATTGTGCCTAGGAATTTCCAGCTTTTGCACCACTACTGCATGCTGGAAAAGTTAGTTCCGATAAAACAGGCATAGCTGCTTCCCTAGTCACTTGAATCAGGTGGGCTTGAGGCGTTTCAGAGCTTTGAAGAATCCTAAAACGTTGCTTTGATGATTTTTGGCTCCGCAGAGGTATCAACCATTTTTTTTCACAGTTTTGCTCACTCAGACATTCACTTGATCCCCCACAGTGGTACAGTCTCACCTCACCCCTACATTTTCTGATTGCTCCCCCCACCTCTCCACATACTCAGAATGACTCTGGAAAAGGTAAAGCTTTCCCCATGGCCATATCTCTGTGTGCCATCCTTATGGAGGAAGAGGAGGAACAGCAGCACACGGAGGCAAGAAGAATAATGCAGCGTTCCAGAAGACTTTGGCAGTGAGTGCCAGGGCAATCTCCCACTAGGCAGCAGGACTGACATACCTGGATGGCATGCTGCCTGGCACACCCAGAAGTCTGTCTCTCCTGTCTTCCACCTCTTTCAAGAGCGATTGCAGGTCCTCCTGTTAAAAATTCATAACCATTTGGCGAGATGCTGCCCTATCAGAGTGCCCGTGGGCACAGCTAGACTGACTGCTCATGGATTTGGTAAGAGAAACTTCAGATGAGGATGGGAGATGCTCCCAATGGATAAAATGCAAAGAGCTGGAGGATCAGTGGTATGGTAGAATAGTGGTTATGCTACTGGACTAGTAATTCTAGAGGTCTGGACTAATAATCCAGACAAAAGTGAGTTCAAATCCCACCATGGCAGTTTGAAAATTTGAATTCAGTTTTTAAACATTTAGAAATAAAAAACTGGTATCAGTAAAGTAACCATGAAGCTGTTGGATTGTCGTAAAAACCCAATTGTTCCATTAATGTCCTTTAGGAAAGGAAACATGCTGCCCGTACACAGTCTGGTCTATATGTGCCTCCACTGCCTTGCTAGGCTAATTCAACCACATTACATCTACACAGACTGAAGTGTCCTGGAACCTGAGCTGCTCACTGTGCTTTTAGAATGCAATTACACCACTTTGTATGCAAATTAACTTACCCAGGAAACTTGCATGCAATTCTCACTGCTGGTGGATGGTATATCTTTCTGATGCACAATGGCGCAACAGACATTGCGGAAATTCAAGGCCACCATGTTACACACAGGGAAATTCTTGCTGTGGAAGCCAAAAAACCTAGCAGGTTTGCAATTGCCTCATTTAATCAGTCTAAGGGACAGACTAGCAAAAAAGCAGTTAAGAGTTGTTGGGAATCTTAAAGTTGAAATCGTGGTGGATCCAACCTAATAATTATACAGTGTAATCACTTTGTCTTTTTGTGCCATGATGTCTAGACCGGTTTCTATTTTAAGAATATAACCTACAGTATTAAAAATGGAAAGTACATAATTTTCTGCACATTAAATTTAAAAGCCTCTAAGTGGATACCACATAGAGAATTCTGCTAACATTAAGCAAGGAGCAGGAAACCAAAGAGATAAAAGTTCTTGTAGATTCCTCTTCATGATGGCAAGAAGTACAGATAGATGAAACCTCATCTGTATTATTTTTGTAAAGGTACAAAGCTTATGCCTAATAATATTTTACTTCTTTCATAAATTGGTTCTGTGGAGACAAATAGGCCCAGAAATTCGAGCGCGCCCATTTATCGGCGTGTGGGAGGTGCAGGGGAGGAATGGTGAGGCCCAAGGCACCCCCGACATTGAGCCTCATGTCTCATTATAACGGAGCCGGAGCAACCTCAGAGCCCGAAGAGTAGAAAGCCTGGCAGCTGCTCACATAAGTGGGTCCTGGGGTCACGGGGCTGGGAATCGAGAGGTCCAGGAAATGTAAGGCCAGATTCTGGGGTTCATGGGGCTGGGAGATTGGATGGGACAGGGTCAGGGTTGAGAGTGGAGGAGAGCGGCGGTCAAGGCCAGAAGCGGGGGAGATTGGGGGTCAAGGCCAGGAGCGGGGGAGATTGGTGGTCAAGGCCAGGAGCGGGGGAGATTGGGGGTAGGGGCCAGCAGAGGGGAGATCGGGTGTCAAGGCCAGGAGTGGGGAAGATCAGGGGACAAGGCCAGGAGCAGGGGAGATCGGCGGTCAAGGCCAGGAGTGGGGGAGATTGGGGGTCAAGGCCAGGAGCGGGGAGATCGGGGGTCAAGGCCAGGAGTGGGGGAGATTGGGGGTCAAGGCCAGGAGCGGGGAGATCGGCGGTCAAGGCCAGGAGCAGGGGAGAACGGGGGTTAGCGCCAGGAGCGGGGAGATTGGGGTCAAGGCCAGGAGCGGGGGAGAATGCGAGTCAAGGCCAGGAGTGGGGGAGAACGGGGGTCAAGGCCAGGAGTGGGGGAGATCGGTGGTTGAGGCCAGGAGTGGGGGAGATCGGGGGTCAAGGCAAGGAGCGGGGGAGTTCGGTGTCCAAGGCCAGGAGCGGGGGAGATCAGGGGTTGGGGCTAGGAGTGGGGTAGATCCGGGGTCAAGGCTAGGAACGGGGAGATCGGGGGTCAAGCCCAGGAGCGGGGGAGATTGGGGGTCAAGGCCAGGAGCGGGGAGATCGGCGGTCAAGGCCAGGAGTGGGGGAGATCGGGGGTTGGGGCCAGGAGCGGAGGAGATCGGCGGTCAAGGCCAGGAGTGGGGGAGATCGGGGGTTGGGGCCAGGAGCGGAGGTGTTCGGGGGTTAAGGCCAGGAACGGGGGAGATCGGGGGTTGGGACCAGAGGCGGGGGAGATCGGCGGTCAATGCCAGGAGCGGAGGAGATCAGGGGTCAAGGTCAGGAACAGGGGAGATCGTGGGTCGGGGCCAGGAGCGGGGGAGATTGGGGGTCAATGCCAGTAGCGGGGGAGATCGGGGGTCGGGGCCAGGAGCGGGGGAGATTGGGTGTCAGGGCCAGGAGCGGGGAGATTGGGGGTCAAGGCTAGGAGCGGGGGAGATCGGGGGTTAAGGCCAGGAGTGAGGGAGATCGGGGGTCAAGGCCAGGAGTGGGGATATCAGGGGTCAAGGCCAGGAGCGGGGGAGAGCGGCGGTTAAGGCCAGGAGCGGGGGAGATCGGGGCGTGGGGCTAGGAGCGTGGGAGATCTGGGGGTCAAGGCCAGGTGCGGGGGATATCGGCGGTTGGGGCCAGGAGTGGGGTAGATCGGTGGTCAAGGCCAGGAGCAGGGTAGATCGGGGGTTAAGGCCAGGAGTGAGGGAGATCGGGGGTCAAGGCTAGGAACGGGGAGATCGGGGGTCAAGGCCAGCAGTGGGGGAGATCGGCGGTCAAGGCCAGGAGTGGTGGAGATCACGGATCAAGGCCAGGAGCAGGGGAGATCGGGGGTCGGGCCAGGAGCAGAGGAGATCGGCGGTCAAGCCCAGGAGCGTGGGAGATCGGGGGTCAAGGCCAGGTGCGGGGGAGATCGGGGGTCAAGGCCAGGAGCGGGGGAGATCGGGGGTTAAGGCCAGGAGCGGAGGAGATCAGGGGTCAAGGCCAGGAGTGGGGGAGATCGGGGGTCAAGGCCAGGAGTGGGGGAGATCGGGGGTCAAGGTTGGAGCGGGGGAAATAAGGGGTCAAGGCCAGGAGCAGGGGAGATCAGTGGTCAAGGCCAGGAGCAGGGGAGATCGGGGGTTGGGGCCAGGAGCGGGGGAGATCGGGGGTCAAAGCCAGGAGCAGGGGAGAACGGGGGTTAGCGCCAGGAGCGGGGAGATTGGGGTCAAGGCCAGGAGCGGGGGAGAATGCGAGTCAAGGCCAGGAGTGGGGGAGAACGGGGGTCAAGGCCAGGAGTGGGGGAGATCGGTGGTTGAGGCCAGGAGTGGGGGAGATCGGGGGTCAAGGCAAGGAGCGGGGGAGTTCGGTGTCCAAGGCCAGGAGCGGGGGAGATCAGGGGTTGGGGCTAGGAGTGGGGTAGATCCGGGGTCAAGGCTAGGAACGGGGAGATCGGGGGTCAAGCCCAGGAGCGGGGGAGATCGGGGGTCAAGGCCAGGAGCAGGGGAGATCGGGGGTCAAGGCTAGGAATGGGGAGATCGGGGGTCAAGGCCAGGAGCGGGGCAAATCTGGGGTCAAGGCCAGCACTGGGGGAGATCGGCGGTCAAGGCCAGGAGCAGGGAGATCGGGGGTCAAGGCCGGGAGCGGAGGAGATCGTGGATCAAGGCCAGGGGCAGGGGAGATCGGGGGACGGGGCCAGGAGCAGAGGAGATCGTGTATCAAGGCCAGGAGCAGGGGAGATCGGGGGACGGGGCCAGGAGCCAGGGAGTTCGGTGGTCAAGGCCAGGAGCGGGGGAGATCGGGGGTCGGGGCCAGGAGCGGAGGAGATCGGCTGCCAAGGCCAGGAGCGGGGCAGATCGGGGGTCAAGGCCAAGAGCTGTAAGATTGGGGCTCATGGCAAGGTGCGGGGGTGATCGGGGATCAAGGCCAGGAGTGGGGGTGATCAGGGGTCGGGGCCAGGAGCGGGGGAGATCAGTGGTTAAGGCCAAGAGTGTGGGAGATAGGCGGTCAAGACCAAGAGCGGGGGAGATCGGGGGTCAAGACCAAGAGCGGGGGAGATCGGGGGTCAAGGCAAGGAGCGGGGGACATCGGGGGTCAAGGCCAGGGGCGGGGGAGATCAGGGGTCAAGGCCAGGAGCGGGGGAGATCGGGGCTTGGGGCTAGGAGCGGGGGAGATCGGGGGGTTGGGGCCAGGAGCGGGGGAGATGGATGGTCAAGTCCAGGAGTGGGGGAGATTGGGGGTCAAGGCCAAGTGCGGGGGATATCGGCGGTTGGGGCCAGGAGCAGGGTAGATCGGTGGTCACGGCCAGGAGCGGGGGAGATCGGGGGTCAAGGCTAGCAGCGGGGGAGATCGGCGGTCAAGGCCAGGAGCGGTGGAGATCGCGGATCAAGGCCAGGAGCAGGGGAGATCGGGGGTCGGGCCAGGAGCAGAGGAGATCGGCGGACAAGGCCAGGAGCGGGGGAGATCGGGGGTCAAGGCCAGGTGCGGTGGAGATCGGGGGTCAAGACCAGGAGCGGGGGAGATCGGGGGTTAAGACCAGGAGCGGAGGAGATCGGGGGTCAAGGCCAGGTGCGGTGGAGATCGGGGGTCAAGACCAGGAGCGGGGGAGATCGGGGGTTAAGGCCAGGAGCGGAGGAGATCAGGGGTCAAGGCCAGGAGTGGGGGAGATTGGGGATCAAGGCCAGGAGTGGGGGAGATCAGGGGTCGGGGCCAGGAGATGGGGAGATCAGGGGTCGGGGCCAGGAGTGGGAGAGATCGGGTGTGAAGGCCAGGAGCAGGGGAGATTGGTTGTGAAGGCCAGGATCGGGGGAGATCGGCGGTCAAGGCCAAGAGTGTGGGAGATAGGCAGTCAAGACCAAGAGCGGGGGAGATCGGGGGTCAAGGCAAGGAGCGGGGGAGATCGGGGGTCAAGGCCAGGAGCGGGGGAGATCGGGGGTCAAGGCCAGGAGCGGAGGAGATCAGGGGTCAAGGCCAGGAGCGGGGGTGATCGGCAGACAAGGCCAGGAGTGGGGGAGATAGGGGGTCGGGGCCAGGAGCGGAGGAGATCGGCGGTCAAGGCCAGGAGTGGGGGAGAACGGGGCTTGGGGACAGGAGCGGAGGAGATCCGGGGTTGGGGCCAGGAGCGTGGGGGATCGAGGGCTATGGTCAGGAGCGGAGGAGATCTGCGGTCAAGGCCAGGAACGGGGGAGATCGGCGGGCAAGGCCAGGAGTGTGGGAGATAGGCGGTCAAGGCCAAGAGCGGGGGAGGTCGGGGGTCAAGGCCAGGAGCGGAAGAGATCGGGTGTGAAGGCCAGGAGTGAGCGAGATTGGTTGTCAAGGCCAGGAATGGGGGAGATCGGCGGTCAAGGCCAGGAGTGTGGGAGATAGGCGGTCAAGGCCAAGAGCGGGTGAGATCAGAGGTCAAGGCCAGGAGCAGAGGACATCGGGGGTCAAGGCCAGGAGTGTGGGAGATAGGCGGTCAAGGCCAAGAGCGGGGGAGATCGGGGGTCAAGGGCAGGAGCGGGTAGATCGGGGGTCAAGGCCAGGAGCGGGGGAGATCGGGGGTCAAGGCCAGGAGCGGAGGAGCGGAGGAGGTCAGGGGTCAAGGCCAGGAGTGGGGGTGGTCGGCAGTCAAGGCCAGGAGCGGGGGAGATCAGGGGTTGGGGCCAGGAGCGGAGGATATCGGGGGTTGGGGCCAGGAGCGTGGGAGATCGGAGGTTAAGAGCAGGAGCGGGGGTGATCGGAGGTCGGTGCCAGGATCGGAGGAGTGTACGGGGCGGCGTGTGGTGGTGTTTGGCGCATGCGTACGCCCAGTCAGTTATGCCCCTGACTGTTTTGCGAGCGGTTCGAATCATTCCCACACCCCTGGGTTCTAGACTCTGGACTTAGGTCCAAGGCGACGGTACAGAGAAGACTCGAGTGGACAGGTGATTGGATTCAAACAGAACCAAGATTTTATTGAAGAGGAAAAACTTACTTAATGCAATCTCATGGAAAAGAATTACTAGTGTACACTTCTACAGGCAAAAATTACAAGAGAATCATAATAATATACTTATACTTATGCAGGGAATGGGGAACACACATGGCACATTGAGGGAAAACAACTATAACAATCCCCTTATCCTTGTCCCACCCCCTATACCTAACTAGATTAAGCTATGAGGGGTCAGAATTTCATGCTCACCAATCAAAATGTTCGTTAGACTCAAAACAACGGTTGGGTTCGGGGTTCGCTCTTGGTGCTCTCTGGAGCTTGTCTTCGTCATGTGGTCTCCAGGCGCTGCAAGGGCATTGTCTGGATTTGCGTACCCTAAAGTTAAAGTCTCTGTTTGTGTACTTTACCTTGCAGGGATGGTTCTTCATCGGCAACGGCCAGTTTGAGTTCGTGTGCAGATATTCGAAGGTCGGCCGAGGCTGAAGGCCCGATGATTTGAAACCTCCCGTCGTTTGGTCTTCTCTGGCCGGTCTGCCCCTCAGTGGTTTTCCCTTCTCCCCTCATCGCGTCCCGCTTCGCCTGGCCTGAATCTGTCCATGTCCACCCGAACCAGTGCCGCGGCAGTTCCAGATGGAGTGGGAAAAGGGCACGGGCAAAGGCCAGGGGGTAAGCGCGGGATGGGGAAAGAGCTGCAGCCACGAGGGCGAGGGGCCGAGGAGCAGCACCAGCACACCAACAACCAACTTCCTTGCTACCCGAGGGGGCCTTCAATTATACCTTCATCGAAAACCCTTATCTGCGCACCAAATCAGATTAGTTCTTTGTCTTAATCTTTGGCGGGCTATTTTAAATAATGGTAGCAATCCATATTAACTGGTTTTGGATGGCCGGTAATCGCATCTACCGGCCCGATAATTGACTTGTATTGTGCTGAAAGTTCCTTGATGGGCCTTGTCCGGCCTCGATGGCTCGGTTAATCTGTTTCTGATAATAGATGCAGACTGCTAGATGGCCTTAACTATTGGCCTAAACTGAATTTAGATTTGCCTCCAATTCGGTCTAATGCATAATTCAGAGTCCTGTCTGGTTCCAAAATACAAAGTTTCTCTTCACAGAAAGCCTGCAGCCTTAGTTTCAATTTCTCCCAAGCTGACATCGATAGTGGGGAAAATGCTAGAGTCTATTATAAAAGATGTAATAGCAGAGCACTTGGAAAGCAGTGACAGGGTCGGACAAAGTCAACATGGATTTACAAAAGCTAAATCATGCTTGACTAATCTACTGGAATTTTTTGAGGATGTAACTGGTAAAATAGATAAGGGAGAATCAGTGGATGTGGTGTATTTGGACTTTCAGAAGGCTTTCGATAAGGTCCCACATAAGAGATTAGCGTGCAAAATTAAGGCACATGGGATTGGGGGCAAGGTATTGACTTGGATAGAGAACTGGTTGGCGGACAGAAAGCAAAGAGTTGGAATAAACGGGTCGTTTTCCGAGTGGCAGGCAGTGATTAGTGGGGTACCGCAAGGATCGGTCCTAGGACCCCAGCTGTTTACAATATATATTAATGATCTGGACGAGGGAATTGGATGTAATATCTCCAAATTTGCAGACGACGCAAAGCTGGGTGGGAGGGTAAGCTGTGAGGAGGATGTCGTGAAACTCCAGTACGATTTGGACAGGTTGGGTGATTGGGCAGAAACATGGCAAATGCACTATAAAGTGGATAAATGTGAGGTTATCCACTTTGGTGGCAAAAACATGAAGGCAGATTATTATTTGAATGGCAATAGATTGGGAGAAGGGGAAATGCAAAGAGACCTGGGTGTTATTGTGCACCAGTCGCTGAAGGTAAGCATGCAGGTGCAGCAGGCGGTTAAGAAGGCAAATGGTATGTTGGCCTTCGTAGCAAGAGGGTTCGAGTACAGGAACAAGGATGTCTTGCTACAGTTGTACAGGGCCTTGGTGAGACCACACCTTGAGTATTGTGTGCAGTTTTGGTCACCTTACCTGAGGAAGGATGTTCTTGCCATGGAGGGAGTGCAGCAAAGATTCACCAGGCCGATACCTGGGATGGCAGGAATGACGTACGAGGAGAGATTGTGTCGATTGGGCTTATACTCACTGGAGTTTAGAAGATCGAGAGGGGATCTCATCGAAACCTATAAAATTCTGTCAGGTCTGGACAGACTAGATGCAGGAAGGATGTTTCGGATGGCCGGGGAGTCCAGAACCAGGGGTCATAGTCTAAGGATAAGGGGTAAGCCATTTAGGACTGAAATGAGGAGGAATTTCTTCACCCAGAGAGTGGTGAACCTGTGGAATTCTCTGCCACAGAGGGCGGTGGAGGCCAGTTCATTAAATATATTCAAGAAAGAGTTGGATATATTTCTTGAGGCTAAAGGGATCAAGGGATATGGGGAGAAGGCAGGGACAGGGTACTGAATTGAATGATCAGCCATGATCTCATTGAATGGCGGAGCAGGCTCGAAGGGCCGAATGGCCTACTCCTGCTCCTATCTTCTATGCTTCTATGTTTCTATGTCTGCATTGCAGAATCCATTTTGGAATCCCACAGGCTTTCTGCCACGAGGCACGGATGCCATCTTGGGTACCCTTTTTAATTTAAAATGTCCACACAGGGTCCCGTTTATTAATAACAGCCTTCGGGGAAATGCAGAAATGTTGCGAATCTTACATTCCGCCCTGTGATATTAAAACTTGCTTGAAGTATCATACATTTAAAATGAGCACAAATGTTCTGACCCTCCATAGTCAACCTTCCCCTGTAATTATCTATCTAGCATACCCACGACACATGCACTTCCCATTCCGCAAAAATGTAGTGTATATCAGCATACAGAGAGTAAAATTACAGATTTTACACACTCATCCAAGCATGGAGGGGATCTAACATCCCTGCACCACTTGGTACACATATCTTTATTAAACTGCGCCGCAAAAGAAGTCAACAAAAGAAAAATCTTTAATTAAAAATAACAAACACAAAGAAACAACAATTCTTTCATCAAAATGCAGGGAAAAAACTTAAATCGGCGTGTATCCTCCACCTTTACATAGTGTACTTTCCAAATCCTCTGGTTTCGGAATTCTGATCACCGACTATTTCCCTTAAACTGAACACAAACTAAATACAACACTATCTCTGACTGGCAAACCACGAGAATGTGGGAAGCCAGTCTAATCCATGAAGGGACCTCTATGTTACTGAAAATGTTCCACCAGGGTGGAGTCACAATATCCAATATCTTAGTCTCTATCTCTACTGTTTTCTGTTCGAGTATATAAAAATGTTTCTGCGAAACTATAACGGCTTTGAGTATTTTGGTCAGATGTTCAGGGAGAGGGGGAATTTCATAGCCAAAGTGCGCTACGTACTTTTGCAAATCTGTAAAATTCTCCTTCAAAGTGAGGTGAACAGTGGAGGGTTCAGGAATGGGGACAATTCGCTCCTGGGCCACTTAAACTTCTGCCTTGGGTTTGAAACAGAAACTGCTGTCACTAACTGGACACCAGCTATGCTGTCCATGCTGGTAATGGGATGCGCCGGTGGTGACACAATATGTCCCACCCCCTATATATGCTACCTGCGGGGGAACATGGCCTTGTGCCATTGCCTCCATGGTACAATTTATAGGCTTCACGTCAGCAGCTCTGAACCCACACTGCGGTTTTGAAAAGGCATTCAAGTGCTGGTGACACAGGATTATGTGTGCTCTCCGGGTCCGGCACCCTGAGAGGTCAATACCTGTCATAGCGTGCTCCCACTTAATGACGTAAGGCGGGACCGCTGTGAAACGAATGTGTGCACCCCCTTTAATGACTCCAATGTTCTTAACCCTGTATACCGGTGCGGGTCATGCTGTCCTACCCATGACCGGCATCCAAACTACTACTCCCCTGATTGTGTGGTTGGACCGCCCACAATCCACGGGGACTGGATAGGCTTCGGAGTAGAGCCGGAGTTGGCACGGGCTCAATGCATTCTCAAAAGGGTGGATGGCTGTGAGGTGCTTGTTGCTAATCCAGGAGGGGACCAAACCTTGATTTAAATCCTCCAGATTTCTGCGGCCCTCGCCCAGTAACCATGCCCCGTATAACACGCACACCTCATTCTGCGCAGCCTGGTCAGAAGCATTTCTGTCCTGCCTTATGAGAGCATTTACCGTCTTTGCGTGCTTTTCCAACTCAGCTATGATCTCTTTTAAATGGACCGTCATGGCCTGGTCCTCATACAACTCCGAGCCCACTACCTTGTTCTCATCCAGTAATATCCTTTTTAACTGTGGTTTTAAACCGTTTATCTGGGTCTGCAGCTCTATGTCATCCAAGCTGTTGATGACAGAGGACCCAGTATTAAATACAGTAAAAACTTCATTGCATACTCCTCTTCTTTGCCTCCCTGCATTACCCAGAAATTCTCGATGTGTGGTGTAGAGTTTGGTCCATTTTGGAATCCCACAGGCTTTCTGCCACGCAGCACGGACGCCATCCTGGGTACCATTTTTAATTTAAAATGTCCACGCAGGGTCCCGTTTATTAATAACAGCCTTCGGGGAAATGCAGAAATTTTGTGAATCTTACAGGAGAGGAGTGGGGGAGATTGGGGGTCAAGGCCAGGAGCGGAGGAGATCGGAGGTCACGGCCAGGAGCGGGGGCGATCAGGGGTCAAGGACAGGAGTGGGGGAGATCGGGGTTCGGGGCCAGGAGCGGGGCAGATCGGGGTTGGGGCCAGGAGCGGGGGAAATCGGGGTTCAAGGCCAAGAGCGGGGGAGATCGTGGGTTGGGGCCAGGAGCGGGGAGATTGGAGGTCAAGGCCAGGAGTGTGGAGATCGGGGGCCAAGGCCAGGAGCGGGGGTGATCAGGGGTCGGGGCCAGGAGCGGGGCTGATCGGGGGTTGGGGCCTGGAGCGGAGGAGAGCGGGGGTCAAGGCCAGGAACGGCAGAGATCGGGGGTCAGTGCCAGGAGTGGGGGAGATCGGGGGTCAATGCCAGTAGTGGGGGAGATCGGGGGTCAGGGCCAGGAGCGGGGGACATCGGGGTTCGGGGCCAGGAGCGGGGGAGATCGGCGGTCAAGGCCAGGAGCGGGGGCGATCGGGTGTTGGGGCCAGGAGCGGGGATATCGGTGGTTGGGGCCAGGAGCGTGGGAGATCCGGATTCAAGGCCAGGAGTGGGGGAGATTGGGTGTTGTGGCCAGGAGTGGGGAGATCGGGGGTTGGGGCCAGCAGCAGGGGAAATCGGGGTTCAAGGCCAAGAGCGGGGGAGATCGGGGGTTGGGGCCAGGAGCGGGGAGATTGGAGGTCAAGGCCAGGAGTGTGGAGATCGGGGGCCAAGGCCAGGAGCGGGGGTGATCGGGGGTCGGGGCTAGGAGCGGGGCTGATCGGGGGTTGGGGCCTGGAGCGGAGGAAAGCGGGGGTCAAGGCCAGGAACGGCGGAGATCGGGGGTCAGTGCCAGGAGTGTGGGAGATTGGGGGTCAATGCCAGTAGTGGGGGAGATCGGGGGTCGGGGCCAGGAGCGAGGGAGATCGGGGATTGGGGCCAGGAGCGGGGAGATCACGGGTTGGGGCCAGGAGCGGGGGAAAATGGGGTTCAAGGCCAGGAGCGGGAAAGATCAGGGGTTGGGGCCAGGAGCGGGGAGATCGGCGGTCAAGGCCAGGAGCGGGGGAAAACAGGGGTCAAGGCCAGGAGTGGGGGAGATCGGGGGTCAAGGCCAGGAGCAGAGGAGTTCAGCGTTCAAGGCCAGGAGCGGGGGAGATCGGGGTTTGGGGCCAGGAGCGGGGTAGATCAGCGGTGAAGGCCAGGAGCGTGGGAGATCGGCGGTCAAGCCCAGGAGTGCGAAGATCGGGGGTCAAGGCCAGGAGCAGGTGAGATCGGGGGTCAAGGCCAGGTGCAGCCAGCAGTGGGGGAGATCGGGGGTCAAGGCCAGGAGCGCGAAGATCGGGGGACAAGGCCAGGAGCAGGGGAGATCGGGGGTCAAGGCCTGTGCAGTGGAGATCGGGGGTTGGGGCCAGGAGCGGGGAAGATTGGCGGTTAAGGCCAGGAGCGGGGGAGATCGGCGGTCAAGGCCAGGAGCGGGGGAGATTGGCGGTGAAGGCCATGAGCGGGGGAGATCGGCGGTTAAGGCCAGTAGCTGGGGAGATCGGCGGTCAAGGCCAGGAGTGGGGAGATCGGGTTCAAGGCCAGGAGTGGGGGAGAACGGGGGTCAAGGCCAGGAGTGGGGGAGATCGGGGGTCAAGGCAAGGTGCGGGGGAGTTCAGCGTGCAAGGCCATGAGCGGGGGAGATCGGGGGTCGGGGCCAGGAGCGGAGGAGATTGGTGGTCAAGCCCAGGAGTGTGAAGATCGGGGGTCAAGGCCAGGAGCAGGGGAGATCGGGGGTCAAGGCCAGGTGCAGTGGAGATTGGGGGTTGGGGCCAGGAGCGGGGAAGATCGGCGGTCAAAGCCAGGAGCGGGGGAGATCGGCGGTCATGGCCCGGAGCGGGGGAGATCGGGGGTCAGGGCCAGGAGCGGGGAGATCGGGGGTCAAGGCCAGGAGCGGAGGACTTCGGCCATCAAGGCCAGGAGCGGAGGAGATCAGCCGTCAAGGCCAGGAGCGGGGAGATCGGCGGTCACGTCCAGGATCGGTGAGATGGGGGTCAAGGCCAAGTGCAGGGGAGATCAGCGGTCAAAACCAGGAGCGGTGAGATCGGGGGTCGGAGACATGACAGGGTGTGATCGGGGGTCGGGGCCAGGAGCGGGGAAGATCGGGGTCGGGGCTATGAGCGGAGGAGATCGGGGTTCGGGGCCAGGAGCAGGGTAGATTGGGGGTCAAGGCCAGGAGCGGGGGAGATTGGGAGTCAGTGTAGTGTATGTGCCTTTAAGTCAGAACTACTTTTACAGCTCCTGTATACTGTAGTACCGGCAGTGACCACACCGGTATATAAGCTTTGCGCATGCCTCTGTACCCCCAGTCTAGAGACTACCCTCCTCCAGTAAAGACCTGTTTATTGTTAATGTACAGCATCCGTGTGATTATTTAATAACAGCATATCCTCTGAATCACGGATCCAACAGTGGCGACGAGTGTCGATTCGAATCTACCTGCAACATAAAAAAAATAAATAGTCGAGGCCAGGAACACGGGCGTCGACCACGAGCAACCGCCCAGCCCTCAGGCAGAGATTGAACTTCGCAGGGGAGGCTGTGGAGAGCCGGGCTTGGTTCCCCAGCCACGACGAGCAGCAAGAGACCGACGACAGGTCCAGCGCAGACCCTTCCCGAGCAGCGGCGGTTGGAGCCGACCGACGGCGGAGAAAAATCCAAGCAGCGTCGACGGGGTAAGACAGAGGTTGAAGAGCGCAGAGCGCAGCCGGGGGTTGAACACCGAGTGGCGTCGAGAAAAAGAAAACAAACCGGAGAGAGAGAGGGTAAAGAAGCAGCCGGGTTCTAGACTGAGCGGCGTCGAAAAATATAAACAGAAGAACGCGCAGAGCACAGCCAGGGCTCACGGGCTGAACAGGGTCCGCGGGGCGAAGAAAGGGGAGTGCGGGAGACGCCATTGAGCCGCGGAGAAGAAGGAAGAGCACGGGAGACGCCATTTTTAGAAGCCGCAGTGGAGAAGAAGGGCGAGCGCGGGAAGGAAGGAAAGCATGGGTGACGCCATTTTGTGCCAGCGGAGAAGAAGGGGAAGCGCGGGAGGCACCTTTTTTGACAGTTAACTCACACCCAAGGATGCCGAAGAGTGGCAGTATCTCTACGTTCGACAATGAAGTCGAAGATTGGGCGACATATGTGGAACGTATTGAGGTGTACTGCAGGGCGAATGAAGTGCCAGATGCTAATAAAGCACTGGTTCTGTTAAATTCCATGGGTGCAAAAACTTATGGGTTACTGCGAAATCTAATAACCTCAGAGAAGCCGGTAAACAAGAATTTTGAAAGCATAGTAGAAATCCTACAGGACCACTTAAACCCCACACCGCTGCTGATAGCAGAACGATTTAAGTTCCATAAAAGGAACCAACACAAAGACGAAAGCAATGCTGAGTACCTAACGGAACTGCGCAAGCTATCGAAACACTGCCAGTTTGGAGCGGGACTAGCAGATACGTTAAGGGACAAGTTTGTGTGTGGGCTACATTGTGAAGGAACCCAGAAACGGCTTCTGTCGGAAAAGGATCTTACGCTGGACAAAGCTTTCAGTATGGCAGTATCACACGAAGCAGCCGCAAGGGGCGCTGCAGAGATACAACAGAGAATATGGCACCAACGAAATGACCTATGAAACAGGGAAGTGCTATCGCTGCGGCAGAACAACAAATGACCAGAAAGATTGTTGGTTCAAGGACCAAGTGTGCAGACAGTGTGGGAAAGCAGGACACATAGCAAGAGTCTGCAGGTCTGGGAATAAAACCAACAGTAAGGAATCTTCACAGGAGAAGTACAAAAAGGTACACCAGGTGATGGACAGTGGTTCAGACGAACAGAAAAGTGACACAGACTCCAGAAGCAAGGAGCTGGGTTGTCTGAAACTACATAAGGTAACCAAAATGGAGGATCAACAGACTATCTGGGTTACACTCAAGATAAACGGAGTCCAAGTGAAAATGGAATTGGACACAGGGTCAGCTCTAGCAGTCTTAAATCAAAGAGACTACAGGTAGACTATCCTTTATCCGAAAACCTCGGGACCAGCCGAGTTTCGGATAAAGGAGAATTTCGGATTTCGGAAGGTGGGTCGGCGGGGGTCTCGGCGGGGGGTCGTGCGCACGACTTACGCTGATGCTCAGCGTAAGTCAGTTGGGGTCGGCGGGGTACACGGGGGGGGTCGGCGGTTGTCGGGGTTGGCGGCGTCCGCGGGGGCGGTCAGCGGTTGTCGGGGCTGGCGGGGTCGGCGGTTGTCGGGGCCGGCGGGGTCCGCGGGGGGGTCGGCGGTTGTCGGGGCTGGCGGGGTCGGCGGTTGTCGGGGCCGGCGGGGTCCGCGGGGGAGTCGGCGGTTGTCGGGGCTGGCGGTTGTCGGGGCTGGCGGGGTCGGCGGTTGTCGGGGCTGGTGGTGTCCGCGGGGGGGTCGGCGGTTGTCGGGGCTGGTGGGGTCGGCGGTTGTCGGAGCCGGCGGGGTCCGCGGGGGGGTCGGCGGTTGTCGGGGCCGGCGGGGTCGGCGGGGGGGTCGGCGGTTGTCGGGGCTGGCGGGGTCGGCGGTTGTCGGGGCCGGCGGGGTCGGCGGGGGGGTCGGCGGTTGTCGGGGCCCGCGGGGGGGTCGGCGGTTGTCGGGGCTGGCGGGGTCGGTGGTTGTCGGGGCTGGCGGGGTCCGCGGGGGGGTCGGCGGTTGTCGGGGCTGGCGGGGTCCGCGGTTGTCGGGGCCGGCGGGGTCCGCGGGGGGGTCGGCGGTTGTCGAGGCTGGCGGGGTCGGCGGTTGTCGGGGCCGGTGGGGTCCGCGGGGGGGTCGGCGGTTGTCGGGGTCGGCGGTTGTCGGGGCTGGCGGGATCGGCGGGGGGGTCGGCGGGGGGTCGTGCGCACGACTTACCCTTTATCCGAACTTCCGCAACCGGAACCCTCTAAAAACCGAAGGTTTTTTCGTTCAGCGTAAGTAGTACGCACGACTTACGCTGAACGAAAAAACCTTCGGTTTTTAGAGGGTTTCGGTTTTCGGATGTCCGGATAAAGGGTAGTCTACCTGTACAAGCGACTATTTTCACACATACCCTTGAAAGCTACAGAGATTGTCTTGAAGACGTATACGAGGCAAAAAGTCTACCCCAAAGGAAAAATAAGGGTGAAAGTGACATATAAAGGCCAGGAAATACCTAAAATGGATATATATGTATTGCCAGATGGAGGACCACGACTGCTAGGACGTGAATGGATCCGGAAGATACAATTAGATTGGCATTCCATACAGGCACTGAAGGTTGAGGCCAAAAAGGATGACGACGTCACACCTGGACGACTGTAATAAATGCTAACTGACGCAAAAGAAGTGTTCCAGGAGGGACTAGGAACACTAAAAGGAATAACAGCAACGATTAAAATAGAGGAAAATGCAAGCCCAAAGTTTCTGAAGGCCAGACCAGTGCCTTATGCGATCAGACCAGCTGTTGAAGCAGAGCTGGAAGGGTTGGAACGTTCAGGAGTACTGTCCAAAGTGGACTGGAGCGAGTGGGCTACACCCATCATTCCTGTAATGAAGAGGTCGTTGAGTAATAAGCCTGGGGAACCAAAGAAGGTCCGCATCTGTGGGGATTTTAAGGTGACAGTGAAGCCAGTCCTTCACATGGTACAATATCCACTTCCACGAATTGAGGATATTTTCGCCTCGCTATCTGGAGGTAAACGCTTCACCAAAATTGATCTAGCCCAGGCATACTTGCAAATGGAGGTAGAAGAAGCTTCGAAACAATACCTTATGATCAACACTCATAAAGGTCTCTATCAATACAACCGGCTGGTGTTTGGAGTAGCATCAGCTCCAGCTATTTGGCAAAGGGCAATGGATCAAGTCCTGCAAGGGATCCCAGGGACCCAGTGTTATTTGGACGACATCTTGGTCACGGGCGAAAATGACGGTGATCACCTCGCCAACTTGGAGAAGGTGCTCACCAGATTAAAGGAGTATGGGCTACGAGCTAATCGCCACAAGTGCGAGTTTTTCCAGAAACAGATCTCGTATTGTGGCCACGTCATCGATGAAGAAGGGTTACATAAGTCCCCTGACAAGATTGAGGCAGTAGTCAAGGCTCCAGCACCGGAAAATGTGTCACAACTGAGGTCGTTCCTCGGGCTGGTAAACTACTACCACAAGTTCTTACCAAATTTGTCTACGGTATTACACCCACTGAACACCCTACTGCAAACAGGGGTACCATGGAAGTGGGATGACGAACGCAGACGAGCTTTCCAGAAGTGTAAAGAATTGATCACATCAAAAGAGGTGTTGGCCCATTTCAACCCAGCACTACCAATTCGTTTGGCATGTGATGCATCACACTATGGTATTGGAGCGGTGCTGTCGCACAAATTCCCAGACGGGTTGGAGAGGCCAGTAGCTTTTGCGTCTCGGTCACTAACCTCAGCCGAGCGCAACTACACCCAGATTGACAGGGAGGCCCTCAGCCTAGTATGGGGAGTAAAAAAATTCAACCACTATCTGCATGGGCAGAAGTTCACCTTGCTGACTGACCACCAACCACTTGTCTCCATCTTTAATCCTAAGAAGGGCGTTCCAGTGATGACTGCACAGCGGTTCCAAAGATGGTCCCTGTTTCTAGGGGCGAAACAATATGAAATAGAATATAAAGGCACGAAACAGCATGGGAACGCTAATGGGCTATCACGCCTGCCACTGCCTACTGTGGAGGAAGCACCAGCAGTGGACCCTATCGAGATATTTTATTCGTCGATAATTGAACGATTGCCAGTAACAAACGCGGATATAGAGAAGGAGACCCGCAATGATCCGACGCTGTCGCGGGTATATGAATTGACGGTGAGGGGATGGCCAACACATGGCGACTCACTGTTGCCAGCATTCTCATCCAGAAGAGAACAGCTGTCAGTATGCCAGGGGACAGTGATGTGTGGATCCAGAGTGGTGATTCCACCCAAGTTAAGGGAGAGAGTGCTAAATGAGCTACATGAAGGTCATCTGGGGGGAGTGAAAATGAAAAGCCTTGCTAGGGCTTATGTGTGGTGGCCGGGAATCGATCAACAAATCGAAGACCGAACCAAGAGCTGCTTTGCATGCCAGAAGTTTCAAAATGCACCACCACATGCCCCTCTACACCCATGGGAGTGGCCCTCCTCTCCATGGAAACAGGTGCATATTGATTTTGCTGGTCCATTCATGGACTCAATGTTCTTAATAGCAGTGGATGCTCATTCAAAGTGGCCTGAGGTGATTAAAATGTCTTCAACCACTACAGAGAAAACGATTGCAGTCCTACGGACCACATTTGCCAGGAACGGCTTGCCAGAGCAGATTTGCTCTGATAATGAACCACAGTTTGTGTCCGACGAGTTCCAAAAATTTATGAGAAGGAATGGGGTAAGGCACTACACATCTGCCCCGTATCATCCAGCCAGAAATGGATTGGCTGAGAGGTTCGTACAAACCTTTAAGAAGGCGATAAAGGCCATGTGCGATGATGAAATTCCACTACAGCATAAGATGGACAATTTCTTATTAGCCTACCGAAACGCGACACATGCAGTTACCAACCAAACCCCGGCCATGATGTTCTTTAACCGAAGGTTGAGATCTCGTCTGGACTTGCTCAGACCAAATGTGCGAAGAAATGTTGAGGACAAACAATTCCAGCACATCAATGAGAAGCCGACAAGGAGCTTCAATGTAGGGCAACCAGTCTTGGCCCGTGACTATCGAACAGAGAAATGGCAACCCGGAACGATATGTACAAGGCAGGGGCCATTAATGTATACAGTGGATGTCGGGGAGAACATTGTGAGATGCCACGTTGATCAGATCTTAGCGTTGCAGGAACGCGTCAACCCCATGTCTCGAGTACCTGGGGATGAACCCGACATACCGGTAGCATCTACTTCAGGCCCAGTAGCAGTGGAACCCGATGAACTACCTGATGAAAAGGGGTCAGAATCGTCTCTGCACCAAGAACAAGAACCTCCGGAAAGGCGCCATCCCGAAAGGGTCAGGAAACCACCTCAAAGACTGAATCTATAAATGGACTTTTGTTTTTTAATGTACATGTTGAAATGTTAATTGTTATTTGAATATTAGGGGTACTACTAGTCTAAAAGGGGAGGAATTGTAGTGTATGTGCCTTTAAGTCAGAACTACTTTTACAGCTCCTGTATACTGTAGTACCGGCAGTGACCACACTGGTATATAAGCTTTGCGCATGCCTCTGTACCCCCAGTCTAGAGACTACCCTCCTCCAGTAAAGACCTGTTTATTGTTAATGTACAGCATCAGTGTGATTATTTAATAATAGTATATCCTCTGAATCACGGATCCAACAGTCAGGGCCAGGAGTGCGGGTGATCGGGGAGTGGGGCCAGGAGCGGGGGAGATTGATGGTCAAGGCCAGGTGCGGGGAGATCGGGGGTCAAGGCCGGGTGCGGGGGAGATCGACGATCAAGGCCAGGAGCGGGGGAGATCGACGATCAAGGACAGGAGCAGAGGAGATCGTGGGTCAAGGTCAGGAGCGGGGAGATCGGGGGTCGGGGCCAGGCGCGGGGGAGATCTGGGGTCAAGGTCAGGAACGGAGGAGATCGGGGGTCAAGGCCAGGAGTGGGGATGATCGGGGGTCGGGGCCAGGAGCGGGGTAGATCGGGGGTCAAGGCCAGGAGCGGGGGAGATCGGGGGTCATGTCCAGGAGTGGGGAGAGCGGGGGCTGGGGCCAGGAGCGTTGGGGATCGGGGTCGTGCCCAGGAGCTGGGGAGATCGGCGGTTAAGGCCAGGAGCGGGGGAGATCGGGGGTCGGGGCCAGGAGCGGGGGAGATCGGGGGTCGGGGCCGGGAATGGGGGAGATCGGGGTTCAATGCCAGTAGTGGGGGAGATCGGGGGTCGGGGCCAGGAGCGGCTGACATCGGGGATCGGGGACAGGAGCGGGGGAGATCGGCGGTCAAGGCCAGGAGTGGGGGAGATCGGGTGTTGTGGCCAGGAGTGGGGAGATCGGGGGTTGGGGCCAGGAGCGGGGGAAATCAGGATTCAAGGCCAGGAGTGGGGGAGATCGGGTGTTGTGGCCAGGAGTGGGGAGATCGGGGGTTGGGGCCAGGAGTGGGGAGATCAGAGGTCAAGGCCAGGAGTGTGGAGATCGGGGGCCAAGGCCAGGAGCAGGGGTGATCGGGGGTTGGGGCCAGTAGCGGAGGAAAGCGGGGGTCAAGGCCAGGAACAGCGGAGTTGTGGGGTCAGTGCCAGGAGTGGGGGAGATTGGGGGTCAATGCCAGTAGTGGGGGAGATCGGGGTTCGGGGCCAGGAGTGGAGGAGATCGGGGGTCAAGGCCAGGAGTGGGGGGGATCGGAGGTCGGGGCCAGGAGCGGGGGAGATCGGGGGTTGGGGCCAGGAGCGGGGAGATCGGGGGTTGGGGCCAGGAGCGGGGGAAATCGGGGTTCAAGGCCAGGAGCGGGAGAGATCGGGGTTTGGGGCCAGGAGCGGGGAGATCGGCGGTCAAGGCCAGGAGCGGGGGAGAACGGGGGTCAAGGCCAGGAGTGGGGGAGATCGGGGGTCAAGGCAAGGAGCGGGGGAGATCGGCGGTCAAGCCCAGGAGTGGGGGAGATCGGTGGTCAAGGCTAGGAACGGGGAGATCGGGGGTCAAGGCCAGGAGCGGGGCAAATCGGGGGTCAAGGCCTGCAGTGGGGGAGATCGGGGGTCAAGGCCAGGAGCGGAGATTGGTGGTCAAGCCCAGGAGTGCGAAGATCGGGGGTCAAGGCCAGGAGCAGGTGAGATCGGGGGTCAAGGCCAGGTGCAGCCAGCAGTGGGGGAGATCGGGGGTCAAGGCCAGGAGCGGGGGAGATCGGGGGTCGGGGCCAGGAGCGGAGGAGATCGGTGGTCAAGCCCAGGAGCGCGAAGATCGGGGGACAAGGCCAGGTGCAGTGGAGATCGGGGGTTGGGGCCAGGAGCGGGGGAGATCAGTGGTCAAGACCAGAGTGGGGTCATCGGTGGTGAAGGCCATGAGCGGGGCAGATTGGGTTCAAGGCCAGGAGTGGGGGAGAACGGGGGTCAAGGCCAGGAGTGGGGGAGATCGGGGGTCAAGGCAAGGAGCGGGGGAGTTCAGCGTGCAAGGCCAGGAGCAGGGGAGATCGGGGGTCAGGGCCAGGAGCGGGGAGATTGGGGGTCGGGGCCAGGAGCGGGTGAGATCTGCGGTCAAGGCCAGGAGCGGGGGAGATCGGGGGTCAAGGCCAGGAGCGGAGGACTTCGGCCATCAAGGCCAGGAGCGGGGAGATCGGCGGTTAAATCCAGGAGTGGTGAGATCGGGGGTCGGAGCCATGACCGGGTGTGATCGGGGGTCGGGACCAGGAGCGGGGAAGATCGGCGGTCGGGGCCATGAGCGGGGGAGATCGGGGTTCGGGGCCAGGAGCAGGGTAGATTGGGGGTCAAGGCCAGGAGCGGGGGAGATTGGGAGTCAGTGTAGTGTATATGCCTTTAAGTCAGAACTACTTTTACAGCTCCTGCATACTGTAGTAGCGGCAGTGACCACACCGGTATATAAGCTTTGCCCATGCCTCTGTACCCCCAGTCTAGAGACTACCCTCCTCCAGTAAAGACCTGTTTATTGTTAATGTACAGCATCCGTGTGATTATTTAATAACAGCATATCCTCTGAATTACGGATCCAACCGTGGCGACGAGTGTCGATTCGAATCTACCTGCAACATAAAAAAAATAAATAGTCGAGGCCAGGATCACGGGCGTCGACCACGAGCAACCGCCCAGCCGTCAGGCAGAGATTGAACTTCGCAGGGGAGGCTGTGGAGAGCCGGGCTTGGTTTCCCAGCCATGACGAGCAGCAAGAGACCGACGACAGGTCCACGCAGACCCTTCCCGAGCAGCGGCGGCTGGAGCCGACCGACGGCGGAGAGAAAGCCGAGCAGCGTCGACGGGGTAAGACAGAGGGTGAAGAGCGCAGAGCGCAGCCAGGGGTTGAACACCGAGTGGCGTCGAGAAAAAGAAAACAAACCGGAGAGAGAGAGGGTAAAGAAGCAGCCGGGTTCTAGACTGAGCGGCGTCGAAAAATATAAACAGAAGAACGCGCAGAGCACAGCCAGGGCTCACGGGCTGAACAGGGTCTGCGGGGCGAAGAAAGGGGAGCGCGGGAGACGCCATTGAGCCGCGGAGAAGAAGGAAGAGCGCGGGAGACGCCATTTTTAGAAGCCGCAGCGGAGAAGAAGGGCGAGCGCGGGAAGGAAGGAAAGCGCGGGTGACGCCATTTTGTGCCAGCGGAGAAGAAGGGGAAGCACGGGAGGCGCCATTTTTGACAGTTAACTCACACCCAAGGATGCCGAAGAGTGACAGTATCTCTACGTTCGACAATGAAGTCGAAGATTGGGCGACATATGTGGAACGTATTGAGGTGTACTGCAGGGCGAATGAAGTGCCAGATGCTAATAAAGCACTGGTTCCGTTAAATTCCATGGGTGCAAAAACTTATGGGTTACTGCGAAATCTAATAACCTCAGAGAAGCCGGTAAACAAGAATTTTGAAAGCATAGTAGAAATCCTACAGGACCACTTAAAAACCACACCGCTGCTGATAGCAGAATGATTTAAGTTCCATAAAAGGAACCAACACAAAGACGAAAGCAATGCCGAGTTCCTAACGGAACTGCGCAAGCTATCGAAACACTGCCAGTTTGGAGCGGGACTAGCAGATACGTTAAGGGACAAGTTTGTGTGTGGGCTACATTGTGAAGGAACCCAGAAACGGCTTCTGTTGGAAAAGGATCTTACGCTGGACAAAGCTTTCAGTATGGCAGTATCACACGAAGCAGCCGCAAGGGGCGCTGCAGAGATACAACAGAGACCACAAGAATATGGCACCAACGAAATGACCTATGAAACAGGGAAGTGCTATCACTGCGGCAGAACAACAAATGACCAGAAAGATTGTTGGTTCAAGGACCAAGTGTGCAGACAGTGTGGGAAAGCAGGACACATAGCAAGAGTCTGCAGGTCTGGGAATAAAACCAACAGTAAGGAATCTTCACAGGAGAAGTACAAAAAGGTACACCAGGTGATGGACAGTGGTTCAGACGAACAGAAAAGTGACACAGACTCCAGAAGCAAGGAGCTGGGTTGTCTGAAACTACATAAGGTAACCGAAATGGAGGATCACCAGACTATCTGGGTTACACTCAAGATAGATGGAGTCCAAGTGAAAATGGAATTGGACACAGGGTCAGCTCTAACAGTCATAAATCAAAGAGACTACAAGCGGCTATTTTCACACATACCCTTGAAAGCTACAGAGATTGTCTTGAAGACATATACGAGGCAAAAAGTCTACCCCAAAGGAAAAATAAGGTTGAAAGTGACATATAAAGGGTGTAGGAGCCAGAAGCGGGGGCGATCGGGGGTCAAGGCCAGGAGCGGAGGAGATTGGCTGTCAAGGCCGGGAGTGGGGAGATCGGGGTTCAAGGTCATTGGCGGAGGAGATAGCCGGTCGGGGCCAGGAGCGGGGAGATCGGGGGTCAAGACCAGGAGCGGGGAGATCGTGGGTCAAGGCCAGGAGCGGTGGAGATCGGTGTTCAAGGCCAGGTGCGGGGGCGATCGGGGTTCAAGTTCACTAGCGGGGGAGATCGGCGGTCATGGCCAGGAGCGGGGTAGATTGGGGGTCAAGGCCAGGAGCGGGGACATCGGGGGTGAAGGCCAGGAGCGGGGAGATCAGGGGTCAAGTCCAGGAGCGGGGAAGACCGGGGGTCGGAGCCAGGAGCGGTGTAGATCGGCGGTAAAGGCCAGGAGCGGCGGAGATCGGGGATTGGGGCCAGGAGCGGGGGAGATCGGGGATTGGGGCCTGGTGCGGGGGAGTTCGAGGGTCAAGGCCAGGAATGAGGGAGATCGGGGGTCAAGGCCAGGAGCGGGGGCGATCGGGGGTCAAGGCCAGGAGTGGGGAGATCGGGCTTCAAGGTCAGGAGCGGGGAGAAAAGCCAGGAGTGGGGAGATCGGGGCTCAAGTCCTGGAGCGTGGAGAAAAGTCAGGAGCGGGGAGATCGGGGCTCACGGCCGAGAGCGGTGGAGATCGGGTGTCAAGGCCAGGAGCGGGAAATCGGGGGTCAAAGCCAGGAGCGGGGGAGATCGAGTGTCAAGGCCGGGAGTGGGGAGATCGGCGGCCAAGCCAGGAGCGGGGGAAATCGAGGGTTGGGGACAGGAGCGGGGGAGATCGTGTGTCAAGGCCAGGAGCGGGGTAGATCGGGGTTCAAGGCCAGGAGCGCGGGAGTTCGGTGGTCAAGGCCAGGATCAGGGCAGATCGGGGGTCAAGGCAAGGAGCGGAGGAGATCAGGGGTCAAGGCCAGGAGCGGAGGAGATCAGGGGTCAAGGCCAGGAGCGGGGGAGATCGGGGCTCAAGGCCAGGAGTGGGGGAGATTGGGGGTCAAGGCCAGGAGCGGAGGAGATCGGGTTCAACATCAGTAGCGGGGGAGGTCGGCGGTCAAGGCCAGGAGCGGGGGAGTTCAGCAGTCAAGGCCAGGAGCGGGGGAGATCAGGGTTCCAGGCTGGGAGTGTGGGAGATTGGGGGTCGTGGCCAGGAGCGGAGAAGATCAGCGGTCAAGGCAAGGAGCGGGGAGCTCTGGGGTCAAGGTCAGAAGCGGGGTAGATCGGCGGTAAAGGCCAGGAGTGGGGGAGTTCGGGGGTCAAGGACAGGAGGGAGAAGATCGGGGGATGGGGCCAGGAGCGGGGGAGATTAGGGGTCAAGGCCAGGAGCGGGGGAGATCGGGGATTGGGGCCAGGAGCAGGGGCGATCGGGCATCAAGGCCTGGAATGGGGGAGATCGGCGGTCATGGCCAGGAGCGGGGTAGATCGGGGGGTCAAGGCATGGAGTGGAGGTGATCGGCGGTCAAGGCCAGGAGCGAGGGAGATCGCAGGTTGGGACCAGGAGCGGGGGCGATCGGCGGTCAAGGTCAGGAGTGGTGAGATTGGGGGTCAAGGCAAGGAGCGGAGGAGATCGGGGGTCAAGGCCAGGAGTGGGGGATATCGCGGGTTGGGACCAGGAACGGGGGCGATCGGCGGTCAAGGTCAGGAGCGGTGAGATTGGGGGTCAAGGCCAAGAGCGGTGGAGATCGGGGGTCAAGTCCAGGAGTGGGGGAGATCGGCGGTTGGGGCCAGGAGCGGGGGAGATCGGGGATTGGGGCCAGGAGTGGGGAAGATTGGGAGTCAAGGCCAGGAGCAGGGGAGATCGGGGATCAGGGCCAGGAGCGTGGAGATCAGGTCTCAAGGCCAGGAGCGGGGAAGATAGGGGGTCAAGGCCAGGAGCGGTGGAGATCGGGGATTGGGGCCAGGAGCGGGGGAGATCGGGGATCAGGGCCAGGAGCGTGGAGATCAGGTCTCAAGGCCAGGAGCGGGGAAGATAGGGGGTCAAGGCCAGGAGCGGGGGAGATCGGGGCTCAAGTCCAGCAGCGGGGTAGATCGGCGTTCAAGGCCAGGAGCGGGGGTGATCAGCAGTCAAGGCCAGGAGCGGGGGAGATCGGGGGTCAAGCCCAGGAGCCGGGGAGATCGGGGGTCAAGGCCAGGAGCAGCGGAGATCGGGGGTTACGGCCAGGAGCCGGGGAGGTCGGGGGTCAAGGCCAGGAGTGGTGGAGATCGGGGGTTGATACCAGGAGCAGGAGAGATCGATGGATGGGGCCAGGAGCGGGGGAGATCGGGGGATATGGCCAGGAGCGTGAGGGATCAGGATTAATACCAGGAGCGGGGAGATCGGGGCACAAGGCCAGGAGCAGGGGAGATCGGGTGTCAAGGCAGGGAGTGGGAATTCGGGGGTCAAGGCCAGGAGCGGGGGAGATCGGTGGTCAAGGCCAGGTGCGGGGGCGATCGGGGGTCGGGGCCAGGTGTGGGGGAGATCGGGGTTTGGGGCCAGGAATGGGAGAGATCGGGGGTCAGGGCCAGGAGCGGGGGAGATCGGCGGTCAAGGCCAGGAGTGGGGGAGATCGCGGGTTGGGACCAGGAGTGGGGGCGATCGGCGGTCAAGGCCAGGAGCGGTGAGATTGGGGGTCAAGGCCAGGAGCGGTGAGATTGGGGGTCAAGGCCAGGAGCAGGGGAGATCAGGGTTCAAGGCCAGGAGCAGGGGAGATCGGGGGTCAAGGCCAGGAGCCGGGGAGATCGGGGGTCAAGGACAGGAGTGGGGGAGATCGGGGGTTGATACCAGGAGCGGGAGAGATTGATGGATGGCGCCAGGAGCGGGGGAGATCGGGGGATATGGCCAGGAGCGTGAGGATTTGGAGTCAAACCAGGGGCAGGGAGATCGGGGCTCAAGGCCAGGAGCAGGGGAGATCGGGTGTCAAGGCCGGGAGTGGGAATTCGGGGGTCAAGGCCAGGAGTGGGGAAGATCGGGGGTCAAGGCCAGGAGCGGGGGAGATCGGGGCACAAGTCCAGGAGCGGGGTAGATCGGTGGTCAAGGCCAGGAACGGGGGTGATTAGCGGTCAAGGCCAGGAGAGGGGTAGAACGGGGGTCAAGGCCAGAAGCAGAGGAGATCGGGGGTTGGGGCCACGAGTAGGGGAGATCGGGGGTCGGGGCCAGGAGCTGAGGAGATCAGTGGTCAAGGCCAGGTGCGGGGGCGATCGGGGGTCAATGCCAGGAGCCGGGGAGATCGGGGGTCAAGGCCAGGAGTGGGGGAGATCGGGGGTTGATACCAGGAGCGGGAGAGATCGATGGATGGGGCCAGGAGCGGGGGAGATCGGGGGATATGGCCAGGAGCGTGAGGGATCAGGAGTCAAACCAGGAGTGGGGAGATCGGGGCTCAAGGCCAGGAGCAGGGGAGATCAGGTGTCAAGGCCGGGAGTGGGAATTCGGGGGTCAAGGTCAGGAGCGGGGAAGATCGGGGGTCAAGGCCAGGAGTGGGAGAGATCGGGGCACAAGTCCAGGAGCGGGGTAGATCGGTGGTCAAGGCCAGGAGCGGGGGTGATTAGCGGTCAAGGCCAGGAGAGGGGTAGAACGGGGGTCAAGGCCAGAAGCAGAGGAGATCGGGGGTTGGGGCCACGAGTAGGGGAGATCGGGGGTCGGGGCCAGGAGCTGAGGAGATCAGTGGTCAAGGCTAGGTGCGGGGGCGATCGGGGGTCAAGGCCAGGAGCGGAGGAGATCGGGGGTCAGGGCCAGGAGCGGAGGAGATTAGGGGTCAAGGCCAGGAGCAGCGGAGATCGGGGGTCAAGGCCTGGAGCGGGGGAGATCGGTGGTCAAGGCCAGGTGCGGGGGCGATCGGGGTTCAAGGTCACTAGCGGGGGAGATCGATGATCATGGCCAGGAGCGTGGTAGATCAGGGGTCAAGGCCAGGAGCGGGGAGATCGGGGGTGAAGGCCAGGAGCAGGGAGATCAGGGGTCAAGTCCAGGAGCGGGGAAGACCGGGGGTCGGTTCCAGGAGCGGTGTAGATCAGCGGTAAAGGCCAGGCGCGGGGGAGATCGCGGATTGGGGCCTGGTGCGGGGGAGTTCGTGGGTCAAGGCCAGGAACGAGGGTGATCGGGGTTTGGGGCCAGGAGCGGGGTAGATCGGGGGTCAGGTCAAGGAGCGGGGGAGATCGGGGATCAGGGCCAGGAGCGTGGAGATCGGGTCTCAAGGCCAGGAGCGCGGAAGATCGGGGGTCAAGGCCAGGAGCGGGGGAGATCGGGGCTCAAGTCCAGGAGCGGGGTAGATCGGCGGTCAAGGCCAGGAGCGGGGGTGATCAGCGGTCAAGGCCAGGAGCAGGGGAGATCGGGGGTCAAAGCCAGGAGCCGAGGAGATCGGGGGTCAAGGCCAGGAGTGGGGGAGATCGGGGGTTGATACCAGGAGCGGGAGAGATCGATGGATGAGGCGAGAAGCGGGGGAGATCGGGGGATATGGCCAGGAGTGTGAGGGATCAGGAGTCAAACCAGGAGCGGGGGAGATCGGGGGTCAAGGCCAGGAGCGGGGAGAATGGGGGTTGGGGCCAGGAGCGGGGGAGATGGGGTGTCAAGGCCGGGAGTAGGGAGATCGGGGGTCAAGACAAGGGGTGGGGGAGATCGGGGGTCAAGGCCAGGAGATCAGGGGTTGGGGCCAGGAGTGGGGAGATCGGGATTTCGTGCCAGGATTGGGGAAGAACGGCAGTCAAGGACAGGAGCGTGGAGATCGGGGGTCAAGGCCAGGAGCGCGGGAGATCAGGGGTCAAGGCCAGGAGCGGAGGAGATCGGGGGTCAAGGCCAGGAGCAGGGGAGATCGGGTGTCAAGGCCGGGAGTGGGAATTCGGGGGTCAAGGCCAGGAGCGGGGAAGATCAGGGGTCAAGGCCAGGAGCGGGGGAGATCGGGGCTCAAGTCCAGGAGCGGAGAAGATCGGTGGTCAAGGCCAGGAGCGGAGGTGATTAGCGGTCAAGGCAAGGAGCGGGGTAGATTGGGGGTCAAGGCCAGGAGTGGGGAGATCAGGGGTCAAGTCCAGGAGTGGGGAAGACCGGGGGTCAGGGCCAGGAGCGGTGTAGATCAGCGGTAAAGGCCAGGAGCGGGGGAGATCGCGAATTGGGGCCAGGAGCTGGGGAGATCGAGGATTGGGGCCTGGTGCGGGTGTGTTCGAGGGTCAAGGCCAGGAACGAGGGAGATCGGGGGTTGGGGCCAGGAGCGGGGGCGATCGGGGGTCAAGGCCAGGAGCGGGGGAGATCGGGTGTCAAGGCCGGGAGTGGGGAGATCGGGGTTCAAGGCCAGGAGCGGGGAGAAAAGCCAGGAGTGGGGAGATCGGGGCTCAAGTCCGGGAGCGGGGAGAAAAGTCAGTAGCAGGGAGATCGGGGCTCAAGACCGGGAGTGGGGGATGTCGGGGGTTGGGGACAGGAGCAGGGGAGATCGGAGGTCAAGGCCAGGAGCGGGGTAGATCGGGGGTCAAGGCCAGGAGCAGGGGAGATCGGGGGTCAAGGCCAGGAGCAGGGGAGATCAGGGGTCAAGGCCAGGAACCAGGGAGATCGGGGGTCAAGGCCAGGAGTGGGGGAGATCGGGTGTCAAGGCCGGGAGTGGGAATTCGGGGTTCAAGGCCAGGAGCGGGGGAGATTGGCGGTCAAGGCCAGGATCAGGGCAGATCGGGGGTCAAGGCCAGGAGCGGAGGAGGTCAGGGTTCAAGGCCAGTAGTGGGGGAGATCGGGGCTCAAGGCCAGGAGTGGGTGCGATCGGGGGTCAAGGCCAGGAGCGGAGGAGATCGTGTTCAAGGTCAGTAGCGGGGGAGTTCAGTGGTCAAGGCCAGGAGCGGGGGACATCGGGGGTCCAGGCCGGGAGTGGGGGAGATTGGGGGTCGTGGTCAGGAGCGGAGAAGATCGGCGGTCAAGGCCAGGAGCGGGGGAGATCAGGGGTCAAGGCCAGGAGGGGGGAGCTCGGGGGTCAATGCCAGGAGCGGGCTAGATCGGCGGTAAAGGCCAGGAGCGGTGGAGTTCGGGGGTCAAGGACAGAAGGGAGAAGATCGGGGGATGGGGCCAGGAGCGGGGGAGATTAGAAGTCAAGGCCAGGAGTGGGGGAGATCGGGGATTGGGGCCAGGAGCGGGGGCAATTGGCGGTCAAGGCCAGGAGCGGTGAGATTGGGGGTCAAGGCCAGGAGCGGTGAGATTGGGGGTCAAGGCCAGGAGCGGGGGAGGTCAGGGGTTGGGTTCAGGAGCAGGGGATAGCTGGGGTCGTGACCAGGAGCGGGGTAGATCAGGGGACTCGGCCAGGAGCGGGGGAGATCTGGGGTCAAGGCTAAGAGTGGAGGAGATCAGGGGTCAAGGCCAGGAGTGGGGGTGATCGGCGGTTGGGGCCAGGAGCGGGGGAGATCGGGGATTGGGGCCAGGTGCGGGGAAGATTGGGGGTCAAGGCCAGGAGTGGGGGAGATCGGGATCAGGGCCAGGAGCGGGGAGATCGGCGGTTGGAGCCAGGAGTGGGGAGATCGGGGGCCAAGGCCAAGAGCGGAGGAGATCGGGTGTCAAGGCCAGGAGTGGGGAGACCGGGGTTCGGGGCCAGGAGCGGGGGATCTCTGGGGTCGTGACCAGGAGCGGGATAGATCGGGGGTCGGGGCAGGAGCGGGGAAGATCGGGGGTCAAGGCCAGGAACGGGGGAGATCGGGGCTCAAGTCGAGGAGCGGGGAAGATCGAGGGTCAAGGCCAGGAGCGGGGAAGATCGGGGGTCAAGGCCAGGAGCGGGGGAGATCGGGGGTCAAGGCCAGGAGCAGGGGAGATCAGGGGTCAAGGCCAGGAACCAGGGAGATCGGGGGTCAAGGCCAGGAGTGGGGGAGATCGGGTGTCAAGGCCGGGAGTGGGAATTCGGGGGTCAAGGCCAGGAGCGGAGGAGATCGGGGGTCAAGGCCAGGAGGAGGGGAGATCGGGTGTCAAGGCCGGGAGTGGGAATTCGGGGGTCAAGGCCAGGATCGGAGGAGATCGGGGGTCAAGGCCAGGAGCGGGGGAGATCGCGGGTTGGGACCAGGAGCGGGGGCGATCGGCGATCAAGGCCAGGAGCGGTGAGATTGGGGGTCAAGGCCAGGAGCGGGGAGATCAGTGGTTGGTTTCAGGAGCGGGGGATGTCTGGGGTCATGTCCAGGAGCGGGGGACATCTGGGGACTCGGCCAGGAGTGGGGGAGGTCGGAAGTTGGGGCCAGGAGCGGGGGTGAACGGGGATCAGGGATAGGAGCGGGGCGATCGGCGGTTGGAGCCAGGAGTGGGGAGATCGGGGACCAAGGCCAGAAACGGGGAGAATGGGGATTGGGGCCAGGAGCGGGGGAGATGGGGTGTCAAGGCCGGGAGTGGGGAGATCGGGGGTCAAGGCCAGGACCATGGGGGAGAACGGGGGTTGGGGCCAGGAGCGAGGGAGGTCGGGAGACAAGGCAAGGGGCGGGGGAGATTGGGTGTCAGGGCCAGGAGCGGGGGAGATCGGCGGTCCAGGCCAGGAGCTGGGGCTATCGGGGATCAAGGCCAGGAGCGGAGGAGATCGGGGGTCAAGGCCAGCATCGGGGGTGATCCGGGGTCAAGGCCAGGAGCGCGGGAGATCGTGGGTCAAGGCCATGAGCGGGGGCGATTGGGAGTCAAGGCTAGGAGCAGAGGAGATCGGGGGTGGGGGCCAGGTCCGCGGAGATCGGGTGTCAAGGCCAGGAGCGGGGGAGATCGGGGGTCAAGGCCATATGCAGGGGAGATCTGGGTTCGGGGCCAGGAGCGGGAGAGATCGGGGGTCAAGGCCAGGAGCGGGGAGATCGGGGGTCGGGGCCAGTTGTGGGGGAGATCGGGGGTGGGGCCAGGAATGGGGGAGATCGGGGTTCAAGGCCAGGGGCGAGGGAGATTGGGGGTCAGGGCCAGGAGCGGGGGAGATCGGGGGTCAAGGCCAGGAGCGGGGGAGATCGGGGGTTGGGGCCAGGAGTGGGGAAGATCGGGAGTCAAGGCCAGGAGCGGGGGAGATCGGGGATCAGGGCCAGGAGCGTGGAGATTGGGTCTCAAGGCCAGGAGCGGGGAAGATCGGGGGTCAAGGCCAGGAGCGGGGGAGATCGGGGATGAGGGCCAGGAGCGGGGAGATCGGCGGTTGAAGCCAGGAGTGGGGAGATCGGGGGTCGGGGCCAGGAGCGGGGGATATCTGGGGTTGTGACCAGGAGCGGGGGAGATCGGCGATCAAGGCCAGGAGCGATGGTGATCGGGAGTCAAGGCCAGGAGAAGGGGAGATCCGGTCTCAAGGCCAGGAGCGGGGAAGATCGGGGATCAAGGCCAGGAGCGGGGGAGATCGGGGCTCAAGTCTAGGAGCGGGGGAGATCGGGTCTCAAGGCCAGGAGCGGGGAAGATCGGGGGTCAAGGCCAGGAGCGGGGGAGATCGGGGCTCAAGTCCAGGAGCGGGGTAGATCGGCGGTCAAGGCCAGGAGCAGTGGTGATCGGGGGTTAAGGCCAGGAGAAGGGGAGATCGAGGGTCAAGGCCAGGAGCCGGGGCGATCAGGGGCTCAAGGCCAGGAGCAGGGGAGATCGGGGGTCAAGGCCATATGCAGGGGAGATCGGGGGTCGGGGCCAGGAGCGGGAGAGATCGGGTGTCAAGGCCAGGTGCGGGGAGATCGGGATCGGGGCCAGGTGTGGGGGAGATCGGGGTTTGGGGCCAGGAGTGGGGGAGGTCAGGGGTCAAGGCCAGGAGCAGGGGAGATTGGGGGTCAAGGCCAGGAGCGCGGGAGATTGGGGGTCAAAGCCAGGAGCTGGGGCTATCGGGGGTCAAGGCCAGGAGCGGGGGAGATCGGCGGTCAAGGCCAGCAGCGGGGGAGATCGGGGGTCAAGGCCAGGAGCGCGGGAGATCGGGGGTCAAGGCCAGGAGCGGGGACTATCGGGGGTCAAGTCTAGGAGCGGAGGAGATCGGGTGTGGGGGCAAGGTGCAGGGAGATCGGGTGTCAAGGCCAGGAGCGGGGGAGATCGGCGGTCAAGGCCATATGCAGGGGAGATCAGGGGTCGGGGCCAGCAGCAGGGGAGATCGGGGGTCAAGGCCAGGTGCGCGAGAGATCGGGGGTCAAGACCAGTGGCGGTGACTATCGGGTGTCAAGGCCAGGAGCGGAGGAGATCAGGGGTAGGGGCCAGGTGCGGGGAGATCGGGTGTCAAGGCCAGGAGCGGAGGAGATCGGTGGTCAGGGACAGGAGCTGGGAGATCGGGGGTCAAGTACAGGAGCGGGGGAGATCGGGGGTCAAGGCCATATGCAGGGGAGATCGGGGATCGGGGCCAGGAGTGGGAGAGATTGGGGGTGAAGGCCAGGTGCGGGGAGATCGGGATCGGGGCCGGGTGTTGGGGAGATCGGGGGTCAAGGCCAGGAGCGGGGAGAATGGGGGTTGGGGCCAGGAGCGGGGGAGATGGGGTGTCAAGGCCGGGAGTGGGGAGATCGGGGGTCAAGGCCGGGAGCGGGGAGATCGGGGGTCAAGGCCAGGAGCGGAGGAGATCGGGGGTCAAGGCCAGCAGCGGGGTAGATCGGGGGTCAAGGCCAGGAGCGCGGGAGATCGGGGGTCAAGGCCAGGAGCGGGGGAGATCGGCGGTCAAGGCCAGGAGCGGAGGAGATCGGCGGTCAAGGCCATATGCAGGGGAGATCGGGGGTCGGAGCCAGGAGCGGGGGATATCTGGGGTCGTGACCAGGAGCGCGGGAGATCAGGGGTCAAGGCCAGGAGCTGGGGCTATCGGGGATCAAGGCCAGGAGCGGAGGAGATCGGGGGACAATGCCAGCATCAATGGTGATCCGAGGTCAAGGCCAGGAGCGCGGGAGATCGGGGGTCAAGGCCAGGAGCGGGGGCGATTGGGGGTCAAGGCTAGGAGCGGAGGAGATCGGGGGTGGGGGCCAGGTCCGGGGAGATCGGGTGTCAAGGCCAGGAGCGGGGGAGATCGGGGGTCAGGGCCATATGCAGGGGTGATCGGTGACAGGGGCCAGGAGCGGGCGAGATCGGGGGTCAAGGCCAGGAGCGGGGAGATCGGGGGTCGGGGCCAGGTGTGGGGGAGATCGGGGTTTGCGGCCTGGAATGGGGGAGATCGGGGGTCAAGGCCAGGGGCAAGGGAGATTGGGGGTCAGGGCCAGGAGCGGGGGAGATCGGGGGACAAGGCCAGGAGCGGGGCAGATCAGGGGTCAAGGCCAGGAGCGGGGGTGATCGGAGGTCAAGGCCAGGAGCGGGGGCGATCGGGGGTCAAGTCCAGCAGCGGGGAAAACGGTGGTCAAGGCCAGGAGCGGGGGAGATCGGGGTTCAAGGCCAGGTGCGGGGGAGATCGGGTGTCAAGGCCAGGAGCGGAGAGATCGTGTGTTGGGGCCAGGAGCGGGGGAGATCGGGTGTCAAGGCCGGGAGTGTGGAGACCGGAGGTCAAGGCCAGGAGCGGGGAGAACGGTGGTCAAGACCAGGACCTTGGGGGAGATCGGGGGTTGGGGCCAGGAGCGGGGGAGATCAGCGGTCAAGGCCAGGAGCGAGGGAGATCGGGGGTCAAGGCCAGGAGCGGAGGAGATCGGGGGTGGGGGCCAGGTCCGGGGAGATCGGGTGTCAATGCCAGGAGCGGGGGAGATCGGGGGTCAAGGCCATATGCAGGGGAGATCGGGGTTCGGGGCCAGGAGCAGGAGAGATCGGGGGTCAAGGCCAGGAGCGGGGAGATCGGGGATCGGTGCCAGGTGTGGGGGAGATCGGGGTTTGGGGCCAGGAATGGGGGAGATCGGGGGTCAAGGCCAGGGGCGAGGGAGAATGGGGGTCAGGGCCAGGAGCGGGGGTGATTGGCAGTCAAGGCCAGGAGAGGGGGCGATCGGGGGTCAAGGCCAGCAGCGGGGAAATAGGTGGTCAAGGCCAGGAGCGGGGGAGATCGGGGGTCAAGGCCTGGAGCGGGGGCGATCGGCCATCAAGGCCAGGAGCTGGGGTGATCGGGGGTCCAGGCCATGAGCGGGGCAGATCGGGTGTCAAGGCCGGGAGTGGGGAAATCGGGGGTCAAAGCCAGGAGCGGGGGAGATCGGGTGTCAAGGCCAGGAGCGGGGAGATCGGGTGTTGGGGCCAGGAGCGGGGCAGATCGGGTGTCAAGGCCGGGAGCGGGGAGAACGGTGATCAAGGCCAGGACCGTGGGGGAGATCGGCGGTCAGGGCCAGGAGCGGAGGAGATCGAGGGTCGGTGCCAGGAGTGGGGGTGATCGGGGGTCAAGGCCAGGAGCGGGGCAGATCGGGGGTCAAGGCCAGCAGCGGGGGAGATCGGAGGTCAAGGCCAGGAGCACGAGAGATCGGGGGTCAAGGCCAGTAGCAGGGGCTATCGGGGGTCAAGGCCAGCAGCGGTGAAAACGGTGTTCAAGGCCAGGAGCGGGGGAGATTGGGTGTCAAGGCCGGGAGTGTGGAGATCGGAGGTCAAGGCCTGGAGCGGGGAGAATGGTGTTCAAGACCAGGACCTTGGGGGAGATCAGCCGTTGGGGCCAGGAGCGGGGGAGATCGGGGATTGGGGCCAGGAGCAGGGAAGGTCGGGGGTCAAGGCCAGGAGCGGGGGAGATCGGGGATCAGGGCCAGGAGCGGGGAGGTCGGCGGTTGAAGCCAGGAGTGGGGAGATCGGGGACCAAGGCCAAGAGCGGAGGAGATCGGGTGTCAAGGCCAGGAGCGGGGAGATCGGGAGTCGGGGCCAGGAGCGGGGGATATCTGGGGTCGTGACTGTTAAGTCCGTGAATGATTGAGACACGGACTAGCAGGAGTGAAAACAAACTGATCTTTACTGGTGGAAGTCCATAACGAAACTAAACAACAGAGGCTCTCTAGCGCCTTTTATACAGGGGTGGTCACTGCCGGTACTGCATTCTGAGACCAGTTATTCTCTTAAAGGTACATACACAACAATTCCTCCCCTTTTAGATAAACAGTACATAACATTCATTTAACAACTAAGTGATAACGAATTACAATCACAATTACTGTTACTAGATACAGTGGTTAAGTTTAAGCAATTATAAGTTCAGTCTTTGAGGAGGCTTCCTGATTCTGTCTGGATAATGCCTCTTTGGGTAACAGGTTCTTCTGGCAATGTTGAGTCGGCATCAATGTCGTTGTTTGGTTCATCTGCTTCCAATATTACCGGTTCTGCGGTAGCTGCAATTGGAACGTTGATTTCATTACCAGGTGTATCAGATCGTGGTGTGGAGTTGACGTTTTCCAGTGACTCTAGAATCTGGTCAGCATGGCGTCTTACAATGCTCTCCCCAACGTCCACGGTATACATGAGAGGTCCTTGTCGTGTACAAATCGTTCCTGGCCGCCATTTCTCAGTGCGGTAGTCCCGGGCCAAAACTGATTGACCTATTTTAAAACTCCTGGTCGGCCTTTCATTCATATTCTGAAACTGCCTGTTCTGCACATCTCTTCGGACGTTTGGCTTAACCAAATCCAAGCGGCATCGTAGTCTTCGATTGAAGAACATCATGGCTGGAGTTTGGTTGGTAACCGCATGTGTCGCATTCTGGTAGGCAAACAAGAAGTTGTCCACCTTGTGTTGTAGGGGTATATCTTCATTACACATTGCCTTGATAGCCTTCTTGAATGTTTGGACAAACCTCTCGGCCAATCCATTAGTGGCTGGATGATATGGGGCAGATGTGTAATGCTTAACACCATTGTTCTTTAAGAATCTCCGGAACTCTTCAGACACAAACTGTGGTCCATTGTTAGAGCAAATCTGTTCAGGCAGCCCATTCCTGGCGAATATGGTTCGTAAAACTGTGATAGTTTTTTCCGTGGTGGTTGAGAACATTTTAATTACCTCTGGCCACTTTGAATGTGCATCCACCGCAATTAAAAACATCGAGTCCATGAAGGGACCAGCAAAATCAATGTGCACCCTTTGCCATGGAGATGAGGGCCACTCCCATGGATGCAGAGGAGCTTGTGGTGGGGCGTTTTGAACCTTCTGGCATCCTGCACAGCTCTTGGTCATCTCTTCGATTTCTCTATCGATTCCCGGCCACCACACAAACGCTCTGGCTAAGCTCTTCATTTTTACACCACCCAGATGACCCTCATGAAGCTCATTGAGCACTCTATCCGTCAACTTAGGTGGAATTACTACTCTGGATCCACACATCAAGGTTCCTCTGCACACTGACAGCTGTTCTCTTCTCGGCGAGAATGCTGGCAGCAGTGGTTCGCCATGTGCTGGCCATCCCTTCACCGTTAAATCATAGACCCGTGATAGTGTCGGGTCATTCCGTGTTTCCTTTTCTATGTTTGCATTGTCACAGGGAGACATTCGACTATGGTCGAGTGGAATAACTCCATTGGATCCACTGCAAGGTCTTCTTCTTCCACCGTCGGCAACGGTAGACGTGACAATGCATCAGCATTTCCATGCTGTTTAGTTCCTTTATACTCGATGTCATATTGGTGTGCCCCTAGGAAAAGGGACCATCTCTGCAGCCGTTGTGCTGTCATTATCGGTACGCCCTTCTGAGGGTTGAAAATGGAGACAAGAGGTTGATGATCGGTTAGTAGAGTAAATTTTTGACCGTGCAGATAGTGATTGAACTTCTTCACCCCCCACACTAGGCTGAGGGCCTCTCTGTCAATCTGGGCGTAGTTACGCTCGGCAGAAGTTAACGAGCGTGACACAAAAGCTATCGGCCTCTCCAAACCATCAAGGAATTTATGTGACAGTACCGCCCCGATGCCGTAGGGAGACGCATCACACGCCAGCCCGATTGGCAGTGCTGGGTTGTAGTGAGCCAATACTTCCTTCGAAGTGATTAAGTCCTTACTCTTCTGAAAAGCACGTTTACAGTCATCGCTCCATTTCCATGCTATCCCCGTTCAAAACAGGGTGTTCAGTGGGTGCAGAATTGTCGACAAATTTGGCAAAAACTTATGATAGTAATTCACCAACCCGAGGAATGACCTCAGTTGCGACACATTTTCAGGCGCTGGGGCCTTAACAACCGCTTCAATTTTGTCAGGGGACTTACGTAACCCCTCTTCATCAATCACATGGCCACAATACGATATCTGTTTATTAAAAAATTCGCACTTGGGGCGGTTGGCTCGCAGCCCATGTTCCCGTAGTCTAGTGAGCACCTGTTCTAGGTTGTTAAGGTGTTCACTGTCATCTTCACCTGTTACAAGGATGTCGTCCAAGTAACACTGAGTCCCCGGAATCCCTTGCAGGACTTGTTCCATCGCTCTTTGCCATATCGCCGGAGCCGATGCTACTCCGAATACCAATCGATGATACTGGTAAAGACCTTTGTGAGTGTTTATCGTGAGATACTTCCGAGAGGACTCTTCAACCTCCATCTGCAAATATGCTTGTGCTAGGTCAATTTTTGTAAAACGCTTCCCTCCAGACAGTGAGGCAAAGATGTCTTCTATCCTTGGAAGAGGATATTGTACTGTGTGAAGGACAGGGTTCACCATCACCTTGAAATCCCCACAGATGCGAATCTTCCTTGGCTCTCCGGACTTATTGCTTAACGTTTTCTTCATGACAGGAACGATGGGTGTCGCCCACTCGCTCCAGTCGACCTAAGACAACACGCCCGCCTTCTCCAGATTCTCCAGCTCTGCCTCGACGGCTTGGCGAATTGCATATGGTACCGGTCTCGCTTTTAAAAACTTGGGAACTGCATTCTCTTCTATTTTAACGAGGCGGTTACGCCTTTAAGCGTGCCCAGTTCTTGTTGAAATACCTCTTTGGCGTTAGCTAAGATTGTTGACAATCGTCCAGGAGTGATGTCTTCATCTTTTTTACCGTCCACCGTCATTGCATGAATGGAATGCCAATCTAAGTTTATCTTCCTGATCCATTCCCGTCCCAATAATGGTGGTCCACCATTTGGCAGTATGTAGAGATACAATTTCCGTATTTTCTTGCCATTGTATTCGACAGGCACCCTTATTTTTCCTCTGGGCTATACTTTTTGCCCCGTATACGTCATCAAGACGATGGATGTCTCTCTCAAGGGTATGTGTGAAAATAGCCGCTCGTAGTCTCGTCGATTCATGACGGTTAGCGCTGATCCTGTATCCAATTCCATTTTAACTTGGGACCCTGCTATCGTGAGGGTGACCCAAATGGTTCGGTGATCCTCTTTTGCGATTACATTGTGAAGTTTGAGACAGCTTAATCTCCTGTTCTCGGATTCACTATCGCTCATCTGGTCTTCGGAACTACTGTCCGTCATCTTTTGTACTTTCTTGTACGGTTCCTTAGTAGCCTTTTTGTTGTCGCTGGTCTTCTTCCCAGACCTACAAACTCGTGCAATGTGTCCAATCTTCCCGCATTGTCTGCATATTTTGTCGTTGGACCAGCAGTCCTTCTGGTCATGGTTAGTTCTGCCGCAGCGATAACATTTTGCAAATCCCCGTGTCATTTCGTGGGTGCCGTATTCCTGTGGTTTTTGTTGAATTTCTGCAGCTCCCCACGCTGAAAGCCTTATCTATCGTCAGCTCTTTTTCTGCGAGTAACTTCTTCTGTGTTCCTTCACTCAGGAGTCCACAGACATATTTGTCCCGTAGGGTATCTGCCAGTCCTGCTCCGAACTGGCAGTGCTTTGATAGCTTGCGTAGTTCCGTAAGATACTCAGCATTGCTCTCATCTTTGCACTGAGTTCTCCTGTGGAATTTAAATCTTTCTGCTATCAACAGTGTTGTAGGGTTTAAGTGCTCCTGTAGAACAGCAACAATTTCGTTAAAACTCTTCGCCTTCAGTTTGGCTGGAGTAATCAGATCCCGCAATAGGCCGTACGTTCTAGCGCCCATTAAGTTTAGCAATATTGATGCCTTTTTCCCCTCCGCTATTTCATTTGCCTCGAAATATACCTCGACTCTTTCCACATACGTGGTCCAGTCCTCTAATGTGTTATCAAAAGCAGTGATACAGCCAGTCTTCGGCATCTTGCAAATCTAAAATGACGCCTCCCGCAATTTGCCTTCTTCCCCGATTTAACAAAATGGCGCCTCCTGCGCTTTGTCTTCTTCCCCGCTGTTGTTAGCGCTGCTTTCCACGGTTTCTTGCGCGTATTCTTTTTCTTTTATTATTTTCCCGTCGTGGAGCGGACCCTCTGGGACACTTCCCTCCCTCTTCTTAGGTCCGAACGCTGCCCGGCTTCGAAGCACCGGCCGCGCCCTGTGTGCTCCACCCTCTCTCTCTCTCTTTGCTTCCCGACTCGCTGCCCGGCCCCGTTGAAAGGCCACCCGATCGAGCTTCAGCCTGCCGCAGCCCAGGAAGGATCAGAGCACTACCTGCCACCAGCCCGATTAGCTGGGAAACCACGGACCGAGGAACTCAGCCTGGCTCTGGAAAGTCGCTCCTGCAAAGCCTTGAACCCGATGATTGACGGTCGAAGCCCGTTTCTCGAGTTTCAATGGACTCTATTTTTTTTTCTTTCTTCTGTCTCCGACCTTCAACAACGTCGTCGGAGCTGCTGCCGAGTTGCAGTAGGTACGTTTCTTACTTGTCGCCAGTGTTAAGTCCGTGAATGATTGAGACACGGACTAGCAGGAGTGAAAACAAACTGATCTTTACTGGTGGAAGTCCATAACGAAACAAAACAACAGAGGCTCTCTAGCGCCTTTTATACAGGGGTGGTCACTGCCGGTACTGCAGTCTGAGACCAGTTATTCTCTTAAAGGTACATACACAACAGTGACCAGGAGCCGGGGCGATCGGGGGTCAAGGCCAGGAGAAGGGGAGATCAGGGGTTGATACCAGGAGCGGGAGAGATCGATGGATGGGGCCAGGAGCGGGGGAGATCGGGCGATATGGCCAGGAGCGTGAGGGATCAGGAGTCAAACCAGGAGCGGGGAGATCGGGCTCAAGGCCAGGAGCTGGGAGATCGGGGGTCAAGTCCAGGAGCGGGGGAGATCGGGGGTCAAGTCCAGGAGCGGGGGAGATCGGGGGTCAAGGCCATATGCAGGGGAGATCGGGGGTCGGGGCCAGGAGCGGGAGAGATCGGGGGTCAAGGCCAGGTGCGGGGAGATCGGGATCGGGGCCAGTTGTGGGGGAGATCGGGGTTTGGGGCCAGGAGCGGGGGAGGTCGGGGGTCAAGGCCAGGAGCAGGGGAGATTGGGGGTCAAGGCCAGGAGCGCGGGAGATCGGGGGTCAAGGCCAGGAGCTGGGGCTATCGGGGGTCAAGGCCAGGAGCGGAGGAGATAGGGGGTCAAGGTCAGCAGCGAGGGCTATCGGGGTTCAAGGCTAGGAGTGGAGGAGATCGGGCGTGGCGGCCAGGTGCGGGCAGATCGGGTATCAAGGCCAGGAGCGGGGGAGATCGTCGGTCAAGGCCATATGCAGGGGAGATCGGGGGTCGGGGCCAGGAGCGGGGAGACCGGGGGTCGGGGCCAGGAGCGGGGGATATCTGGGGTCGTGACCAGGAGCGTGGGAGATTGGGGGTCAAGGCCAGGAGCTGGGGCTATCGGGGATCAAGGCCAGGAGCGGAGGAGATCGGGGGTCAATGCCAGCATCGAGGGTGATCCGGGGTCAAGGCCAGGAGCGCAGGAGATCGGGGGTCAAGGCCAGGAGCGGGGGCGATTGGGGGTCAAGGCTAGGAGCGGAGGAGATCGGGGATGGGGGCCAGGTCCTGGGAGATCGGGTGTCAAGGCCAGGAGCGGGGGAGATCGGGGGTCAAGGCCATAGGCAGGGGAGATCGGGGGTAGGGGCCAGGTGTGGGGGAGATTGGGGTTTGCGGCCTGGAATGTGGGAGATCGGGGGTCAAGGCCAGGGGCGAGAGAGATCGGGGGTCAAGGCCAGGAGCAGGGGAGATCAGGGGAGAACGGGGGTCAAGGCCAGAAGCGGGGCAGATCAGGGGTCAAGGCCAGGAGCGGGGGTGATCGGCGGTCCAGGCCAGGAGCGGGGGTGATCGGGGGTCAAGGCCAGCAACGGGGAAAACGCTGGTCAAGGCCAGGAGCGGGGGAGATCGGGGATCAAGGCCAGGAGCGGATGCGATCGGCGGTCAAGGCCAGGAGCTGGGGTGATCGGTGGTCAAAGCCAAGAGCGGGAGAGATCGGGTGTCAAGGCCGGGAGTGGGGAAATCGGGGGTCAAGGCCAGGAGCGGGGGAGATCGGGGATCAAGGCAGGAGCGGATGCGATCGCGGTCAAGGCCAGGAGCTGGGGTGATCGGTGGTCAAAGCCAAGAGTGGGGGAGATCGGCTGTCAAGGCCAGAACGGGGAGATCGGGTGTTGGGGCCAGGAGCGGGGGAGATCGGGTGTTCAAGGCCGGGAGTGTGTTGATCGGAGGTCAAGGCCAGGAGCGGGGAGAACGTGTGATCAAGACCAGGACCGTGGGGGAGATCGGGGGTTGGGGCCAGGAGCTGGGAGATCGGGGGTCAAGGCCAAGAGTGGAAGAGATCGGGGGTCAAGGCCAGGAGTGGGGGAGATCGCGGCTGGGCCAGGAGTGGGGGAGATCGGGGATTGGGCCAGGAGCGGGGAAGATCGGGGGTCAAGGCCAGTAGCGGGGGAGATCGGGGATCAGGGCCAGGAGCGGGGAGATCGGCGGTTGGAGCCAGGAGTGGGGAGATCGGCGGTCAAGCCCAGGGGCGGGGGAGATCGGGGCTCAAGGCCAGGAGCGGGGGAGATCGGCGGTCAAGGCCAGGAGTGGGGGAGATCGGGAGTCAAGGCCAGGAGCGGGTCACATCAGGGCTCAAGGCCAGGAGCGGGGCAGATCGGGGGTCAAGGCCAGCAGCGGGGGAGATCGGGGGTCAAGGACAGGAGCGGAGGAGATCAGGGGTGGGGGCCAGGTGCGGGGAGATCGGGTGTCAAGGCCAGGACGGGAGGAGATCGGTGGTCAGGGACAGGAGCTGGGAGATAGGGGGTCAAGTCCAGGAGTGGGGAGATCGGGGGTCAAGGCCATATGCAGGGGAGATCGGGGGTCGGGGCAAGGAGCGGGAGAGATTGGCGGTCAAGGCCAGGTACGGGGAGATCGGGATCGGGCCAGGTGTGGGGGAGATCGAGGTTTGGGGCCAGGATGGGGGAGATTGGGGGTCAAGGCCAGGAGCGCGGGAGATCGGGGGTCAAGGCCAGGAGCTGGAGCTATCGAGGTCAAGGCAGGAGCGGAGGAGATCGGGGTCAAGGCCAGCAGCGGTGGAGATCGGGGGTCAAGGCCAGGAGCAAGGGAGATCGGGGGTCAAGGCCAGGAGCGGGGGCTATCGGGGTCAATGCTAGGAGCGGAGGAGATCGGGTGTGGGGGCCAGGTGCGGGGAGATCAGGTGTCAAGGCCAGGAGCGGGGGAGATCGGCGGTCAAGGCCATATGCACGGAGAGAGCGGGGGTCGGGGCCAGGAGCGGGAGAGATCGGGGGTCAAGGCCAGGAGCGGGGAGATCGGGGGTCGGGGTCAGGAATGGGGGAGATCGGGGTTTGTGGCCAGGAGCGGGGGAGATCGGGTGTCAAGGCTGGGAGCGGGGAGATCGGGGGTCAATGCCAGGAGCGGGGGAGATTGAGGGTCGGGGCAGGAGCGGGGAGATCGGGGCTCAAGACCAGAGCGGGGTAGATCGGCAGTCAAGGCCAGGAGCGGGGGTGATAAGCGGTCAAGGCCAGGAGCGGTGGAGATCGGGTGTCAAGGCTGGGAGCGGGGAGATCGGGGGTCAAGGCCTGGAGCTAGAGCTATCGAGGTCAAGGCCAGGAGCGGAGGAGATCGGGGGTCAAGGCCAGCAGCGGTGGAGATCGGGGTCAAGGCCAGGGAGCAAGGGAGATCGGGGGTCAAGGCCAGGAGCGGGGGGCTATCGGGGTCAAGGCTAGGAGCGGAGGAGATCGGGTGTGGGGGCCAGGTGCGGGGAGGTCAGTGTCAAGGCCAGGAGCGGGGGAGATCGGCGGTCAAGGCCATATGCACGGGAGATCGGGGGTCGGGGCCAGGAGCGGGAGAGATCGGGGTCAAGGCCAGGAGCGGGGAGATCGGGGGTCAGGGTCAGGAATGGGGGAGATCGGGGTTTGGGGCCAGGAGCGGGGGAGATCGGGTGTCAAGGCTGGAGCGGGGAGATCGGGGGTCAATGCCAGGAGCGGGGGAGATTGAGGGTCGGGGCCAGGAGCGGGGGAGATCGGGGCTCAAGACCAGGAGCGGGGTAGATCGGCAGTCAAGGCCAGGAGCGGTGGTGATAAGCGGTCAAGGCCAGGAGCGGGGGAGATCGGGTGTCAAGGCTGGGAGCGGGGAGATCGGGGGTCAATGCCAGGAGCGGGGAGATCGAGGGTCGGGGCCAGGAGCGGGGGAGATCGGGGCTCAAGACCAGGAGCAGGTAGATCGGGTGTCAAGGCCAGGAGCGGAGGAGATCGGTGGTCAGGGACAGGAGCTGGGAGATAGGGGTCAAGTCCAGGAGTGGGGGAGTTCGGTGGTCAAGGCCATATGCAGGGAGATCGGGGGTCGGGGCCAGGAGCGGGAGAGATCGGCGGTCAAGGCCAGGTACGGGGAGATCGGGATCGGGGACCAGGTGTGGGGGAGATCGGGGTTTGGGGCCATGAGCAGTGGCGATTGGGGTCAAGGCCAGGAGCGCGGGAGATCGGGGGGTCAAGGCCAGGAGCTGGAGCTATCGAGGTCAAGGCCAGGAGCGGAGGAGATCGGGGTCAAGGCCAGCAGCGGTGGAGATCGGGGGTCAAGGCCAGGAGCACGGGTGTTTGGGGGTCAAGGCCAGGAGCGGGGGCTATCGGGGTCAAGGCTAGGAGCGGAGGAGATCGGGTGTGGGGGCCAGGTGCGGGGAGATCAGGTGTCAAGGCCAGGAGCGGGGAGATCGGCGGTCAAGGCCATATGCACGGGAGATCGGGGGTCGGGGCCAGGAGCGGGAGAGATCGGGGTCAAGGCCAGGAGCGGGGAGATCGGGGGTCGGGGTCATGAATGGGGAGATCAGGGTTTGGGGCCAGGAGTGGGGGAGATCGGGGGTCAATGCCGGGAGCGGGGGAGATCGAGGGTCAAGGCCAGGAGCGGGGGAGATCGGGCTCAAGACCAGGAGCGGGGTAGATAAGCAGTCAAGGCCAGGAGCGGGGTGATAAGCGGTCAAGGCCAGGAGCGGGGGAGATCGGGGGTCAAGCCCAGGAGCCGGGGAGATCGGGGGTCAAGGCCAGGAGCAGGGGAGATCGGGGGTCAAGGCCAGGAGCCGGGGTGATCGGGGTCAAGGCCAGGAGTGGGGGAGATCGGGGGTTGATACAGGAGCGGGAGAGATCGATGGATGGGGCCAGGAGCGGGGGAGATCGGGGTATATGGCCAGGAGCGTGAGGGATCAGGAGTCAAACCAGGAGCGGGGAGATCGGGGCTCAAGGCCAGGAGCAGGGGAGATCGGGTGTCAAGGCCGGGAGTGGGAATTCGGGGGTCAAGGCCAGGAGCGGGGAGATCGGGGTCAAGGCCAGGAGCGGGGTAGATCAGGGGTCAAGGCAAGGAGCGGAGGAGATCGGCGGTCAAGGCAGGAGCGGGGGAGATCACGGTTTGGGATCAGGAGCGGGGGCGATCGGCGGTCAAGGCAGGAGCGATGAGATTGGGGGTCAAGGCCAGGTGCGTTGAGATTGGGGTTAAGGCCAGGAGCGGGGAGATCAGGGGTTGGGTTCAGGAGCGGGGATATCTGGGGTCATGACCAGGAGCGGGGTAGATCAGGGGACTCGGCCAGGAGCGGGGGAGATCGGGGGCCAAGGCCAGGAGTGGGGGAGATCGGCGGTTAGGGCCAGGAGCGGGGGAGATCGGGATTGGGGCCAGGAGCGGGGAAGATCGGGGGTCAAGGCAGGAGCGGGGAGATCGGGGATCAGGGCCAGGAGTGGGAGATCGGCGGTTGGAGCCAGGAGTGGGGAGATCGGGGGCCAAGGCCAAGAGCGGAGGAGATCGGGTGTCAAGGCCAGGAGCGGGGAGATCGGGGTCGGGGCCAGGAGCGGGGGATATCTGGGGTCGTGACCAGAAGCGGGATAGATCGGGGATCTGGGCCAGGAGCGTGGAGATCGGGTCTCAAGGCCAGGATCGGGGAAGATCGGGTCTCAAGGCCAGGATCGGGGAAGATCGAGGGTCAAGCCCAGGAGCCGGGTAGATCGGGGGTCAAGGCCAGGAGCCGGGGAGATCGGGGGTCAAGGCCAGGAGTGGGGGAGATCGGGGTTTGATACCAGGAGCGGGAGAGATCGATGGATGGGGCCAGGAGCGGGGAGATCGGGGGATATGGCCAGGAGCGTGAGGAATCAGGAGTCAAACCAGGAGCGGGGAGATCGGGCTCAAGGCCAGGAGCAGGGGAGATCGGGTGTCAAGGCTGGGAGTGGGAATTCGGGGGTCAAGGCCAGAAGCGGGGAGATCGGGGTCAAGGCCAGGAGTGGGGAGAATGGGGGTTGGGGCGAGGAGCGGGGAGATGGGGTGTCAAGGCCGGGAGTGGGGAGATCGGGGGTCAAGGCAAGGGGCGGGGGAGATTGGGGGTCAGGGCCAGGAGCGGGGGAAATCGGAGGGTCAAGGCCAGGAGATCAGGGGTTGGGGCCAGGAGCGTGGAGATCGGGGGTCGGGGCCAGGTGTGGGGAAATCGTGGTTTGGGGCCAGGAATGGGAGAGATCGGGGGTCAACGCCTGGGGCGAGGGAGATTGGGGGTCAGGGCCAGGAGCGGGGGACATTGGCGGTCAAGGCCAGGAGCAGTGAGATCGGGGGCCAAGGCCAAGAGCGGAGGAGATTGGGTGTCATGGCCAGCAGTGGGGAGATCGGCGGTTGGGGCCAGGAGCGGGGTAGATCAGGGACTCGGCCAGGAGCGGGGGAGATCGGGGCCAAGGCCAAGAGCGGAGGAGCTCGGGGGTCAAGGCCAGGAGTGGGGGAGATCGGCGATTGGGCCAGGAGCGGGGGAGATCGGGGATTGGGGCCAGGAGCGGGGAAGATCGGGGGTCAAGGCCAGGAGCGGGGAGATCGGTGTCGGGGCCAGGAGCGGGGGATATATGGGGTCGTGACCAGGAGCGGGATTGATCGGGGATCGGGGCCAGGAGCGGGTCTATCGGGGGTCAAGGCCAGGAGCGGAGGAGATCAGGGGTGGGGGCCAGGTGCGGGGAGGTCGGGTGTCAAGGCCAGGAGCGGAGGAGATCGGTGGTCAGGGACAGGACCTGTGAGATCGGGGGTCAAGCCCAGGAGCGGGGGAGATCGGGGGTCAAGGCCATATGCAGGGGAGATCGGGATTGGGGCCAGGTGTGGGGGAGATCGGGGTTCGGGTCCAGGAGCGTGGGAGATCGGGGGTCAAGGCCAGGAGCTGGGGCTATCGGGGGTCAAGGACAGGAACGGAGGAGATTGGGGGTCAAGGCCAGCAGCGTGGGAGATCGGGGGTCAAGGCCAGGAGCGGGGGCTATCGGTGGTCAAGGCCAGGAGCGAGAGAGATCGGGGCTCAAGTCCAGGAGCGGGGTAGATCGGCGGTCAAGGCCAGGAGCCGGGGAGATCGGGGGTCAAGGCCAGGAGTGGGGGAGATCGGGGGTTGATACCAGGAGTGGGAGAGATCGATGGATGGGGCCAGGAGCGGGGGATATCGGGGGATATGGCCAGGAACGTGAGGGATCAGGAGTCAAACCAGGAGCGGGGAGATCGGGGCTCAAGGCCAGGAGCAGGGGAGATCGGGTGTCAAGGCCGGGAGTGGGAATTCGGGGGTCAAGGCCAGGAGCGGGGGAGATTGGGGGTCAAGGCCAGGAGCGGGGGCTATCGGGGGTCAAGGCCAGGAGCGGAGGAGGTCGGGGGTGGGGGCCATGTGCGGGGAGATTGGGTGTCAAGGCCAGGAGAGGGGGAGATCGGGGGTCAAGGCCATATGCAGGGGAGATCGGGGGTCGGGGCCAGGAGCGGGAGAGATCGGGGGTCAAGGCCAGGAGCGGGGAGATCGGGGGTCGGGGCCAGGTGTGGGGGAGATTGTGTGTCAAGGCCAGGAGCGGGGGAGATCGGGTGTCAAGGCCGGGAGTGGGGAGATCGGGGGTCAAGGCCAGGAGTGGGGAGATCGGGGGTTGGGGCCAGGAGCGGGGAGCACTGGGTTTGGGGCCAGGAGCGGGGGAGATCAGGTATCAAGGCCATGAGTGGGGAGATCGGGGGTCAAGGCCAGGAGCGGGTGCGATCAGCGGTCAAGGCCAGGAGCTGGGGAGATCGGGGGTCCAGGCCATGACCGGGGCAGATCAGGGGTCAAGGCCAGGAGCGGGGGTGATCGGTGGTCAAAGCCAAGAGCGGGAGAGATCGGGTGTCAAGGCCGGGAGTGGGGAAATCGGGGGTCAAGGCCAGGAGCGGGGGAGATCGGGTGTCAAGGCCAGGAGCAGGGAGATCGGGTGTTGGGACCAGGAGCGGGGGAGATCGGGTGTCAAGGCCGGGAGTGTGGAGATCGGGGGTCAAGGCCAGGAGCGGGGATAACAGTGGTCAAGACCAGGACCGTTGGGGAGATCGGGGGTTGGGGCCAGGAGCGAGGGAGTTCGGGGGTCAAGCCCAGGGGCGGGGGAGATCGGGGGTCAAGGCCAGGAGCAGGGGAGATCGGCAGCCAAGGCCAGGCGCGGGGGAGATCGGGGGTCAAGTCCAGGAGCGGGTCAGATCAGGGCTCAAGGCCAGGAGCGCGGGTGATCGGCGGGCAAGGCCATGAGCGGGGGAGATCGAGGGTCAAGGCCAGGAGCGGGGGAGATCGGCGGTCAAGGCCACGAGTGGTAAGATAGGGGGTTGGGGCCAGGAACGGGGGAGCTCGGATGTTGGGGCTAGGAGCGTTGGAGATCAGCGGTCAAGGCCAGGAGCGGAGGAGATCGAGGGTCGGTGCCAGGAGCAGGGGTGATCGGGGGTCAAGGCCAGGAGTGGAGGAGATTGGTGGTCAGGGACAGGAGCTGGGAGATCGGGGGTCAAGCCCAGGAGCGGGGGAGGTCGGGGGTCAAGGCCATATGCAGGGGAGATCGGGATCGGGGCCAGGTGTGGGGGAGATCGGGGTTTGGGGCCAGGAGCGCGGGAGATCGGGGGTCAATGCCAGGTGCTGGGGCTATCGGGGGTCAAGGCCAGGAACGGAGGAGATCGGGGGTCAAGGCCAGCAGCGCGGGAGAGCGGTGGTCAAGGCCAGGAGCGGGGGCTATCGGGGGTCAAGGCTAGGAGCGGAGGAGATCGGGGGTGGGGCCAGGTGCGGGGAGATCGGGTGTCAAGGCCAGGGGCGGGGGAGATCGGCGGTCAAGGCCATATGCAGGGGAGATCGGGGGTCGGGGCCAGAAGCGGGAGAGATCAGGGGTTAAGGCCTGGAGCAGGGCAGATCGGGAGTCAAAGCCAGGAGCGGGGGAGATCGGGGCTCAAGTCCAGGAGCGGGGTAGATCGGCGATCAAGGCCAGGAGCCGGGGAGATCGGGGGTCAAGGCCAGGAGTGGGGGAGATCGGGGGTTGATACAAGGAGCGGGAGAGATGGATGGATGGGGCCAGGAGCGGAGGATATCGGGGGATGGGGCCAGGAGCGGAGGATATCGGGGGATATGGCCAGGAACGTGAGGAATCAGGAGTCAAACCAGGAGCAGGGAGATCGGGGCTCAAGGCCAGGAGCAGGGGAGATCGGGTGTCAAGGCCGGGAGTGGGGAGATCGGGGGTCAAGGCCAGGACCGTGGGGGAGAACGGGGGTTGGGGCCAGGAGCGAGGGAGATCGGGGGTCAAGGCCAAGAGCGGGGGCTATCGGGGGTCAAGGCCAGGAGCGGAGGAGGTCGGGGGTGGGGGCCAGGTGCGGGGAGACCGGGTGTCAAGGCCAGGAGAGGGGGAGATCGGGGGTCAAGGCCATATGCAGGGGAGATCGGGGGTCGGGGCTAGGTGTGGGGGAGATTGGGTGTCAAGGCCGGGAGTGGGGAGATCGGGTGTCAAGGCCGGGAGTGGGGAGATCGGGGGTCAAGGCCAGGAGTGGGGAGATCGGGGGTTGGGGCCAGGAGCGGGGAGCACTGGGTTTGGGGCCAGGAGCGGGGGAGATCAGGTATCAAGACCATGAGTGGGGAGATCGGGGGTCAAGGCCAGCAGCGGGGCAAACGATGGTCAAGGCCAGGAGCGGGGGAGATCAGCGGTCAAGGCCAGGAGCTGGGGAGATCGGGGGTCCAGGCCATGACCGGGGCAGATCAGGGGTCAAGGCCAGGAGCGGGGGTGATCGGTGGTCAAAGCCAAGAGCGGGAGAGATCGGGTGTCAAGGCCGGGAGTGGGGAAATCGGGGGTCAAGGCCAGGAGCGGGGAGATCGGGTGTTGGGACCAGGAGCGGGGGAGATCGGGTGTCAAGGCCGGGAGTGTGGAGATCGTGGGTCAAGGCCAGGAGCGGGGAGAACAGTGGTCAAGACCAGGACCGTCGGGGAGATCGGGGGTTGGGGCCAGGAGCGAGGGAGTTCGGGGATCAAGCCCAGGGGCGGGGGAGATCGGGGGTCAAGGCCAGGAGCAGGGGAGATCGGCGGTCAAGGCCAGGAGCTGGGGAGATCGGGGGTCAAGTCCAGGAGCGGGTCAGATCAGGGCCCAAGGCCAGGAGCGCGGGTGATCGGCGGGCAAGGCCATGAGCGGGGGAGATCGAGGGTCAAGGCCAGGAGCGGGGGAGATCGGCGGTCAAGGCCACGAGTGGTAAGATAGGGGGTTGGGGCCAGGAGCGGGGGAGCTCGGATGTTGGGGCCAGGAGCGTTGGAGATCAGCGGTCAAGGCCAGGAACGGAGGAGATCGAGGGTCGGTGCCAGGAGCAGGGGTGATCGGGGGTCAAGGCCAGGAGCGGAGGAGATCGGTGGTCAGGGACAGGAGCTGGGAGATCGGGGGTCAAGCCCAGGAGCGGGGGAGATCGGGGGTCAAGGCCATATGCAGGGGAGATCGGGATCGGGGCCAGGTGTGGGGGAGATCGGGGTTTGGGGCCAGGAGTGCGGGAGATCGGGGGTCAAGGCCAGGAGCTGGGGCTAGCGGGGGCAAGGCCAGGAGTGGGGGAGATCGGGGGTTGATACCAGGAGCGGGAGAGATCGATGGATGGGGCCAGGAGCGGGGGATATCGGGGGATATGGCCAGGAGCGTGAGGGATCAGGTGTCAAATCAGGAGCGGGAAGATCGGGGCTCAAGGCCAGGAGCAGGGGAGATCGGGTGTCAAGGCCGGGAGTGGGAATTCGGGGGTCAAGGCCAGGAGCGGGGGAGATCGGGGGTCAAGGCCAGGACCGGGGGCTATCGGGGGTCAAGGCCAGGAGCGGAGGAGGTCGGGGGTGGGGGCCATTTGCGGGGAGATCGGGTGTCAAGGCCAGGAGAGGGGGAGATCGGGGGTCAAGGCCATATGCAGGGGAGATCGGGGGTCGGGGCCATGAGCGGGGAGATCGGGGGTCGGGGCCAGGTGTGGGGGAGATCGGGTGTCAAGGCCGGGAGTGGGGAGATCGGGGGTCAAGGCCAGGAGTGGGGAGATCGGGGGTTGGGGCCAGGAGCGGGGAGCACTGGGTTTGGGGTCAGGAGCGGGGGAGATCAGGTATCAAGGCCATGAGTGGGGAGATCGGGGGTCAAGGTCAGGAGCGGGTGCGATCAGCGGTCAAGGCCAGGAGCTGGGGAGATCGGGGTTCCAGGCCATGACCGGGGCCGATCAGGGGTCAAGGCCAGGAGCGGGGGTGATCGGTGGTCAAAGCCAAGAGCGGGAGAGATCGGGTGTCAAGGCCGGGAGTGGGGAAATCAGGGGTCAAGGCCAGGAGCGGGGGAGATCGGGTGTCAAGGCCAGGAGCGGGGAGATCGGGTGTTGGGACCAGGAGCGGGGGAGATCGGGTGTCAAGGCCGGGAGTGTGGAGATCGGGGGTCAAGGCCAGGAGCGGGGATAACAGTGGTCAAGACCAGGACCGTCGGGGAGATCGGGGGTTGGGGCGAGGAGCGAGGGAGTTCGGGGGTCAAGCCCAGGGGCGGGGGAGATCGGGGGTCAAGGCCAGGAGCAGGGGAGATCGGCAGTCAAGGCCAGGCGCGGGGGAGATCAGGGCTCAAGGCCAGGAGCGCGGGTGATCGGCGGGCAAGGCCATGAGCGGGGGAGATCGAGGGTCAAGGCCAGGAACGGGGGAGATCGGCGGTCAAGGCCACGAGTGGTAAGATAGGGGGTTGGGGCCAGGAGCGGGGGAGCTCGGATGTTGGGGCTAGGAGTGTTGGAGATCAGCGGTCAAGGCCAGGAGCGGAGGAGATCGAGGGTCGGTGCCAGGAGCAGGGGTGATCGGGGGTCAAGGCCAGGAGTGGAGGAGATCGGTGGTCAGGGACAGGAGCTGGGAGATCGGGGGTCAAGCCCAGGAGCGGGGGAGATCGGGGGTCAAGGCCATATGCAGGGGAGATCGGGATTGGGGCAGGTGTGGGGGAGATCGGGGTTTGGGGCCAGGAGCGCGGGAGATCGGTGGTCAAGGCCAGGAGCTGGGGCTATCGGGGGTCAAGGCCAGGAACGGAGGAGATCGGGGGTCAAGGCCAGCAGCGCGGGAGATCGGTGGTCAAGGCCAGGAGCGGGGGCTATCGGGGGTCAAGGCTAGGAGCGGAGGAGATCGGGGGTGGGGGCCAGGTGCGGGGAGATCGGGCGTCAAGGCCAGGGGCGGGGGAGATCGGCGGTCAAGGCCAGGAGCCGGGGAGATCGGGGGTCAAGGCCAAGAGTGGGGGAGATCGGGGGTTGATACCAGGAGCGGGAGAGATCGATCGATGGGGCCAGGAGCGGGGGATATCGGGGGATATGGCCAGGAACGTGAGGGATCAGGAGTCAAACCAGGAGCGGGGAGATCGGGGCTCAAGGCCAGGAGCAGGGGAGATCGGGTGTCAAGGCCGGGAGTGGGAATTCGGGGGTCAAGGCCAGGAGCGGGGGAGATCGGGGGTCAAGGCCAGGAGTGGGTAGATCGGGGGTCAAGGCAGGGAGTGGGGAGATCGGGGGTCAAGGCCAGGACCGTGGGGGAGAACGGGGGTTGGGGCCAGGAGCGAGGGAGATCGGGGGTCAAGGCCAGGAGCGGGGGCTATCGGGGGTCAAGGCCAGGAGCGGAGGAGGTCGAGGGTGGGGGCCAGGTGCGGGGAGATCGGGTGCCAAGGCCAGGAGAGGGGGAGATCGGGGGTCTAGGCCATATGCAGGGGAGATCGGGGGTCGGGGCCAGGAGCGGGAGAGATCGGGGGTCAAGGCCAGGAGCGGGGAGATCGGGGGTCGGGGCTAGGTGTGGGGGAGATTGGGTGTCAAGGCCGGGAGTGGGGAGATCGGGGGTCAAGGCCAGGAGTGGGGAGATCGGGGGTTGGGGCCAGGAGCGGGGAGCACTGGGTTTGGGGCCAGGAGCGGGGTAGATCAGGTATCAAGACCATGAGTGGGGAGATCGGGGGTCAAGGCCAGCAGCGGGGCAAACGATGGTCAAGGCCAGGAGCGGGGGAGATCGGGGGTCAAGGCCAGGAGCGGGTGCGATCAGCGGTCAAGGCCAGGAGCGGGGGAGATCGGGGGTCAAGGCCAGGAGCGGGGTAGATCAGGGGTCAAGGCAAGGAGCGGAGGAGATCGGCGGTCAAGGCCAGGAGCGGGGGAGATCACGGTTTGGGATCAGGAGCGGGGGCGATCGGCGGTCAAGGCCAGGAGCGATGAGATTGGGGGTCAAGGCCAGGTGCGTTGAGATTGGGGGTTAAGGCCAGGAGCGGGGGAGATCAGGGGTTGGGTTCAGGAGCGGGGGATATCTGGGGTCATGACCAGGAGCGGGGTAGATCAGGGGACTCGGCCAGGAGCGGGGGAGATCGGGGGCCAAGGCCAGGAGTGGGGGAGATCGGCGGTTAGGGCCAGGAGCGGGGGAGATCGGGGATTGGGGCCAGGAGCGGGGAAGATCGGGGGTCAAGGCCAGGAGCGGGGGAGATCGGGGATCAGGGCCAGGAGTGGGGAGATCGGCGGTTGGAGCCAGGAGTGGGGAGATCGGGGGCCAAGGCCAAGAGCGGAGGAGATCGGGTGTCAAGGCCAGGAGCGGGGAGATCGGGGGTCGGGGCCAGGAGCGGGGGATATCTGGGGTCGTGACCAGAAGCGGGATAGATCGGGGATCTGGGCCAGGAGCGTGGAGATCGGGTCTCAAGGCCAGGATCGGGGAAGATCGGGTCTCAAGGCCAGGATCGGGGAAGATCGAGGGTCAAGCCCAGGAGCCGGGTAGATCGGGGGTCAAGGCCAGGAGCCGGGGAGATCGGGGGTCAAGGCCAGGAGTGGGGGAGATCGGGGGTTGATACCAGGAGCGGGAGAGATCGATGGATGGGGCCAGGAGCGGGGGAGATCGGGGGATATGGCCAGGAGCGTGAGGAATCAGGAGTCAAACCAGGAGCGGGGAGATCGGGGCTCAAGGCCAGGAGCAGGGGAGATCGGGTGTCAAGGCTGGGAGTGGGAATTCGGGGGTCAAGGCCAGAAGCGGGGGAGATCGGGGGTCAAGGCCAGGAGTGGGGAGAATGGGGGTTGGGGCGAGGAGCGGGGGAGATGGGGTGTCAAGGCCGGGAGTGGGGAGATCGGGGGTCAAGGCAAGGGGCGGGGGAGATTGGGGGTCAGGGCCAGGAGCGGGGGAAATCGGAGGGTCAAGGCCAGGAGATCAGGGGTTGGGGCCAGGAGCGTGGAGATCGGGGGTCGGGGCCAGGTGTGGGGGAAATCGTGGTTTGGGGCCAGGAATGGGAGAGATCGGGGGTCAACGCCTGGGGCGAGGGAGATTGGGGGTCAGGGCCAGGAGCGGGGGACATTGGCGGTCAAGGCCAGGAGCAGTGAGATTGGGGGTCAAGGCCAGGAGCGGTGAGATTGGCGGTTGGAACCAGGAGTGGGGAGATCGGGGGCCAAGGCCAAGAGCGGAGGAGATTGGGTGTCATGGCCAGCAGTGGGGGAGATCGGCGGTTGGGGCCAGGAGCGGGGTAGATCAGGGGACTCGGCCAGGAGCGGGGGAGATCGGGGGCCAAGGCCAAGAGCGGAGGAGCTCGGGGGTCAAGGCCAGGAGTGGGGGAGATCGGCGATTGGGGCCAGGAGCGGGGGAGATCGGGGATTGGGGCCAGGAGCGGGGAAGATCGGGGGTCAAGGCCAGGAGCGGGGAGATCGGGTGTCGGGGCCAGGAGCGGGGGATATATGGGGTCGTGACCAGGAGCGGGATTGATCGGGGATCGGGGCCAGGAGCGGGTCTATCGGGGGTCAAGGCCAGGAGCGGAGGAGATCAGGGGTGGGGGCCAGGTGCGGGGAGGTCGGGTGTCAAGGCCAGGAGCGGAGGAGATCGGTGGTCAGGGACAGGACCTGTGAGATCGGGGGTCAAGCCCAGGAGCGGGGGAGATCGGGGGTCAAGGCCATATGCAGGGGAGATCGGGATTGGGGCCAGGTGTGGGGGAGATCGGGGTTCGGGTCCAGGAGCGTGGGAGATCGGGGGTCAAGGCCAGGAGCTGGGGCTATCGGGGGTCAAGGACAGGAACGGAGGAGATTGGGGGTCAAGGCCAGCAGCGTGGGAGATCGGGGGTCAAGGCCAGGAGCGGGGGCTATCGGTGGTCAAGGCCAGGAGCGAGAGAGATCGGGGCTCAAGTCCAGGAGCGGGGTAGATCGGCGGTCAAGGCCAGGAGCCGGGGAGATCGGGGGTCAAGGCCAGGAGTGGGGGAGATCGGGGGTTGATACCAGGAGTGGGAGAGATCGATGGATGGGGCCAGGAGCGGGGGATATCGGGGGATATGGCCAGGAACGTGAGGGATCAGGAGTCAAACCAGGAGCGGGGAGATCGGGGCTCAAGGCCAGGAGCAGGGGAGATCGGGTGTCAAGGCCGGGAGTGGGAATTCGGGGGTCAAGGCCAGGAGCGGGGGAGATTGGGGGTCAAGGCCAGGAGCGGGGGCTATCGGGGGTCAAGGCCAGGAGCGGAGGAGGTCGGGGGTGGGGGCCATGTGCGGGGAGATTGGGTGTCAAGGCCAGGAGAGGGGGAGATCGGGGGTCAAGGCCATATGCAGGGGAGATCGGGGGTCGGGGCCAGGAGCGGGAGAGATCGGGGGTCAAGGCCAGGAGCGGGGAGATCGGGGGTCGGGGCCAGGTGTGGGGGAGATTGTGTGTCAAGGCCAGGAGCGGGGGAGATCGGGTGTCAAGGCCGGGAGTGGGGAGATCGGGGGTCAAGGCCAGGAGCGGGGAGATCGGGGGTCGGGGCCAGGTGTGGGGGAGATTGTGTGTCAAGGCCAGGAGCGGGGGAGATCGGGTGTCAAGGCCGGGAGTGGGGAGATCGGGGGTCAAGGCCAGGAGTGGGGAGATCGGGGGTTGGGGCCAGGAGCGGGGAGCACTGGGTTTGGGGCCAGGAGCGGGGGAGATCAGGTATCAAGGCCATGAGTGGGGAGATCGGGGGTCAAGGCCAGGAGCGGGTGCGATCAGCGGTCAAGGCCAGGAGCTGGGGAGATCGGGGGTCCAGGCCATGACCGGGGCAGATCAGGGGTCAAGGCCAGGAGCGGGGGTGATCGGTGGTCAAAGCCAAGAGCGGGAGAGATCGGGTGTCAAGGCCGGGAGTGGGGAAATCGGGGGTCAAGGCCAGGAGCGGGGGAGATCGGGTGTCAAGGCCAGGAGCAGGGAGATCGGGTGTTGGGACCAGGAGCGGGGGAGATCGGGTGTCAAGGCCGGGAGTGTGGAGATCGGGGGTCAAGGCCAGGAGCGGGGATAACAGTGGTCAAGACCAGGACCGTTGGGGAGATCGGGGGTTGGGGCCAGGAGCGAGGGAGTTCGGGGGTCAAGCCCAGGGGCGGGGGAGATCGGGGGTCAAGGCCAGGAGCAGGGGAGATCGGCAGCCAAGGCCAGGCGCGGGGGAGATCGGGGGTCAAGTCCAGGAGCGGGTCAGATCAGGGCTCAAGGCCAGGAGCGCGGGTGATCGGCGGGCAAGGCCATGAGCGGGGGAGATCGAGGGTCAAGGCCAGGAGCGGGGGAGATCGGCGGTCAAGGCCACGAGTGGTAAGATAGGGGGTTGGGGCCAGGAACGGGGGAGCTCGGATGTTGGGGCTAGGAGCGTTGGAGATCAGCGGTCAAGGCCAGGAGCGGAGGAGATCGAGGGTCGGTGCCAGGAGCAGGGGTGATCGGGGGTCAAGGCCAGGAGTGGAGGAGATTGGTGGTCAGGGACAGGAGCTGGGAGATCGGGGGTCAAGCCCAGGAGCGGGGGAGGTCGGGGGTCAAGGCCATATGCAGGGGAGATCGGGATCGGGGCCAGGTGTGGGGGAGATCGGGGTTTGGGGCCAGGAGCGCGGGAGATCGGGGGTCAATGCCAGGTGCTGGGGCTATCGGGGGTCAAGGCCAGGAACGGAGGAGATCGGGGGTCAAGGCCAGCAGCGCGGGAGAGCGGTGGTCAAGGCCAGGAGCGGGGGCTATCGGGGGTCAAGGCTAGGAGCGGAGGAGATCGGGGGTGGGGCCAGGTGCGGGGAGATCGGGTGTCAAGGCCAGGGGCGGGGGAGATCGGCGGTCAAGGCCATATGCAGGGGAGATCGGGGGTCGGGGCCAGAAGCGGGAGAGATCAGGGGTTAAGGCCTGGAGCAGGGCAGATCGGGAGTCAAAGCCAGGAGCGGGGGAGATCGGGGCTCAAGTCCAGGAGCGGGGTAGATCGGCGATCAAGGCCAGGAGCCGGGGAGATCGGGGGTCAAGGCCAGGAGTGGGGGAGATCGGGGGTTGATACAAGGAGCGGGAGAGATGGATGGATGGGGCCAGGAGCGGAGGATATCGGGGGATGGGGCCAGGAGCGGAGGATATCGGGGGATATGGCCAGGAACGTGAGGAATCAGGAGTCAAACCAGGAGCAGGGAGATCGGGGCTCAAGGCCAGGAGCAGGGGAGATCGGGTGTCAAGGCCGGGAGTGGGGAGATCGGGGGTCAAGGCCAGGACCGTGGGGGAGAACGGGGGTTGGGGCCAGGAGCGAGGGAGATCGGGGGTCAAGGCCAAGAGCGGGGGCTATCGGGGGTCAAGGCCAGGAGCGGAGGAGGTCGGGGGTGGGGGCCAGGTGCGGGGAGACCGGGTGTCAAGGCCAGGAGAGGGGGAGATCGGGGGTCAAGGCCATATGCAGGGGAGATCGGGGGTCGGGGCTAGGTGTGGGGGAGATTGGGTGTCAAGGCCGGGAGTGGGGAGATCGGGTGTCAAGGCCGGGAGTGGGGAGATCGGGGGTCAAGGCCAGGAGTGGGGAGATCGGGGGTTGGGGCCAGGAGCGGGGAGCACTGGGTTTGGGGCCAGGAGCGGGGGAGATCAGGTATCAAGACCATGAGTGGGGAGATCGGGGGTCAAGGCCAGCAGCGGGGCAAACGATGGTCAAGGCCAGGAGCGGGGGAGATCAGCGGTCAAGGCCAGGAGCTGGGGAGATCGGGGGTCCAGGCCATGACCGGGGCAGATCAGGGGTCAAGGCCAGGAGCGGGGGTGATCGGTGGTCAAAGCCAAGAGCGGGAGAGATCGGGTGTCAAGGCCGGGAGTGGGGAAATCGGGGGTCAAGGCCAGGAGCGGGGAGATCGGGTGTTGGGACCAGGAGCGGGGGAGATCGGGTGTCAAGGCCGGGAGTGTGGAGATCGTGGGTCAAGGCCAGGAGCGGGGAGAACAGTGGTCAAGACCAGGACCGTCGGGGAGATCGGGGGTTGGGGCCAGGAGCGAGGGAGTTCGGGGATCAAGCCCAGGGGCGGGGGAGATCGGGGGTCAAGGCCAGGAGCAGGGGAGATCGGCGGTCAAGGCCAGGAGCTGGGGAGATCGGGGGTCAAGTCCAGGAGCGGGTCAGATCAGGGCCCAAGGCCAGGAGCGCGGGTGATCGGCGGGCAAGGCCATGAGCGGGGGAGATCGAGGGTCAAGGCCAGGAGCGGGGGAGATCGGCGGTCAAGGCCACGAGTGGTAAGATAGGGGGTTGGGGCCAGGAGCGGGGGAGCTCGGATGTTGGGGCCAGGAGCGTTGGAGATCAGCGGTCAAGGCCAGGAACGGAGGAGATCGAGGGTCGGTGCCAGGAGCAGGGGTGATCGGGGGTCAAGGCCAGGAGCGGAGGAGATCGGTGGTCAGGGACAGGAGCTGGGAGATCGGGGGTCAAGCCCAGGAGCGGGGGAGATCGGGGGTCAAGGCCATATGCAGGGGAGATCGGGATCGGGGCCAGGTGTGGGGGAGATCGGGGTTTGGGGCCAGGAGTGCGGGAGATCGGGGGTCAAGGCCAGGAGCTGGGGCTAGCGGGGGCAAGGCCAGGAGTGGGGGAGATCGGGGGTTGATACCAGGAGCGGGAGAGATCGATGGATGGGGCCAGGAGCGGGGGATATCGGGGGATATGGCCAGGAGCGTGAGGGATCAGGTGTCAAATCAGGAGCGGGAAGATCGGGGCTCAAGGCCAGGAGCAGGGGAGATCGGGTGTCAAGGCCGGGAGTGGGAATTCGGGGGTCAAGGCCAGGAGCGGGGGAGATCGGGGGTCAAGGCCAGGACCGGGGGCTATCGGGGGTCAAGGCCAGGAGCGGAGGAGGTCGGGGGTGGGGGCCATTTGCGGGGAGATCGGGTGTCAAGGCCAGGAGAGGGGGAGATCGGGGGTCAAGGCCATATGCAGGGGAGATCGGGGGTCGGGGCCATGAGCGGGGAGATCGGGGGTCGGGGCCAGGTGTGGGGGAGATCGGGTGTCAAGGCCGGGAGTGGGGAGATCGGGGGTCAAGGCCAGGAGTGGGGAGATCGGGGGTTGGGGCCAGGAGCGGGGAGCACTGGGTTTGGGGTCAGGAGCGGGGGAGATCAGGTATCAAGGCCATGAGTGGGGAGATCGGGGGTCAAGGTCAGGAGCGGGTGCGATCAGCGGTCAAGGCCAGGAGCTGGGGAGATCGGGGTTCCAGGCCATGACCGGGGCCGATCAGGGGTCAAGGCCAGGAGCGGGGGTGATCGGTGGTCAAAGCCAAGAGCGGGAGAGATCGGGTGTCAAGGCCGGGAGTGGGGAAATCAGGGGTCAAGGCCAGGAGCGGGGGAGATCGGGTGTCAAGGCCAGGAGCGGGGAGATCGGGTGTTGGGACCAGGAGCGGGGGAGATCGGGTGTCAAGGCCGGGAGTGTGGAGATCGGGGGTCAAGGCCAGGAGCGGGGATAACAGTGGTCAAGACCAGGACCGTCGGGGAGATCGGGGGTTGGGGCGAGGAGCGAGGGAGTTCGGGGGTCAAGCCCAGGGGCGGGGGAGATCGGGGGTCAAGGCCAGGAGCAGGGGAGATCGGCAGTCAAGGCCAGGCGCGGGGGAGATCAGGGCTCAAGGCCAGGAGCGCGGGTGATCGGCGGGCAAGGCCATGAGCGGGGGAGATCGAGGGTCAAGGCCAGGAACGGGGGAGATCGGCGGTCAAGGCCACGAGTGGTAAGATAGGGGGTTGGGGCCAGGAGCGGGGGAGCTCGGATGTTGGGGCTAGGAGTGTTGGAGATCAGCGGTCAAGGCCAGGAGCGGAGGAGATCGAGGGTCGGTGCCAGGAGCAGGGGTGATCGGGGGTCAAGGCCAGGAGTGGAGGAGATCGGTGGTCAGGGACAGGAGCTGGGAGATCGGGGGTCAAGCCCAGGAGCGGGGGAGATCGGGGGTCAAGGCCATATGCAGGGGAGATCGGGATTGGGGCAGGTGTGGGGGAGATCGGGGTTTGGGGCCAGGAGCGCGGGAGATCGGTGGTCAAGGCCAGGAGCTGGGGCTATCGGGGGTCAAGGCCAGGAACGGAGGAGATCGGGGGTCAAGGCCAGCAGCGCGGGAGATCGGTGGTCAAGGCCAGGAGCGGGGGCTATCGGGGGTCAAGGCTAGGAGCGGAGGAGATCGGGGGTGGGGGCCAGGTGCGGGGAGATCGGGCGTCAAGGCCAGGGGCGGGGGAGATCGGCGGTCAAGGCCAGGAGCCGGGGAGATCGGGGGTCAAGGCCAAGAGTGGGGGAGATCGGGGGTTGATACCAGGAGCGGGAGAGATCGATCGATGGGGCCAGGAGCGGGGGATATCGGGGGATATGGCCAGGAACGTGAGGGATCAGGAGTCAAACCAGGAGCGGGGAGATCGGGGCTCAAGGCCAGGAGCAGGGGAGATCGGGTGTCAAGGCCGGGAGTGGGAATTCGGGGGTCAAGGCCAGGAGCGGGGGAGATCGGGGGTCAAGGCCAGGAGTGGGTAGATCGGGGGTCAAGGCAGGGAGTGGGGAGATCGGGGGTCAAGGCCAGGACCGTGGGGGAGAACGGGGGTTGGGGCCAGGAGCGAGGGAGATCGGGGGTCAAGGCCAGGAGCGGGGGCTATCGGGGGTCAAGGCCAGGAGCGGAGGAGGTCGAGGGTGGGGGCCAGGTGCGGGGAGATCGGGTGCCAAGGCCAGGAGAGGGGGAGATCGGGGGTCTAGGCCATATGCAGGGGAGATCGGGGGTCGGGGCCAGGAGCGGGAGAGATCGGGGGTCAAGGCCAGGAGCGGGGAGATCGGGGGTCGGGGCTAGGTGTGGGGGAGATTGGGTGTCAAGGCCGGGAGTGGGGAGATCGGGGGTCAAGGCCAGGAGTGGGGAGATCGGGGGTTGGGGCCAGGAGCGGGGAGCACTGGGTTTGGGGCCAGGAGCGGGGTAGATCAGGTATCAAGACCATGAGTGGGGAGATCGGGGGTCAAGGCCAGCAGCGGGGCAAACGATGGTCAAGGCCAGGAGCGGGGGAGATCGGGGGTCAAGGCCAGGAGCGGGTGCGATCAGCGGTCAAGGCCAGGAGCTGGGGAGATCGGGGGTCCAGGCCATGACCGGGGCAGATCAGGGGTCAAGGCCAGGAGCGGGGGTGATCGGTGGTCAAAGCCAAGAGCGGGAGAGATCGGGTGTCAAGGCCGGGAGTGGGGAAATCGGGGGTCAAGGCCAGGAGCGGGGGAGATCGGGTGTCAAGGCCAGGAGCGGGGAGATCGGGTGTTGGGACCAGGAGCGGGGGAGATCGGGTGTCAAGGCCGGGAGTGTGGAGATCGGGGGTCAAGGCCAGGAGCGGGGAGAACAGTGGTCAAGACCAGGACCGTCGGGGAGATTGGTTGTTGGGGCCAGGAGCGAGGGAGTTCGGGGGTCAAGCCCAGGGGCGGGGGAGATCGGGGGTCAAGGCCAGGAGCAGGGGAGATCGGCGGTCAAGGCCAGGAGCTGGGGAGATCGGGGGTCAAATCCAGGAGCGGGTCAGATCAGGGCTCAAGGCCAGGAGCGCGGGTGATCGGCGGGCAAGGCCATGAGCGGGGGAGATCGAGGGTCAAGGCCAGGAGCGGGGGAGATCGGCGGTCAAGGCCACGAGTGGTAAGATAGGGGGTTGGGGCCAGGAGCGGGGGAGCTCGGATGTTGGGGCCAGGAGCGTTGGAGATCAGCGGTCAAGGCCAGGAGCGGAGGAGATTGAGGGTCGGTGCCAGGAGCAGGGGTGATCGGGGGTCAAGGCCAGGAGCGGAGGAGATCGGTGGTCATTGCCAGGAGCTGGGAGATCGGGGGTCAAGCCCAGGAGCGGGGGAGATCGGGGGTCAAAGCCATATGCAGGGGAGATCGGGATCGGGGCCAGGTGTGGGGGAGATCGGGGTTTGGGGCCAGGAGCGCGGGAGATCGGGGGTCAAGGCCAGGAGCTGGGGCTAGCGGGGGCAAGGCCAGGAACCGAGGAGATCGGGGGTCAAGGCCAGCAGCGCGGGAGGTCGGTGGTCAAAGCCAGGAGCGGGGGCTATCGGGGGTCAAAACTAGGAGCGGAGGAGATCGGGGGTGGGAGCCAGGTGCGGGGAGATCGGGTGTCAAGGCCATATGCAGGGGAGATCGGGGGTCGGGGCCAGAAGCGGGAGAGATCGGGGGTCAAGGCCTGGAGCGGGGAAGATCGGGAGTCAAAGCCAGGAGCGGGGGAGATCGGGGCTCAAGTCCAGGAGCGGCGTAGATCGGCGGTCAAGCCCAGGAGCCGGGGAGATCGGGGGTCAAGGCCAGGAGTGGGGGAGATCGGGGGTTGATACCAGGGGCGGGAGAGATCGATGGATGGGGCCAGGAGCGGGGGATATCGGGGGATATGGCCAGGAGCGTGAGGGATCAGGAGTCAAACCAGGAGCGGGGAGATCGGGGCTCAAGGCCAGGAGCAGGGGAGATCGGGTGTCAAGGCCGGGAGTGGGAATTCGGGGGTCAAGGCCAGGAGCGGGGGAAATCGGGGGTCAAGGCCAGGACCGTGGGGGAGAACGGGGGTTGGGGCCAGGAGCGAGGGAGATCGGGGGTCAAGGCCAGGAGCGGGGGCTATCGGGGGTCAAGGCCAGGAGCGGAGGAGGTCGGGGGTGGTGGCCAGGTGCGGGGAGATCGGATGTCCTGGCCAGGAGAGGGGGAGATCGGGGGTCAAGGCCATATGCAGGGGAAATCGGGGGTCGGGGCCAGGAGCGGGAGAGATCGGGGGTCAAGGCCAGGAGCGGGGAGATTGGGGGTTGGGGCCACGTTTGGGGGAGATTGGGTGTCAAGGCAAGGAGCGGGGGAGATCGGGTGTCAAGGCCGGGAGTGGGGAGATCGGGGGTCAAGGCCAGGAGTGGGGAGATCGGGGGTTGGGGCCAGGAGCGGGGAGCACTGGGTTTGGGGCCAGGAGCTGGGGAGATCAGGTATCAAGGCCTTGAGTGGGGAGATCGGGGTTCAAGGCCAGCAGCGGGGCAAACGGTGGTCAAGGCCAGGAGCGGGGGAGATCGGGGGTCAAGGCCAGGAGCGGGTGCGATCAGCGGTCAAGGCCAGGAGCTGGGGAGATCGGGGGTCCAGGCCATGACCGGGGCAGATCAGGTGTCAAGGCCAGGAGCGGGGTTGATCGGTGGTCAAAGCCCAGAGCGGGAGAGATCGGGTGTCAAGGCCGGGAGTGTGGAGATCGGGGTCAAGGCCAGGAGCGGGGAGAACAGTGGTCAAGACCAGGACCGTCGGGGAGATCGGGGGTTGGGGCCAGGAGCGAGGGAGTTCGGGGGTCAAGCCTAGGGGCGGGGGAGATCGGGGGTCAAGGCCAGGAGCGGGGGAGATCGGCGGGCAAGGCCATGAGCGGGGGAGATCGAGGGTCAAGGCCAGGAGCGGGGGAGATCGGCAGTCAAGGCCACGAGTGGTAAGATAGGTGGTTGGGGCCAGGAGCGGGGGAGCTCGGATGTTGGGGCCAGGAGCGTTGGAGATCAGCAGTCAAGGCCAGGAGCGGAGGAGATCGAGGGTCGGTGCCAGGAGCAGGGGTGATCGGGTGTCAAGGCCAGGAGCGGGGGAGACCGGGGGTCAAGGCCAGCAGCGGGGGTGATCGGGGGTCAAGGCCAGGAGCGCGAGAGATCGGCGGGCAAGGCCATGAGCGGGGGAGATCGGTGGTCAAGGCCAGGAGCGGGGTAGACGGTGGTCAAGACCAGGACCGTGGGGGAGATCGGGGGTCGGGGCCAGGAGCGATGGAGATCGGGGGTCAAGGCCAGGAGCGGGGGATATCGGGGGTCAAGGCCAGGAGCGGGGCAGATCGGCGGTCAAGGCCAGGAGCGGGGCCGATCAGGGGTCAAGGCAAGGAGCGGGGGTGATCGTCGGTCAAAGCCAGGAGCGGGAGAGTTCGGGTGTCAAGGCCGGGAGTGGGGAAATCGGGTGTCAAGGCCGGGAGTTGGGAGATCGGGCGTCAAAGCCAGGAGCAGGTGAGCTCGGGGTTCGTGGCGAAGAGCAGTGGAGATCGGGATTTGGTGCCAGGAGCGTGAGAGATCGGGGGTCAAGGCCAGGAGCGGGGAGATCGGGGGTCAAGGCCAGGAGCGGGGAGATCGGGGGTCAAGGCCAGGAGGGGGGAGATCGGGTGTCAAGGCCGGGAGTGTGAATTCGGAGGTCAAGGCCAGGAATAATGGAGTTCGGGGGTCAAGGCCAGGAGCGGGGAGCACGGGTAATGGGGCCAGGAGCGGGGGAGATCGGGAGTCAAGGCTAGGAGTGGGGAGATCGGGGGTCAAGGCCAGGAGTAGGGGAATTCGGGGGTCAAGGCCAGGAGCGGGGAGCACGGGGTTTGGGGACAGGAGCGGGGGAGATCGGGAGTCAAGGCCAGGAGTGGGGAGATCGGGGGTCAAGGCCAGGAGTGGGGGAGATCGGGGGTCAAGGCCAGCAGCGGGGGAGATTGTTGGTCAAGTCCAGGAGCGGGGGCTATCGGGGGTCAAGGCCAGGAGCGGGGGAGATCGGGGGTCAAGGCCAGGAGTGGGGAGATCGGGGGTCAAGGCCAGGAGTGGGGGAGATCGGGGGTCAAGGCCAGCAGCGGGGGAGATTGTTGGTCAAGTCCAGGAGCGGGGGCTATCGGGGGTCAAGGCCAGGAGCGGAGGAGATCGGGGGTGGGGGCCAGGTGCGGGGAGATCGGGTGTCAAGGCCAGGAGTGGGGAGATCGGGGGTCAAGGCCAGGAGCGGGGGAGATCGGGGGTCAAGGCCAGGAGCGGGGGAGATCGGGGGTCAAGGCCAGCAGCGGGGGAGATCGGGGGTCAAGTCCAGGAGCGGGGGCTATCGGGGGTCAAGGCCAGGAGCGGAGGAGATCGGGGGTGGGGGCCAGGTGCGGGGAGATCGGGTGTCAAGGCCAGCAGCGGGGGAGATCGGGGGTCAATGCCATATGCAGGGGAGACTGGGGATCGGGGCCAGGAGCGGGAGAGCTCGGGGGTCAAGGCCAGGAGCGGGGAGATCGGGGGTCGGGGCCAGGTATGGGGGAGATCGGGGGTCAATGCCAGGAGTTGCGAGCACGGTGTTTGTGGCCAGGAGCGGGGGAGATCGGGTTTCAAGGCCAGGAGTGGGGAGATCGGTGGTCAAGGCCAGGAACGGGGTAGACGGTGGTCAAGGCCAGGAGCGGGGGAGATCGGGGGTCGGGGCCAGGAGCGATGGAGATCGGGGGTCAAGGCCAGGAGCGGGGGAGATCGGCGGTCAAGGCCAGGAGCGGGGGAGATCGGCGGTCAAGGCCAGGAGCGGGGGAGATCGGGGGTCAAGGCCAGGAGCGGGGGATATCGGGCGTCAAGGCCAGGAGCGGGGGAGATCGGCGGTCAAGGCCAGGAGCGGGGGAGATCGGCGGTCAAGGCCAGGAGCGGGGGTGATCGGGTGTCAAGACCAGGAGCTGGGAGATCGGGGCTTGGGGCCAGGAGCAGGGATGATCGGCTTTCAATGCCGGGAGTTGGGAGATCGGGTGTCAAAGCCATGAGCAGGTGAGATCGGGGTTTGTGGCAAGGAGCGGTGGAGATCGGGGGTCAAGGCCAAGAGCGGGGAGATCGGGGGTCAGGGCCAGGTGTGGGGGAGATCGGGGTTCGGGGCCAGGTGTGGGGGAGATCGGGGTTCGGGGCCAGGTGTGGGGGAGATCGGGGTTCGGGGCCAGGAGTGGGGGAGATCGGATTTCAATGCCGGGAGTTGGGAGATCGGGCGTCAAAGCCAGGAGCAGGTGAGATCGGGGTTTGTGGCGAGGAGCGGTGGAGATCGGGGGTCAAGGCCAGGAGCGGGGTGTTCGGGGGTCAAAGCCAGGAGCGGGGGCTATCGGGGGTCAAGGCCAGGAGCGGAGGAGATCGGGGGTGGGGGCCAGGTGCGGGGAGATCGGGGGTCAATGCCAGCAGCGGGGGAGGTCGGGGGTCAAGGCCAGGAGCGCGGGAGATCGGGGGTCAAGGCCAGGAGCTGGGGCTATCGGGGGTCAAGGCTAGGAGCGGAGGAGATCGGGGGTGGGTGCCAGGTGTGGGGGAGATCCGGGTTTGGGGCCAGGAGTGGGGGAGATCGGGTGTCAAGGCCGGGAGCGGGGAGACCGGAGGTCAGAGCCAGGAGCGGGAGAGCTCTGGGGCCAAGGCCAGGAGCGGGGGAGATCGGGGGTCAATGCCAGGAGCGGGGAGATCGGGGTTCGGGGCCAGGTGTGGGGGAGATCCGGGTTTGGGGCCAGGAGTGGGGGAGATCGGGGGTCAAGGCCAGGAGCGGGGGAGATCGGGTGTCAAGGCCGGGAGCGGGGAGACCGGAGGTCAGAGCCAGGAGCGGGAGAGCTCTGGGGTCAATGCCAGGAGCGGGGAGATCGGGGTTCGGGGCCAGGTGTGGGGGAGATCCGGGTTTGGGGCCAGGAGTGGGGGAGATCGGGGTTCAAGGCCAGGAGCGGGGGAGATTTAGTGTCAAGGCCGGGAGTGGGGAGATCGGGGGTTGGGGCCAGGAGGGGGGTGATCGGGGGTTGGGGCCAGGAGCTGGGGAGTTCGGGGGTCAAGGCCAGGAGCAGGGAGCATGGGATTTGGGGCCAGGAGCCGGGGAGATCGGGTGTCAAGGCCAGGAGTGGGGAGATCGGTGGTCAAGAGGAGGACCGTGGGGGAGATCGGGGGTTGGGGCCAGGAGCGAGGGAGTTCGAGGATCAAGCCCAGGGGCGGGGGAGATCGGGGGTCAAGGCCAGGAGCGGGGGAGACCGGCGGTCAAGGCCAGGAGCGGGGAAGATCGGGGGTCAAGGCCAGGAGCGGGTCAGATCAGGGGTAAAGGCCAGGAGCGGGGGTGATCGGCGGGCAAGGCCATGAGCTGGGGAGATCGGGGGTCAAGGCCAGGAGCAGGGGAGGTCGCCGGTCAAGGCCACGAGTGGTGAGATTTGGGGTTGGGGCCAGGAGCAGGGGAGCTTGGGGGTTGGGGTCAGGAGCGTTGGAGATCAGCGGTCAAGGCCAGGAGCGGAGTAGATCGAGGGTCGGTGCCAGGAGCGGGGGTGATCGGGGGTCAAGGCCAGGAGCGGGGTAGATCGGGGTTCAAGGCCAGCAGCGGGGGAGATCGGGTGTCAAGGCCAGGAGCGCGAGAGATCGGGGGTCAAGGCCAGTAGCGGAGGAAATCAGGGGTGGGGGCCAGGTGCGGGGAGATCGGGTGTCAAGGCCAGGAGCGGAGATCGGTGGTTAGGGCCAGGAGCGGGGAGATCGGGGGTCAATGTCAAGAGCGGGGAGATCGGGGGTCAGGGCCAGCAGCGGAGGAAATCAGGGGTGGGGGCCAGGTGCGGGGAGATCGGGTGTCAAGGCCAGGAGCGGAGATCGGTGGTTAGGGCCAGGAGCGGGGAGATCGGGGGTCAATGTCAAGAGCGGGGAGATCGGGGGTCAGGGCCAGGTGTGGGGGAGATTGGGGTTCGGGGCCAGGAGTGTGGGAGATCGGGGGACAAAGCCAAGAGCGGGGGAGATCGGGTGTGAAGGCCGGGAGTGGGGAGATCGGGGCTTGGGGCCAGGAGCGGGGATGATCGGCGGTCAAAGCCATGAGCGGAGGAGATCGGGGGTGGGTGCCAGGTGTGGGGAGATCTGTGGTCAAGTCCAGGAGCGGGGGAGATCGGTGGTCAAGGCCATATGCAGGGGAGATCGGGGGTCGGGGCAGGAGCGGGGTAGATCAGGGGTCAAGGCCAGGAGCGGGTAGATCTGGGGGCGGGGCCAGGAGCGAGGGGGATCGGGGGTCAATGCCAGGAGCGGGGAGCACGGTGTTTGGGGCCAGGAGCGGGGGAGATCGGGTTTCAAGGCCAGGAGGGGGGAGATCGGGTGTCAAGGCCGGGAGTGGGAATTCGGGGGTCAAGGCCAGGAGTAGGGGAGTTTGGGGGTCAAGGCCAGGAGCGGGGAGCACGGGGTTTGGGGCCAGGAGCGGGGGAGATCGGGAGTCAAGGCCAGGAGTGGGGAGATCGGGGCTCAAGGCCAGGAGTAGGGGAGTTCGGGGGTCAAGGCCAGGAGCGGGGAGCACGGGGTTTGGGGACAGGAGCGGGGGAGATCGGGAGTCAAGGCCAGGAGTGGGGAGATCGGGTGTCAAGGCCAGGAGTGGGGGAGATCGGGGGTCAAGGCCAGCAGCGGGGGAGATTGTTGGTCAAGTCCAGGAGCGGGGGCTATCGGGGGTCAAGGCCAGGAGCGGAGGAGATCGGGGGTGGGGGCCAGGTGCGGGGAGATCGGGGGTCAAGGCCAGTCGCGGGGGCTATCGGGGGTCAAGGCCAGGAGCGGAGGAGATCGGGGGTGGGGGCCAGGTGCGGGGAGATCGGGTGTCAAGGCCAGGAGCGGGGGGAGATCGGGGGTCAATGCCATATGCAGGGGAGACTGGGGGTCGGGGCCAGGAGCGGGAGAGCTCGGGGGTCAAGGCCAGGAGCGGGGAGATCGGGGGTCGGGGCCAGGTGTGGGGGAGATCGGGGGTCAATGCCAGGAGCGGCGAACACGGTGTTTGTGGCCAGGAGCGGGGGAGATCGCGTTTCAAGGCCAGGAGTGGGGAGATCGGTGGTCAAGGCCAGGAACGGGGTAGACGGTGGTCAAGGCCAGGAGCAGGGGAGATCGGCGGTCGGGGCCAGGAGCGATGGAGATTGGAGGTCAAGGCCAGGAGCGGGGGATATCGGGGGTTAAGGCCAGGAGCGGGGGAGATCGGCGGTCAAGGCCAGGAGCGGGGGAGATCGGGGGTCGGGGCCAGGAGCGGGGGAGATCGGGGGTCGGGGCCAGGAGCGATGGAGATCGGGGGTCAAGGCCAGGAGCGGGGGAGATCGGCGGTCAAGGCCAGGAGCGGGGGAGATCGGCGGTCAAGGCCAGGAGCGGGGGAGATCGGGGGTCAAGGCCAGGAGCGGGGGATATCGGGCGTCAAGGCCAGGAGCGGGGGAGATCGGCGGTCAAGGCCAGGAGCGGGGGAGATCGGCGGTCAAGGCCAGGAGCGGGGGTGATCGGGTGTCAAGACCAGGAGCTGGGAGATCGGGGCTTGGGGCCAGGAGCAGGGATGATCGGCTTTCAATGCCGGGAGTTGGGAGATCGGGTGTCAAAGCCATGAGCAGGTGAGATCGGGGTTTGTGGCAAGGAGCGGTGGAGATCGGGGGTCAAGGCCAAGAGCGGGGAGATCGGGGGTCAGGGCCAGGTGTGGGGGAGATCGGAGTTCGGGGCCAGGTGTGGGGGAGATCGGGGTTCGGGGCCAGGTGTGGGGGAGATCGGGGTTCGGGGCCAGGAGTGGGGGAGATCGGATTTCAATGCCGGGAGTTGGGAGATCGGGCGTCAAAGCCAGGAGCAGGTGAGATCGGGGTTTGTGGCGAGGAGCGGTGGAGATCGGGGGTCAAGGCCAGGAGCGGGGTGTTCGGGGGTCAAAGCCAGGAGCGGGGGCTATCGGGGGTCAAGGCCAGGAGCGGAGGAGATCGGGGGTGGGGGCCAGGTGCGGGGAGATCGGGGGTCAATGCCAGCAGCGGGGGAGGTCGGGGGTCAAGGCCAGGAGCGCGGGAGATCGGGGGTCAAGGCCAGGAGCTGGGGCTATCGGGGGTCAAGGCTAGGAGCGGAGGAGATCGGGGGTGGGTGCCAGGTGTGGGGGAGATCCGGGTTTGGGGCCAGGAGTGGGGGAGATCGGGTGTCAAGGCCGGGAGCGGGGAGACCGGAGGTCAGAGCCAGGAGCGGGAGAGCTCTGGGGCCAAGGCCAGGAGCGGGGGAGATCGGGGGTCAATGCCAGGAGCGGGGAGATCGGGGTTCGGGGCCAGGTGTGGGGGAGATCCGGGTTTGGGGCCAGGAGTGGGGGAGATCGGGGGTCAAGGCCAGGAGCGGGGGAGATCGGGTGTCAAGGCCGGGAGCGGGGAGACCGGAGGTCAGAGCCAGGAGCGGGAGAGCTCTGGGGTCAATGCCAGGAGCGGGGAGATCGGGGTTCGGGGCCAGGTGTGGGGGAGATCCGGGTTTGGGGCCAGGAGTGGGGGAGATCGGGGTTCAAGGCCAGGAGCGGGGGAGATTTAGTGTCAAGGCCGGGAGTGGGGAGATCGGGGGTTGGGGCCAGGAGGGGGGTGATCGGGGGTTGGGGCCAGGAGCTGGGGAGTTCGGGGGTCAAGGCCAGGAGCAGGGAGCATGGGATTTGGGGCCAGGAGCCGGGGAGATCGGGTGTCAAGGCCAGGAGTGGGGAGATCGGTGGTCAAGAGGAGGACCGTGGGGGAGATCGGGGGTTGGGGCCAGGAGCGAGGGAGTTCGAGGATCAAGCCCAGGGGCGGGGGAGATCGGGGGTCAAGGCCAGGAGCGGGGGAGACCGGCGGTCAAGGCCAGGAGCGGGGAAGATCGGGGGTCAAGGCCAGGAGCGGGTCAGATCAGGGGTAAAGGCCAGGAGCGGGGGTGATCGGCGGGCAAGGCCATGAGCTGGGGAGATCGGGGGTCAAGGCCAGGAGCAGGGGAGGTCGCCGGTCAAGGCCACGAGTGGTGAGATTTGGGGTTGGGGCCAGGAGCAGGGGAGCTTGGGGGTTGGGGTCAGGAGCGTTGGAGATCAGCGGTCAAGGCCAGGAGCGGAGTAGATCGAGGGTCGGTGCCAGGAGCGGGGGTGATCGGGGGTCAAGGCCAGGAGCGGGGTAGATCGGGGTTCAAGGCCAGCAGCGGGGGAGATCGGGTGTCAAGGCCAGGAGCGCGAGAGATCGGGGGTCAAGGCCAGTAGCGGAGGAAATCAGGGGTGGGGGCCAGGTGCGGGGAGATCGGGTGTCAAGGCCAGGAGCGGAGATCGGTGGTTAGGGCCAGGAGCGGGGAGATCGGGGGTCAATGTCAAGAGCGGGGAGATCGGGGGTCAGGGCCAGCAGCGGAGGAAATCAGGGGTGGGGGCCAGGTGCGGGGAGATCGGGTGTCAAGGCCAGGAGCGGAGATCGGTGGTTAGGGCCAGGAGCGGGGAGATCGGGGGTCAATGTCAAGAGCGGGGAGATCGGGGGTCAGGGCCAGGTGTGGGGGGAGATTGGGGTTCGGGGCCAGGAGTGTGGGAGATCGGGGGACAAAGCCAAGAGCGGGGGAGATCGGGTGTGAAGGCCGGGAGTGGGGAGATCGGGGCTTGGGGCCAGGAGCGGGGATGATCGGCGGTCAAAGCCATGAGCGGAGGAGATCGGGGGTGGGTGCCAGGTGTGGGGAGATCTGTGGTCAAGTCCAGGAGCGGGGGAGATCGGTGGTCAAGGCCATATGCAGGGGAGATCGGGGGTCGGGGCAGGAGCGGGGTAGATCAGGGGTCAAGGCCAGGAGCGGGTAGATCTGGGGGCGGGGCCAGGAGCGAGGGGGATCGGGGGTCAATGCCAGGAGCGGGGAGCACGGTGTTTGGGGCCAGGAGCGGGGGAGATCGGGTTTCAAGGCCAGGAGGGGGGAGATCGGGTGTCAAGGCCGGGAGTGGGAATTCGGGGGTCAAGGCCAGGAGTAGGGGAGTTTGGGGGTCAAGGCCAGGAGCGGGGAGCACGGGGTTTGGGGCCAGGAGCGGGGGAGATCGGGAGTCAAGGCCAGGAGTGGGGAGATCGGGGCTCAAGGCCAGGAGTAGGGGAGTTCGGGGGTCAAGGCCAGGAGCGGGGAGCACGGGGTTTGGGGACAGGAGCGGGGGAGATCGGGAGTCAAGGCCAGGAGTGGGGAGATCGGGTGTCAAGGCCAGGAGTGGGGGAGATCGGGGGTCAAGGCCAGCAGCGGGGGAGATTGTTGGTCAAGTCCAGGAGCGGGGGCTATCGGGGGTCAAGGCCAGGAGCGGAGGAGATCGGGGGTGGGGGCCAGGTGCGGGGAGATCGGGGGTCAAGGCCAGTCGCGGGGGCTATCGGGGGTCAAGGCCAGGAGCGGAGGAGATCGGGGGTGGGGGCCAGGTGCGGGGAGATCGGGTGTCAAGGCCAGGAGCGGGGGGAGATCGGGGGTCAATGCCATATGCAGGGGAGACTGGGGGTCGGGGCCAGGAGCGGGAGAGCTCGGGGGTCAAGGCCAGGAGCGGGGAGATCGGGGGTCGGGGCCAGGTGTGGGGGAGATCGGGGGTCAATGCCAGGAGCGGCGAACACGGTGTTTGTGGCCAGGAGCGGGGGAGATCGCGTTTCAAGGCCAGGAGTGGGGAGATCGGTGGTCAAGGCCAGGAACGGGGTAGACGGTGGTCAAGGCCAGGAGCAGGGGAGATCGGCGGTCGGGGCCAGGAGCGATGGAGATTGGAGGTCAAGGCCAGGAGCGGGGGATATCGGGGGTTAAGGCCAGGAGCGGGGGAGATCGGCGGTCAAGGCCAGGAGCAGGGGAGATCGGCGGTCAAGGCCAGGAGCGGGGGTGATCGGGTGTCAAGACCAGGAGCTGGGAGATCGGGGCTTGGGGCCAGGAGCGGGGATGATCGGCTTTCAATGCCGGGAGTTTTGAGGAAATCTACATGATATAAGGGGTTAATTTCAAGTGCTTGCTGGGTAAAAGTTTTCAGACTTGACACTGGGCAAGTGTCGATGTGTAACTAGAGCTATTGCACGTACTCGGACTACAGCCAAGAACAGATGTCTGCCCACCTAATGAGAATGTAGAAGTGAAATAATGAGTTCCTTTGATGTACCCAGTGACCTGATAACTTGTGACCGTTAGCAAAGCTAGCCTCCCAATATATGATTAAAGAGGACCTCCGGTTACACGATTCATGCCCTGTTATAGATTAACGGTTGACTTATGTGTCCAGGATCCTTCTGTCAATATGTTATTTCTACCTGATGATTAATCTAAAATGTATCCTGATAGAGGAACAAAGGAATGTCAATCAAACTTGTTTGTTACACTGTATAAATATGGAGCGCTTACGCTGTATCATTGGAATCGTAGCCTTACCCCTTGAGTAGAGGTGCTGATTACCCTTGCAAGAAGTGAAATAAAAGGCCTGTCCGTCTCACGAATCCAAGTGTGTATTGAGTCATCACCCAGAGCTAAGAAGTAAGGCACTTCTACAGTTGGGAGATCGCGTGTCAAGGCCAGTAGCGGAGGAGATCGGGGGTGGGGACCAGGTGCGGGGAGATCGGGGGTCAATGCCAGCAGCAGGGGAGATCGGGGGTCAAGGCCAGGAGCGCGGGAGATCGGGGGTCAAGGCCAGGAGCGGGGGCTATCGGGGGTCAAGGCTAGGAGCGGAGGAGATCGGGGGTGGGTGCCAGGTGCGGGGAGATCGGGTGTCAAGGCCAGGAGCGGGGGAGATCGGGGGTCAAGGCTAGGAGCGGAGGAGATCGGGGGTGGGTGCCAGGTGTGGGGAGATCGGGGGTCAAGGGCAGGAGCGGGGGAGATCGGGGGTCAATTCCTGGAGCGGGGAGACCGGAGGTCAGAGCCAGGAGCGGGAGAGCTCTGGGGTCAAGGCCAGGAGCGGGGAGATCGGGGTTCGGGGCCAGGTGTGGGGGAGATCCGGGTTTGGGGCCAGGAGCGGGGGAGATCGGGTGTCAAGGCCGGGAGCGGGGGGATCGGGGGTTGGGGCCAGGAGGGGGGGGGGATCGGGGGTTGGGGCCAGGAGCTGGGGAGATCGGGTGTCAAGGCCAGGAGTGGGGAGATCTGGGTTCAAGGCCAGGATCAGGTGTGATCGGTGGTCAAAGCCAAGTGTGGGAGAGATCGGGTGTTGGGGCCAGTAGCGGGCGAGATCGGGTGTCAAGGCCAGGAGCGGGGGAGATCGGGTGTCAAGGCCAGGAGTGGGGAGATCGGGTGTCAAGGCCAGGAGTGGGGAGATCGGTGGTCAAGAGGAGGACCGTGGGGGAGATCGGGGATGGGGCCATGAGCGAGGGAGTTCGAGGGTCAAGCCCAGGGGTGGGGGAGATCGGGGGTGAAGGCCAGGAGCGGGGGAGACCGGCGGTCAAGGCCAGGAGCGGGGAAGATCGGAGGTCAAGGCCAGGAGCGGGTCAGATCAGGGGTCAAGGCCAGGAGCGGGGGTGATCGGCGGGCAAGGCCACGAGTGGAGAGATTGGGGGTTGGAGCCAGGAGCAGGGGAGCTCGAGGGTTGGGGTCAGGAGCGTTGGAGATCAGCGGTCAAGGCCAGGAGCGGAGGAGATCGAGGGTCGGTGCCAGGAGCGGGGGTGATCGGGGGTCAAGGCCAGGAGCGGGGTAGATCGGGGTTCAAGGCCAGCAGCGGGGGAGATCGGGTGTCAAGGCCAGGAGTGCGAGAGATCGGGGGTCAAGGCCAGCAGCGGGGGCTATCGGGGATCAAGGCCAGGAGCGGAGGAAATCAGGGGTGGGGGCCAGGTGCGGGGAGATCGGGTGTCAAGGCCAGGAGCGGAGATCGGTGGTTAGGGCCAGGAGCGGGGAGATCGGGGGTCAAGTCCAGGAGCGGGGGAGATCGGGGGTCAAGGCCATATGCAGGGGAGATCGGGGGTCGGGGCCAGGAGCGGGAGAGATCGGGGGTCAAGGCCAGGTGCGGGGAGATCGTGATCGGGGCCAGGTGTGGGGGAGATTGGGGTTTGTGGCCAGGAGCAGGTGAAATCGGGGGTCATGGCCAGGAGCGGGGGAGATTGGGGGTCGGTGCCAGGAGCGGGGCAGATTAGGGGCCAAGGCCAGGAGCAGGTGAGATCCGTGGTCAAAGTCAGGCGCGGGGGAGTTCGGCGGTCAAGGCCACGAGCGGGGTAGATCGGTGGTCAAGGCCGGGAGTTGGAATTCGGGTGTCAAGGCCAGGAGCGGGGGAGTTCGGCGGTCAAGGCCAGGAGCGGTGAGAACGGGGTTTGGGGCCAGTAGCTGGGGAGACCGGGTGTCAAGGACAGGAGTGGGGAGATCGGGGGTCAAGGCCAGGAGCGGGGAAAATGGTGGTCAAGGCCAGGAGCAGGGGAGATCGGGGATCAAGGCCAGGAGCGGGGGAGATCGGGTGTCAAGGCCGGGAGTGGGGAAATTGGGGATCAAGGCCAGGAGCGGGGAGAATGGTGGTCAAGACCAGGACCGTGGGGGAGATCGGGGGTTGGGGCCAGGAGCGAGGGAGATCAGGGGTCAAGCCCAGGGGCGGGGGAGTTAGACGGGCAAGGCCATGAGCGGGGGAGATCGGGGGTCAAGGCCAGGAGCGGGGGAGATCGGGGGTCAAGGCCAGGAGCAGGGGAGATCGTGGTTCAAGGCCAGGAGTGGGGGAGATGAGGATTTGGGACCAGGAGCGCGGGAGATCGGGGCTAAAGGCCAGGAGCAGGGGAGATCGGGGTTTGGGGCCTGGAGTGGGGAGATCGGGGGTTAGGGCCAGGAGCGGGGGAGATCAGGTGTCGGGGCCAGGAGCGGGGAGATCAGCGGTCAAGGCCAGGAGCGGGGGAGATCGGTGGTCAAGGCCAGGAGCGGGGCAGACCAGGGGCCAAGGCCAAGAGCGGGAGAGATGGGCGGTCAAGGCCATGAGCGGAGGAGATCGGGGGTGGGTGCCTGGTGCGGGGAGATCGGGGGTCAAGTCCAGGAGCGGGGCAGATTGGGGGTCAAGGCCATATGCAGGGGAGATCGGGGGTCGGGGCAGGTGTGGAGTAGGTCAGGGGTCAAGGCCAGGAGCGGGTAGACCTGGGGTCGGGGCCAGGTGCGGGGCAGACCGGGGGTCAAGGCCAGCAGTGGCGGAGATCGGGGGTCAAGTCCAGGAGTGCGGGAGATCGGGGGTTAAGGCCAGGAGCGGGGACTATCGGGGGTCAAGGCCAGGAGCGGAGGAGCTCGGGGGTGGGGGCCAGGTGCGGGGAGGTTGGGTGTCAAGGCCAGGAGTGGGGGAGATCGGGGGTCAAGGCCATATGCAGGGGAAATCGGGGGTCAAGGCCATGAGCGGGGGAGATCGGGTGTCAAGGCCAGGGGCGGGGAGATCGGGGGTTGGGGCCAGGAGCGGGGCAGATCGGGTGTCAAGGCCGGGAGTGGGGAAATCGGGGGTCAAGGCCATGAGTGGGGGAGATCGGGGTCAAGGCCAGGAGCGGGGGCTTTCGGGGGTCAAGGCCATGAGCGGAGGAGATCGGGGGTGGGGGCCAGGTGCGGGGAGATTGGGGGTTGGGGCCAGGTGCGTGAGAGATCGGGGGTCAAGGCCAGGAGCTGGGGCTATCGGGGGTCAAGGCCAGGAGCGGAGGAGATCGGGTGACGGTGCCAGGAGCAGGGGTGATCGGGGGTCAAGGCCAGGAGCGGCAGAGATCGGGGTTTAGTGCCAGGATTGGGGAAGAACCGCAGTCAAGGACAGGAGGGGTGAGATCGGGGGTTGGGTCCAGGAGCGTGAGAGATCGGGAGTCAAACCAGGAGCGTGGAGATCAGGGCTCAAGGCCAGGAGCAGAGGAGATCGGGTGTCAAGGCCGGGAGTGGGAATTCGGGGGTCAAGGCCAGGAGCGGGGGAGATCTGGGGTCAAGGCCAGGAGCGGGGAGAATGGGGGTTGGGGCCAGGAGCAGGGGAGATCGGGTGTCAAGGCTGGGAGTGGGGAGATCGGTGGTCAAGGCCAGCAGCTGGGGGAGATCGGGGGTCAAGGCCAGGAGCACGGGAGATCGGGGGTCAAGGCCAGGAGCTGGTGCTATCGGGGTTCAAGGCAAGGAGCGGAGGAGATTGGGGGTCGGTGCCAGGAGCAGGGGTGATCGGGGGTCAAGGCCAGGAGCGGGGGAGATCGGGGGTCAAGGCCAGCAGTGGGGGAGATCGGGGGTCAAGGCCAGGAGCGTGGGAGATCGGGGGTCAAGGCCAGGAGCGGGGGCTTTCGGGGGTTGGGGCCAGGAGCAGGGAGATCGGGGGTTGGGGCCAGGAGCGGGGAGATCGGGGGTTGGGGCCAGGAGCGGGGAGCTCGGGGTTCAAGCTCAGGATCAGGGGAGATCGTGTGTCAAGGCTGGGAGTGGGAATTCGGGGGTCAAAGCGAGGA
>NC_140991.1:175112142-175119642 GCF_052327205.1 Somniosus microcephalus | reverse complement strand
GAGAGAGAGACTGGGAGTGAGAGAGAGAGAGAGAGAGAGAGAGACTGGGAGTGTGAGAGAGAGAGTGAGAGAGAGAGAGATTGGGAGTGTGAGAGAGAGAGAGATTGGGAGTGTGAGAGAGAGAGACACTGGGAGTGAGAGAGAGAGAGACTGGGAGTGAGAGAGAGAGAGACTGGGAGTGAGAGAGAGAGAGAGACTTTGAGTGTGCGAGAGAGAAAGATTGGGAGTGTGAGAGAGAGATTGGGAGTGTGAGAGAGAGAGATTGGGAGTGTGAGAGAGAGAAAGATTGGGAGTGAGAGAGAGAGATTGGGAGTGAGAGATAAAGAGAGAGACTGGGAGTGAGAGAGAGAGAGATTGGGAGTGTGAGAGCGAGACTGGGAGTGAGAGAGAGATAGAGAGAGAGAGAGAGACTGGGAGTGAGAGAGAGATTGATAGAGAGTGAGAGAGACTGGGAGTGTGAGAGAGAGAGAGACTGGGAGTGTGAGATAGAGTGGGAGTGAGAGAGAGAGAGAGAGAGGGAAGTAGAGAGAGAGAGAGGGAAGGAGAGAGAGAGAGAGAGGGAAGGAGCGTGAGAGAGGGAAGGAGAGAGAGAGAGAGAGAGAGGGAAGGAGAGAGAGAGAGATATCTGGAACAAAGGATTCATTACGCCCATATACAAAAGTGGGGATAAAGTTGACCCAAATAACTATCGAGGCATCTGTGTAAACACTAACCTGGGGAAGGTTTTCTGTAGTATCATAAACAAAAGACTTATAAACTTCCTTGAGGAGCACAATGTCTTGAGTAAAAGCCAAATTGGATTCCTGCCAAACTATAGAACATCAGATCATATCTTCACCCTACAGACCCTAATTGACAAACACGTTCATCAAAACAAAAGCAAAATCTACGCATGCTTTATAGATTTCCAGAAGGCTTTCAATTCCATCTGGCACGACGGTCTATTCCTGAAACTTATCGAAAGTGGGGTAGGGGGAAAACATATGATGTAATTAAATCAATGTATACAAACAACAAATGTGCAGTTAAAATTGGAGAGAAACAAACAAAATACTTCCCACAGGGGCGGGGGGCGGGGGGGGGGCGGTGACGCAGGGCTCGCCAATCTCACCGACACTCTTTAATATTTACATAAATGAATTGGCAAAACTACTTGAACAATCTACAGCACCCGGCCTCACCCTATATGAATCCAAGGTTAAATTCCTCCTCTATGCAGACGACCTGGTTCTGCTGTCACCAACTAAGGAGGGTGTACAGCAGAACCTGGATCTGCTGGAGTCGTTCTGTCAGACCTGGGCCCTGAGAATAAACCCCCAAAAAACCAAGGTCCTCATGTTCCAGCAAAGATCCAGACATCAGGGACCCAAAATAAATCTCACACTAGGAACAACTAAAATCGAACAAACCATTAACTACACATACTTGGGCATAAAAATCAGCTCTACGGGAAATTTCAAACTGGCTGTGAATGAACTGAAAGAAAAAGCTAGAAGAGCTTTCTATGCCATTAAAAGATCAATCCAAATAGAAATCCCAATTAGCATTTGGCTCAAAATTTTCAAATCAGTAATTGAACCAATTGCACTCTATGGCAGTGAAGTGTGGGGACCGCTAACACAATAAGAATTTGCAAAATGGGACAAACACCCAATTGAGATTCTACATGCAGAATTCTGTAAAAGTATCCTCCGGACTCAAAGGAAAACCGTAAACAATGCATGCAGGGCAGAACTAGGCCAATTTCCACTAATAATTACTATCCAAAAAAGAGCCACCAAATTTTGGAAACACCTAAAAATGAGCAACCCCCACTGCTATTATTACGAAGCCTTGAAATGCCAAGAGAGCACCATAAAGAAGAAGACCCTCAGTCAACCAATCCTGGGACTCAGTGAAGCAACCACTAACACTACTAACAATAACCAGCCCCAGGACAGTGACATCGTAGCACAAAGAATTCGACCCAACACAATTGTCACTAAGCAAAAGGAAAAATACCTGTCATATTGGGCAGAAACAACAAAAACCCAAAGCAAACTCAATTGCTACTTGGCCCTAAACAGACAATACAACATGGCTGATTACCTGACCGTGGTAAAGGATAGCAAACTGAGAAAAACCTTGACAAGGTACAGACTTAGTGAACATAGCCTGATGATCGAAAAAGGCAGACACAGGCAGACCCGGCTGCCAAGAGAGGACAGGATATGCTCTCACTGCAGTCAGGGAATGGTGGAGACAGAGATGCACTTCCTCACAGCTTATGAAAAATATCAGGGCATCAGGGAGAATTTCTACCAAAAATTCTCACAAATATGCCCTGAATTCAGAAATTTGAATGACGACCAAAAACTCCCATACCTACTAGGGGAAGAGATAAACTGTGTAACACTAGCGGCACACTATGTTACAGCTTGCCATAAACAGAGGGACAACCAGTAAACCTAAGAAAAAAGTATATATAAATTATACGAATGTCTATTTCTACACTCAGGGATATATCTGTTTATACACTGTATGAATAGATCTGCGTTTATGTGTTCAACCATAAATGTATTTTGACGCTTTGGCAACATAAGATGTACCTTATCATGCCAATAAAGCGATTTGAATTGAATTGAATTGAATTGAGAGGGAAGGAGAGCGAGAGGGAAGGAGAGAGAGAGGGAAGGAGAGAGAGAGGGGGAAGGAGAGAGAGAGAAGGAAGGAGAGAGAGAGAGAGTGAGGGAACGAGAGAGAGAGAGGGAGAGGAGGAGAGTGAGAGAGAGACAGAGAGAGAGAGAGGGAAGGAGAGAGAGAGAGCGGGAAGGAGAGAGTGAGAGAGAGGGAAGGAGAGAGAGAGAGAGAGTGGGAAGGAGAGAGAGAGAGAGAGGGAAGGAGAGAGAGAGAGAGAGAGGGAAGGAGAGAGAGAGAGAGAGAAATGCATGCAGAGCCGAACTAGGCAGATACCCACTGATAATAAACATCCAAAAACGAGCACTAAACTTCCTAAATCACCTCAAATCTAGCTCCCCAGACACCCTTCATTTCAAAGCCTTTCAGACCCAAGAGCTAAACCCAGAAAAGAGTCCCCTGAGTCAGCTGCTACTGAAACTAAGTACTCAGCCGGACCCTGACCAGCCCCAGACCAACACAGCCGTCCAAACACCAATCCGAGTGAACCAAATCATTAAAAAATGCAAAGAAACCTACCTGGAACATTGGAACAAAATAACCGAAAGCCAAAGCAGATTAGAATGTTACCGGGCCCTAAAAGAGAATATAAACTGGCAGACTACCTCACGACCATCAGAGACACAAAACAGAGACAGACCCTCACCAGGTACAGACTAAGCGACCACCAACTGGAAATTGAAAAGGCAGATACAAGAAATCCTGGCAGCCTAGAGAGAATAGAATATGCGATCAATGTCTGGCTGGCGAGGTTGAAACAGAAATGCATTTCCTCCTAAAATGCGAAAAATTCAACACATCAAGAAACATATTATTCAACAAGCTAAGCCAACAACCCCAGATTTCAAGGAATTGGATGATCTGTCAAAATTGAGATTAGTCCTAGGAGAAGGAGACAGACCATACCTTGGGGCTAAATATGTAACAACATGTCACAACCTGAGGACTGTTTAAAAGTAAGACTGTTTAAAATTAATATTGAACATACCAAATGAAGTAGAAAGACTGTTTAAAATTAATATTGTTTAAAAGTAATATTGTATATACCCAACAAATGTCAAATCGATTGACACCTACAGAATGTTGGAAAACTGTACCTTTTTGCTATGTAAGCTTTGGCAATATGGTTCTCTGTAAACTTTCATGCCAATAAAGCATTTGAACTGAACTGAAACTGAGAGAGGGAAGGAGAGAGAGAGAGAGAGAGAGGAAGGAGAGAGAGAGAGAGAGGGAAGGAGAGAGATAGAGAGGGATGGAGAGAGAGAGAGCGAGGGAAGGAGCGGAGAGAGAGAGATGGAGAGAGAGAGAGGGAAGGAGAGAGAGAAGAGAGAGAGAGGGACAGAGAGAGGGAAGGAGAGAGAGAGAGGGAAGGAGAGAGAGAGAGGGGGGGAAGGAGAGAGAGAGGGAAGGAGAAAGAGGGACGGAGAGAGAGAGAGAGAGGGAAGGAGAGAGAGAGAGAGGGAAGGAGAGAGAGAGAGAGAGAGGGAAGGAGAAGAGAGAGAGAGAGAGGGAAGGAGAGAGTGAGAGAGAGAGGGAAGGAGAGAGAGATAGAGAGAGGGAAGGAGAGAGAGAGAGAGAGGAAAGGAGAGAGGGAAGGAGAGAGAGAGAGGGAAGGAGAGAGAGAGAGAGAGGGAAGGAGAGAGAGATAGGGTGAGAGAGAGAGAGATTGGGGGAGAGAAAGACGGGGGGGAGAAGAGCAAGAGGGAGATTGGGGGAAGAGAGAGAGACTGGGAGTGTGATAGAGAGAGAGCGAGAGAGACTGGAAGTGTGTGAGAGAGAGGGAGAGACTGGGAGTGAGAGAGAGAGACAGAGAGACTGGGATTGAGAGAGAGAGAGAGACTGGGTGTGAGAGAGAGAGAGACTGGGAGTGAGAGAGAGATAGAGAGAGAGAGAGACTGGGAGTGTGAGAGTGAGAGAGAGAGAGACTGGGAGTGTGAGAGAGAGAGTGAGACAGAGAGAGATTGGGAGTGTGAGAGAGAGAGAGAGATTGGGAGTGTGAGAGAGAGAGAGGGAGATAGTGGGAGTGTGTGTGAGAGAGAGAGAGAGAGAGGGAGTGGGAGTGTGTGAGAGAGAGAGAGACTGGGAGTGAGAGAGAGACTGGGAGTGAGAGAGAGAGAGAGAGACTGGGAGTGAGAGAGAGAGAGAGAGAGAGAGACTGGGAGTGTGAGAGAGAGAGTGAGAGAGAGAGAGATTGGGAGTGTGAGAGAGAGAGAGAGTGGGAGTGTGAGAGAGAGAGAGACTGGGAGTGAGAGAGAGAGAGACTGGGAGTGAGAGAGGAGAGAGACTGGGAGTGTGCGAGAGAGAAAGATTGGGAGTGTGAGAGAGAGATTGGGAGTGTGAGAGAGAGAGATTGGGATTGTGAGAGAGAGAGAGATTGGGAGTGAGAGAGAGAGATTGGGAGTGTTAGAGAGAGAGAGACTGGGAGTGAGAGAGAGAGAGATTGGGAGTGTGAGAGAGAGACTGGGAGTGAGAGAGAGATAGAGATAGAGAGAGAGACTGGGAGTAAGAGAGAGATAGAGAGAGAGTGAGAGAGACTGGGAGTGTGAGATAGAGTGGAGTGAGAGAGAGAGAGAGAGTGAGAGGGAAGTAGAGAGAGAGAGAGAGAGAGGGAAGGAGAGAGAGTGAGGGAAGGAGAGAGAGAGAGGGAAGGAGAGAGAGAGAGAGAGAGGGAAGGAGAGAGAGAGAGATATCTGGAACAAAGGACTCATAACGCCCATATACAAAAGTGGTGATAAAGTTGACCCCAAATAACTATCGAGGCATCTGTGTAAACACTAACCTGGGGAAGGTTTTCTGTAGTTTCATAAACAAAAGACTGATAAACTTCCTTGAGGAGCACAATGTCTTGATTAAAAGCCAAATTGGATTCCTGCCCAAACTATAGAACATCAGATCATATCTTCACCCTACAGACCCTAATTGACAAACACGTTCATCAAAACAAAAGCAAATCTACGCATGCTTTATAGATTTCCAGAAGGCTTTCAATTCCATCTGGCACGACGGTCTATTCCTGAAACTTATCGAAAGTGGCGTAGGGGGAAAAACATATGATGTAATTAAATCAATGTATAAAAACAACAAATGTGCAGTTAAAATTGGAGAGAAACAAACAAAATACTTCCCACAGGGGCGGGGGGTGACGCAGGGCTCGCCAATCTCACTGACACTCTTTAATATTTACATAAATGATTGGCAAAACTACTTGAACAATCTACAGCACCCGGCCTCACCCTATATGAATCCAAGGTTAAATTCCTCCTCTATGCAGACGACCTGGTTCTGCTGTCACCAACTAAGGAGGGTCTACAGCAGAACCTGGATCTGCTGGAGTCGTTCTGTCAGACCTGGGCCCTGACAATAAACCCCCAAAAACAAGGTCCTCGTGTCCAGCAAAGATCCAGACATCAGGCACCCAAAATAAATCTCGACACGAGGAACAACTAAAATCGAACAAACCACTAACTACACATACTTGGGCATAAAAATCAGCTCTACGGGAAATTTCAAACTGGCTGATGAATGAACTGAAAGAAAAAGCTAGAAGGGCTTTCTATGCCATTAAAAGATCAATCCAAATAAAAATCCCAATTATCATTTGGCTCAAAATTTTCAAATCAGTAATTGAACCAATTGCACTCTATGGCAGTGAGGTGTGGGGACCGCTAACACAACAAGAATTTGCAAAATGGGACAAAACACCCAATTGAGATCCTACATGCAGAATTCTGTAAAAGTATCCTCCGGACTCAAAGGAAAACTGTAAACAATGCATGCAGGGCAGAACTAGGCCAATATCCACTAATAATTACTATCCAAAAAAGAGCCACCAAATTTTGGAAACACCTAAAAATGAGCAACCCCCACTGCTATTATTACGAAGCCTTGAAATGCCAAGAGAGGACCATAAAGAAGAACACCCTCAGTCAACTAGTCCTGGGACTCAGTGAAGCAACCATTAACACTACTAACAATAACCAGCCCCAGGACAGTGACATCATAGCACAAAGAATTCGACCCAACACAATTGTCACTAAGCAAAAGGAAAATTACCTGTCATATTGGGCAGAAACAACAAAAACCCAAAGCAAACTCAATTGCTACTTGGCCCTAAACAGACAATACAACATGGCTGATTACCTGACCATGGTAAAGGATAGCAAACTGAGAAAAACCTTGACAAGGTACAGGCTTAGTGAACATAGCCTGACGATCGAAAAAGGCAGACACAGGCAGACCCAGCTGCCAAGAGAGGACAGGGATATGCTCTCACTGCAGTCAGGGGAGTGGTGGAGACAGAGATGCACTTCCTCACAGCTTATGGAAAATATCAGGGCATCAGGGAGAATTTCTACCAAAAATTCTCTCAAATATGCCCTGAATTCAGAAATTTGAATGACGACCAAAAACTCCCCTACCTACTAGGGGAAGAGATAAAGGCCTAGAAATTGGGTTTTGGCTTAGCCAGGGCTTTAGCGCTGGAAATTAGTGCCGCCGCTAAGTCCCCTGCGCGTGCCTAAAATTCAGTGGCGCCGTGCCCAAACGGCTGCCGGCGCTACTGAAGGGTCTTAGCGCCTGGAAAAGGGCGCTAACTGCCCTTTCGCGCCGCAATCCCGGCGCTGCGGCACCCGATGCAGTGCGGCAGGCTGGGGAAGTGCAGGCCTCCTCCTTCCGTTAAGGAGGAGCTGCCTGCACCCGGCCGCGGCCCGCGCAAATCTGCTTAAAAATGAGCCCGGCACCTCGGACAAGTGCCGGGCTTGCATCTGTTCCGGGGGGGGTGAGAGAAGTCCAGGGAGGGAGCTGCGGGCAGGCGGCCGGCGGGAA
>NC_140991.1:175029642-175107142 GCF_052327205.1 Somniosus microcephalus | reverse complement strand
AGTGGGAGTGTGTGAGAGAGAGAGAGAAAGAGAGGGAGTGGGAGTGTGTGAGAGAGAGAGAGAGAGACTGGGAATGAGATAGAGAGAGAGAGAGAGAGACTGGGAGTGAGAGAGAGAGAGAGAGAGAGAGACTGGGAGTGTGAGAGAGAGAGATTGGGAGTGTGAGAGACCGTTACAGCATCAGGGAGCTTCAGCATAGCAGTGAATGCACTAAAAGAAAAAGCCCGAAGAGCCCTATATGCCATAAAATGAAAATTCTACAACATCCAAATCCCAATCAAAATCTGGCTCAAAATATTTGACAGCATAATCCTGCCCATTGCGCTGTACGGTAGTGAAGTATGGGGCCTGCTCAATCACCATAGCTACACTAAATGGGAAAAACACACAATAGAAGCCCTACATGCAGAATTTTGCCGAAGCATTCTTCGCACACAAAGGAAAACACCAACAAATGCATGCAGAGCCGAACAAGGCAGATACCCACTGATAATAAACATCCACAAACGAGCACTAAACTTCCTAAATCACCTCAAATCTAGCTCCCCAGACACCCTTCATTTTAAAGCCTTCCAGACCCAAGAGCTAAACCCAGAAAAGAGTCCCCTGAGTCAGCTGCTACTGAAACTAAGTACTCCTACTCAGCCGGACCCTGACCTGTCCCAGACCAACACTGCCGTCCAAACACCAATCCGAGTGAACAAAATCATTAAACAATGCAAAGAAACCTACCTGGAACATTGGAACAATGTAACCAAAAGCCAAAGCAGATTAGAATGTTACCGGGCCCTAAAAAGAGAATATAAACTGGCAGACTATCTCTCGACCATCAGAGGCACAAAACAGAGACAGACCCTCACCAGGTACAGACTAAGCGACCACCAACTGGCAATTGAAAAAGGAAGATACAAGAAATCCTGGCAGCCTAGAGAGAATAGAATATGTGATCAATGTCTGGCCGGCGAGCTTGAGACAGAGATGCATTTCCTCCTAAAATGCGAAAAATTCAACACAACAAGAAACATATTATTTGACAAGCTCAGCCAAACAACCCCAGATTTCAAAGAATTGGATGACCTGTCAAAATTAAGATTAGTCCTGGGAGAAGGAGACAGACCATACCTTGGTGCCAAATATGTAACAACATGTCACAACCTGAGGACTGTTTAAAATTAATACTGAATGTACCCAACGATGTTCAACGACTTTAAATTAATATTGTTTAAACTAATATTGTATGTACCCAATGAAGGTCAAAATTGTTTGACACCTACAGCATGTTGGAAAACTGTACTTTTTGTTATGTAAGCTTTGGCAATATGGTTCCCTGTAAACTTTCATGCCAATAAAGCATTTAAATTGAATTGAAAAATTGAATTGAGAGAGATTGGGAGTGTGAGAGAGAGAGAGACTGGGAGGGAGAGAGAGAGAGACTGGGAGTGAGAGAGAGAGAGACTGGGAGTGTGCGAGAGAGAAAGTTTGGGAGTGTGAGAGAGAGAGAGATTGGGAGTGTGAGAGAGAGAGATTGGGAGTTTGAGAGAGAGAGAGATTGGGAGTGAGAGAGAGAGAGATTGGGAGTGTGAGAGAGAGAGAGACTGGGAGTGAGAGAGAGAGAGATTGGGAGTGTGAGAGAGAGACTGGGAGTGAGAGAGAGATAGAGACTGGGAGTGAGAGAGAGATAGAGAGAGAGTGAGAGAGACTGGGAGTGTGAGAGAGAGAGAGACTGGGAGTGTGAGATAGAGTGGGAGTGAGGGAGAGAGAGAGAGAGGGAAGTAGAGAGAGAGAGAGAGAGGGAAGGAGAGAGAGAGAGAGAGAGAAGGAGAGAGAGAGAGGGAAGGAGAGAGAGAGAGAGAGGGAAGGAGCGAGAGAGAGATATCTGGAACAAAGGACTCATAACGCCCATATACAAAAGTGGGGATAAAGTTGACCCAAATAACTATCGAGGCATCTGTGTAAACATTAACCTGGGGAAGGTTTTCTGCAGTATCATAAACAAAAGACTTATAAACTTCCTTGAGGAGCACAATGTCTTGATTAAAAGCCAAATTGGATTCCTGCCAAACTATAGAACATCAGATAATATCTTCACTCTACAGACCCTAATTGACAAACACGTTCATCAAAACAAAAGCAAAATCTACGCATGCTTTATAGATTTCCAGAAGGCTTTCAATTCCATCTGGCACGACGGTCTATTCCTGAAACTTATCGAAAGCGGCGTAGGGGGAAAAACATATGATGTAATTAAATCAATGTATACAAACAACAAATGTGCAGTTAAAATTGGAGACAAACAAACAAAATACTTCCCACAGGGGCGGGGGGTGACGCAGGGCTCACCAATCTCACCGACACTCTTTAATATTTACATAAATGAATTGGCAAAACTACTTGAACAATCTACAGCACCCGGCCTCACCCTATATGAATCCAAGGTTAAATTCCTCCTCTATGCAGACGACCTGGTTCTGCTGTCACCAACTAAGGAGGGTCTACAGCAGAACCTGGATCTGCTGGAGTCATTCTGTCAGACCTGGGCCCTGACAATAAACCCCCAAAAAACCAAGGTCCTCGTGTTCCAGCAAAGATCCAGACATCAGGGACCCAAAATAAATCTCACACTAGGAACAACTAAAATTGAACAAAGCACTAACTACACATACTTGGGCACAAAAATCAGCTCTACGGGAAATTTCAAACTGGCTGTGAATGAACTGAAAGAGAAAGCTAGAAGGGCTTTCTATGCCATTAAAAGATCAATCCAAATAGAAATCCCAATTAGCATTTGGCTCAAAATTTTCAAATCAGTAATTGAACCAATTGCACTCTATGGCAGTGAGGTGTGGGGACCGCTAACACAACAAGAGTTTGCAAAATGGGACAAACACCCAATTGAGATCCTACATGCAGAATTCTGTAAAAGTATCCTCCGGACTCGAAGGAAAACCGTAAACAATGCATGCAGGGCAGAACTTGGCCAATATCCACTAATAATTACTATCCAAAAAAGAGCCACCAAATTTTGGAAACACCTAAAAATGAGCAACCCCCACTGCTATCATTACGAAGCCTTGAAATGCCAAGAGAGGACCATAAAGAAGAACACCCTCAGTCAACTAGTCCTGGGACTCAGTGAAGCAACCATTAACACTACTAACAATAACCAGCCCCAGGACAGTGACATCGTAGCACAGAGAATTCGACCCAACACAATTGTCACTAAGCAAAAGGAAAATTACCTGTCATATTGGGCAGAAACAACAAAAACCCAAAGCAAACTCAATTGCTACTTGGCCCTAAACAGACAATACAACATGGCTGATTACCTGACCATGGTAAAGGATAGCAAACTGAGAAAAACCTTGACAAAGTACAGGCTTAGTGAACATAGCCTGACGATCGAAAAAGGCAGAGACAGGCAGACCCAGCTGCCAAGAGAGGACAGGATATGCTCTCACTGCAGTCAGGGATTGGTGGAGACAAAGATGCACTTCCTCATAGCTTATGGAAAATATCAGGGCATCAGGGAGAATTTCTACCAAAAATTCTCACAAATATGCCCTGAATTCAGAAATTTGAATGACGACCAAAAACTCCCATACCTACTAGGGGAAGAGATAAACTGTGTAACACTAGCGGCACACTATGATACAGCTTGCCATAGACAGAGGGACAACCAGTAAACCTAAGAAAAAAGTATATATAAATTATGCGAATGTATATTTATACACTCAGGGATATATCTGTTTATACACTGTACGAATAGATCTGCGTTTATGTGTTCAACCATAAATGTATTTTGATGCTTTGGCAGCATAAGATGTACCTTTTCATGCCAATAAAGCAATTTGAATTGAAATTGAATTGAATTGAATTGAGAGAGAGAGAGAGGGAAGGAGAGAGAGAGAGAGGGAGGGAAGGAGAGAGAGAGAGAGGGAGGGAAGGAGAGAGAGAGAGAGGGAGGGAAGGAGAGAGAGAGAGAGGGAAGGAGAGAGAGAGGGAAGGAGAGAGAGAGAGAGAGAAGGAGAGAGAGAGAGAGGGAAGGAGAGAGAGAGAGAGGGAAGGAGAGAGATAAAGAGAGGGAAGGAGAGAGAGATGGAAGGAGAGATAGAGGGAAGGAGAGAGAGAGGGAAGGAGAGAGAGAGGGGGAAGGAGAGAGAGAGAGAGAGAGAAGGAAGGAGAGAGAGAGGGAAAGAGAGAGAGAGGGAAGGAGAGAGAGAGAGGGAAGGAGAGAGAGAGAGAGGGGAAAGGAGAGAGAGCGAGAGAGGGAAGGAGAGCGAGAGAGAGAGAGAGAGGGAAGGAGAGAGAGAGAGAGGGGGAAGGAGAGAGACAGAGAGGGAAGGAGTTGGAGAGGGAGGGAAGGAGAGAGAGAGAGAGAGGGAAGGAGAGAGAGAGAGAGAGAGGGAAGGAGAGAGAGAGAGAGAGGGAAGAAGAGAGAGGGAAGGAGAGAGAGAGAGAGAGAGGGAAGGAGAGAGAGAGAGGGAAGGAGAGAGAGAGAGGGAAGGAAAGAGAGAGAGAAGGAGAGAGAGAGGGAGGGAGAGAGAGAGGGACGGAGCGAGAGCGGGAAGGAGAGAGAGAGAGAGAGGGAAGGAGAGAGAGAGAGAGAGGGAAGGAGAGAGAGAGAGAGAGGGAAGGAGAGAGAGAGAGAGATGGAAGTAGAGAGAGAGAGAGACAGAGAAGGAGAGAGAGAGAGAGAGTGAAGGAGAGAGAGAGAGGGAAGGAGAGAGAGAGAGGGAAGGAGAGAGAGAGAGAGAGGGAATGAGAGAGGGAAGGAGAGAGAGAGAGAGAGGGAAGGAGAGAGAGAGAGAGAGGGAAAGAGAGGGGAAGGAGAGAGAGAGGGAAGGAGAGAGAGGGAAGGAGAGAGAGAGAGGGAAGGAGAGAGAGAGAGAAGGAGAGAGAGAGGGAGTGAGAGAGAGAGGGACGGAGAGAGAGCGGGAAGGAGAGAGAGAGAGAGAGGGAAGGAGAGAGAGAGAGAGAGGGAAGGAGAGAGAGAGAGAGAGAGGGAAGGAGAGAGAGAGAGAGATGGAAGTAGAGAGAGAGAGAGACAGAGAAGGAGAGAGAGAGAGAGAGTGAAGGAGAGAGAGAGAGGGAAGGAGAGAGCGAGAGGGAAGGAGAGAGCGAGAGAGAGGGAAGGAGAGAGAGAGAGAGAGGGAAGGAGAGAGAGAGAGAGAGGGAAAGAGAGGGGAAGGAGAGAGAGAGGGAAGGAGAGAGAGGGAAGGAGAGAGAGAGAGGGAAGGAGAGAGAGAGAGAGTGAAAGAGAGGGGGAAGGAGAGAGAGAGGGAAGGAGAGAGAGGGAAGGAGAGAGGGAAGGAGAGAGAGAGAGGGAGGGAAGGAGAGAGAGAGCGAGAGGGAAGGAGAGAGAGAGAGGGAAGGAGAGAGGGAAAGAGAGAGAGAGAGAGGGAAGGAGAGAGAAAGAGAGGGGAAGGAGAGAGAGAGAGGGAGGGAAGTAGAGAGAGAGAGAGAGGGAAGGAGAGAGAGGGAGGGAAGGAGAGAGGGAAGTAGAGAGAGAGAGAGAGGGAAGGAGAGAGAAAGAGAGAGGGAAGGAGAGATGGAAGGAGAGAGAGAGGGAAGGAGAGAGAGAGAGAGAGGGAAGGAGAGAGAGATGGGGTGAGAGAGAGAGAGATTGGGGGAGAGAAAGACGGGGGGGAGAAGAGCGAGAGAGAGATTGGGGGGAAGAGAGAGAGACTGGGAGTGTGATAGAGAGAGAGAGAGAGAGACTGGAAGTGTGTGAGAGAGAGGGAGAGACTGGGAGTGAGAGAGAGAGAGGGAGAGACTGGGAGTGAGAGAGAGAGAGAGACTGGGAGTGAGAGAGAGAGAGAGACTGGGAGTGAGAGAGAGAGAGAGAGGACCACCAATGTCCCCCACCCCCCTTTACAAAACCAACAACAGAACCGTGCTTTTATACCTGACCCAAGACCCCCCTCTAGACCACAGACTGTAGACCAAGAACTGAGAAAGATCATGACGATGCTGAACAGCCTGATATAAAGCCGGAGAAATTATTAATATTGTTATTTATCATTATCATTATTGTTATCTTATCAGTATTATTACTATTATTAGATAGATATATGTGCATGCCTCATGAAATTTATACTAAATCATCATTTAGCATTATAGAAAATAGTGTTTCCACACTCATCCCACAAAATAGGTCCATTTTATTTCGTTTTATTGAACTATATAAATGCGTTCTTTCCACATAAGCTGCTGGAATATCCAGGGCCTCCGCTCCTCAACTTTTGGGACGAAGAGTACAGACCCTGAATTCCTAAAAGCTATAAAAGACATTGATATAATTGTGTTAACAGAAACATGGTGCCAAAAGGACGTGCCGACCCACTGTCCTCCAATGTACCATGAAATCATTGTGCCCTCAGTAAAGAACACTAAAACACGCAAGGGCAGAACCTCCGGGGGAATATTGGTGTGGTATAAGGGAGAACTGGACAAACACATCTCACCGGTAAAACAGGGAAAATCACACGTATGGCTAAAACTAGATAAAAATATAGGATTAGCAAAAAAAGATGTTTACTTATGTGCGATCTACATACCTCCAATAGAATCGCCATATTTCGAAGAGGAGTTATTTGATACTCTCCACATGGAAATCAGCCATTTCCAGGCCCAAGGAAAGGTGACAATATGTGGGGACCTAAATGCAAGGACCGGTTGTGAACCTGACTTCATAGACCCACAGGGAAACAACCATGTGTTTGGCCAGACACCTTTAGATGTCACACCAGCCATCGCAAATCGGAACAACCTTGATCGTGAAATAAATAAAAGCGGTAGGGAGGTAGTGCAACTCTGCCGAGCCTTAGGCCTGTACATAGTTAACGGTAGGTTCAGAGGGGACTCCCTACGGAGACTCACATACTCCTCAACCCTTGGGTCTAGTGTGGTGGACTATACAATCACTGACCTGGACCCCTGCGATATCAACTCATTCACTGTCAGGCAGCAATCCCCCCTCTCAGACCATAACCAAATAAATATGTACCTTAAACTTTCTGCCCAAACTACAGACACAAAAAAGGAACCCAGTAAGCTCCATAAAATAAACCAGACATACAGATGGGCCCCAGACAGTGGAGAAAAATTCATCACAGCACTAAAGTCACCTGATCTCACAAGTAAAATATCAAAATTTAAAGAAAACCCATACGAGATCACCAGAGATGGTGTAAACATGGCCATAGAGGATATAAATATGATCTTCCATGAGGCAGCTGTAAAAGCCGACCTTGTGAAACAGAAGAGGAAGCGTCACAAAAGACAAAATAAAAATAAGAAATGGTTTGACCACGAATGCAAAAATGCCAGAAAAGACCTGAGAAAAATATCAAACCAAAAGCATCGCCAACCAAACAATCCGGACCTACGTACTAGATACAATGAAACCCTCAAAAGATATAAACACACCATTAGGAACAAAACACAAAACTATACCCACAAAATACTCGAAGAAATTGAAAACTCCACCAATCCAAAACAATTCTGGGAAATGTGGAATAACCTGAGTACAACACAATTGCAAGCATTACCAATCCAAGATGGAGACATCTGGAGAACACATTTTGAAAACCTCTACAAAGACATCCCAATAAACGAAACAAACCCAAGTCAACATCAGGTCACAGAAAAACTCCACACATTAGAAGCAACAATTAAAGACAACCAAAACCCTCTAGACTCCCCAATCACATGGAAAGAACTGGCCACAAAAACAAAATCTCTCCACCTAAAGAAAGCCTGTGGCCCAGACAACATCAAAAATGAAATGCTCAAGTTCAGCAATATGGAGATGCAGGGTGCGATACTCAAACTATTCAACATCATATTACGCTCAGGCTGTTTTCCCGATATCTGGTGCCAAGGACTAATCTCCCCCATATATAAAAGTGGAAACAAATCAGACCCAAATAACTACCGCGGCATCTGTGTCAACAGTTGTCTAGGGAAGTTATTCTGCAGTATTCTAAATAGTAGATTACTTGATTTTCTTAACAAACATAATATCCTCAGAAAAAACCAAATAGGCTTTCTTCCAAAACACCGCACAGCCGACCATATCTATACCCTTCACACCCTCATTGGAAAACATATACACCAAACAAAAAATGGGAAAATATTCGCCTGTTTCATCGACTTCAAGAAAGCCTTTGACTCTATATGGCACGAAGGGCTCTATTATAAACTTCTTCAGTGTGGAATAGGGGGCAAAGTCTATGACCTTATTAAATCAATGTATCTGAAAAACAAATGCGGGGTCAAAATTGGAGACAAACGCACCGATTTCTTCACCTAGAGAAGAGGCGTCTGGCAGGGCTGCAATTTGAGCCCGACCCTGTTCAACATATACATAAATGAATTAGCAGACATGCTGGAGCAAAGCGAGTCACCAGGTCTCCGTCTCCTGGATGGAGAAGTGAAATCCCTGTTCTATGCGGACGACCTGGTTCTGCTGTCTCCCACAGAACAGGGGTTACAGCAACAACTAGACCTACTCGACAAATACTGCCAAAATTGGGCTCTAACAGTAAATCTAAAGAAAACCAACATCATGATTTTTCAAAAAAGGCCCAGATGTCAGGAAAACAAATACCTGTTTACCCTCAGTGATACCACTATAGGACACACTATGAGCTACACCTACCTTGGTCTAACTATTACAGCATCAGGGAGCTTCAGCATAGCAGTGAATGCACTAAAAGAAAAAGCCCGAAGAGCCCTATATGCAATAAAAAGAAAATTCTACAACATCCAAATCCCAATCAAAATCTGGCTCAAAATATTTGACAGCATAATCCTGCCCATTGCACTGTACGGTAGTGAAGTATGGGGCCCGCTAAATCACCAAAGCTACACTAAATGGGAAAAACACACAATAGAAGCCCTACATGCAGAATTCTGCCGAAGCATCCTTCGCACCCAAAGAAAAACGCCAACAAATGCATGCAGAGCCGAACTAGGCAGATACCCACTGATAATAAACATCCAAAAACGAGCACTAAACTTCCTAAATCACCTCAAATCTAGCTCCCCAGACACCCTTCATTTCAAAGCCTTTCAGACCCAAGAGCTAAACCCAGAAAAGAGTCCCCTGAGTCAGCTGCTACTGAAACTAAGTACTCAGCCGGACCCTGACCAGCCCCAGACCAACACAGCCGTCCAAACACCAATCCGAGTGAACCAAATCATTAAAAAATGCAAAGAAACCTACCTGGAACATTGGAACAAAATAACCGAAAGCCAAAGCAGATTAGAATGTTACCGGGCCCTAAAAAGAGAATATAAACTGGCAGACTACCTCACGACCATCAGAGACACAAAACAGAGACAGACCCTCACCAGGTACAGACTAAGCGACCACCAACTGGAAATTGAAAAAGGCAGATACAAGAAATCCTGGCAGCCTAGAGAGAATAGAATATGCGATCAATGTCTGGCTGGCGAGGTTGAAACAGAAATGCATTTCCTCCTAAAATGCGAAAAATTCAACACATCAAGAAACATATTATTCAACAAGCTAAGCCAAACAACCCCAGATTTCAAGGAATTGGATGATCTGTCAAAATTGAGATTAGTCCTAGGAGAAGGAGACAGACCATACCTTGGGGCCAAATATGTAACAACATGTCACAACCTGAGGACTGTTTAAAATTAAGACTGTTTAAAATTAATATTGAACGTACCAAATGAAGTACAAAGACTGTTTAAAATTAATATTGTTTAAAAGTAATATTGTATGTACCCAACAAATGTCAAATCGATTGACACCTACAGAATGTTAGAAAACTGTACCTTTTTGCAATGTAAGCTTTGGCAATATGGTTCTCTGTAAACTTTCATGCCAATAAAGCATTTGAATTGAATTGAATTGAATTGATAGAGATAGAGAGAGAGAGAGAGACTGGGAGTGAGAGAGAGAGAGAGAGAGAGAGACACTGGGAGTGTGAGAGAGAGAGTGAGAGAGAGAGAGATTGGGAGTGTGAGAGAGAGAGAGAGATTGGGAGTGTGAGAGAGAGAGAGAGAGAGAGTGGGAGTGTGTGTGAGAGAGAGAGAGAGAGAGCGAGTGGGAGTGTGTGAGAGAGAGAGAGACCGGGAGTGAGAGAGAGAGAGAGAGAGACTGGGAGTGAGAGAGAGAGAGAGAGAGAGACTGGGAGTGTGAGAGAGAGAGTGAGAGAGAGAGAGATTGGGAGTGTGAGAGAGAGAGAAATTGGGAGTGTGAGAGAGAGAGAGGCTGGGAGTGAGAGAGAGAGAGACTGGGAGTGTGCAAGAGAGAAATATTGGGAGTGTGAGAGAGAGAGAGATTGGGAGTGAGAGAGAGAGAGATTGGGAGTGTGAGAGAGAGAGAGACTGGGAGTGAGAGAGAGAGAGATTGGGAGTGTGAGAGAGAGACTGGGAGTGAGAGAGACATAGAGAGAGAGAGAGAGACTGGGAGTGAGAGAGAGATAGAGAGAGAGTGAGAGAGACTGGGAGTGTGAGAGAGAGAGAGACTGGGAGTGTGAGATAGAGTGGGAGTGAGAGAGAGAGAGAGAGAGAGAGGGAAGTAGAGAGAGAGAGAGAGAGGGAAGGAGAGAGAGAGAGAGAGGGAAGGAGAGAGAGAGAGGGAAGGAGAGAGAGAGAGAGAGGGAAGGAGAGAGAGGGAGATATCTGGTACAAAGGACTCATAACGCCCATATACAAAAGTGGGGATAAAGTTGACCCAAATAACTATCGAGGCATCTGTGTAAACACTAACCTGGGGAAGGTATTCTGTAGTATCATAAACAAAAGACTTATAAACTTCCTTGAGGAGCACAATGTCTTGAGTAAAAGCCAAATTGGATTCCTGCCAAACTATAGAACATCAGATCATATCTTCACCCTACAGGCCCTAATTGACAAACATGTTCATCAAAACAAAAGCAAAATCTACGCATGCTTTATAGATTTCCAGAAGGCTTTCAATTCCATCTGGCACGACGGTCTATTCCTGAAACGTATCGAAAGCGGGGCAGGGGGAAAAACATATAATGTAATTAAATCAATGTATATAAACAACAAATGCGCAGTTAAAATTGTAGCCAAACATACAAAATACTTCCCACAGGGGTGGGGGGTGACGCAGGGCTCATCAATCTCACTGACACTCTTTAATATTTACATAAATGAATTGGCAAAACTACTTGAACAATCTACAGCACCCGGCCTCACCCTATATGAATCCAAGGTTAAATTCCTCCTCTATGCAGACGACCTGGTTCTGCTGTCACCAACTAAGGAGGGTCTACAGCAGAACCTGGATCTGCTGGAGTCGTTCTGTCAGACCTGGGCCCTGACAATAAACCCCCAAAAAACCAAGGTCCTCGTGTTCCAGCAAAGATCCAGACATCAGGGACACAAAATAAATCTCACATTGAACAACTAAAATCGAACAAACCACGAACTACACATACTTGGGCATAAAAATCAGCTCTACGGGAAATTTCAAACTGGCTGTGAATGAACTGAAAGAGAAAGCTAGAAGGGCTTTCTATGCCATTAAAAGATCAATCCAAATAGAAATCCCAATTAGCATTTGGCTCAAAATTTTCAAATCAGTAATTGAACCAATTGCACTCTATGGCAGTGAGGTGTGGGGACCGCTAACACAACAAGAATTTGCAAAATGGGACAAACACCCAATTGAGATCCTACATACAGAATTCTGTAAAAGTATCCTCCGGACTCAAAGGAAAACCATAAACAATGCATGCAGGACAGAACTAGGCCAATATCCACTAATAATTACTATCCAAAAAAGAGCCACTAAATTTTGGAAACACCTAAAAATGAGCAACCCTCACTGCTATCATTACGAAGCCTTGAAATGCCAAGAGAGGACCATAAAGAAGAACACCCTCAGTCAACTAGTCCTGGGACTCAGTGAAGCAACCATTAACACTACTAACAATAACCAGCCCCAGGACAGTGACATCGTAGCACAGAGAATTCGACCCAACACAATTGTCACTAAGCAAAAGGAAAATTACCTGTCATATTGGGCAGAAACAACAAAAACCCAAAGCAAACTCAATTGCTACTTGGCCCTAAACAGGCAATACAACATGGCTGATTACCTGACCATGGTAATGGATAGCAAACTGAGAAAAACCTTGACAATGTACAGACTTAGTGAACGTAGCCTGGCGATCGAAAATGGTAGACACAGGCAGACCCGGCTACCAAGAGAGTACAGGAGATGCTCTCACTGCAGTCAGGGAATGGTGGAGACAGAGATGCATTTCCTCACAGCTTGTAGAAAATATCAGGGCATAAGGGAGAATTTCTACCCAAAATTTACAAAAATATGCCCGGAATTCAGAAATTTGAATGACGACCAAAAACTCCCATACATACTAGGGGAAGAGAGAAATTGCGTAACACTAGCGGCACACTATGTTACAGCTTGCCATAAACAGAGGGACAACCACTAAAGATAAGATAAGAGTATATATAAATTACATGAAAGTATATTTATACACTCAGGGATATATCTGTTTATACACTGTATGGATAGATCTGTATTTTTGTGAACAAACATGAATGTTTTCCGATGCTTTGGCAACATGAGATGTAACTTGTCATGCCAATAAATCGATTTGAATTAAAAAAAAAAAAATTGAGAGAGAGAGATTGGGAGTGTGAGAGAGAGAGAGAGATTGGGAGTGTGATAGAGAGAGAGAGATTGGGAGTGTGAGAGAAAGAGATTGGGAGTGTGAGAGAGAGAGATTGGGAGTGTGAGAGAGAGAGATTGGGAGTGTGAGAGAGAGAGATTGGGAGTGTGAGAGAGAGAGACTGGGCTGCCGCGGCCGCTCACCTGATGGCTTTGGGTCGGGCTCTGGGGCGGGGCTGTTGACGCCGCGGGGAGGTTTTGTGCGCGGCAGCTCCAGGCACGGCCCGCCGCGGCCGGTGACCTGGTAGATTTGTGTCGGACTCTGGGGCGGGTCTGTTGATGCCGCGGGGAAGTTTTATGCGCGGCAGCTTTCGGCACGGCCCGCAACTCAAGGCCCAGGCTTCCCGGGCTGCTAGGCCGTGCCCGGCGCTGGCACAGCCGCTCGAAATGGCCGTCAAAGTAGGTGAGACTCTGGGAGAAGGGCAGGGGATCACTTCATTTCCTACAGTTGCTAAATACAATTTAAAACTCAAATAAATTGTTATTTTCCTTAGTTCCCTAACACACAGAAAGTGTGGGAAAACAATCGTGAAGAATCAAGATGGTGGCCACTCACCTCGGTTCAGAATGATAAGGCCCACCCACACACGCACCGATTGGTCAACCGTTAGGTCACTGAACTGTAGGATTGGTCAATCGTCAAGTCACTCAACACTCAACTGTAGGATGGCCCGCCCGCACGTGCAATGAACCCGCCCCGGTGATGCAGCGATTGGTCAACCATCGGTCAACTGTCAGGCCGCTCGACCGCACGATTGGTCAACCTTCATGTCACTCAATGCTAATGAGCAAATGAGTGAAACTTTTCCCATTTAATGAGTGGAATTTTGAACGTTTTTGGGATACTGTGGGCACGATTTTTCTCTGACGGAAAAGGAAATACGCCTATGACCGGGCCGTAATCGTATGTTTTCTTTTGATGTGACGCGCGTGTAAGTACGCTCTATAACTTTCGAACGTATAGAGAACCGACAGACAGACAGAAGAGGTCTTTTATATATATACTAGCTGGGGGTGCCCGGTGGTGCCGAGGTTTTTTTGAGGGCATGTTGTTGTTGGAAGAGAGAGAGGGAGCGACTGGGGGGAAGAGAGCGAGGGAAGGAGAGAGAGAGGGAAGGAGAGAGAGGGAAGGAGAGAGAGGGAAGGAGAGAGAGGGAAGGAGAGAGAGAGAGATAGAGAGAGAGAGAGAGACTGGGAGTGAGAGAGAGAGAGAGAGACTGGGAGTGAGAGAGAGAGAGACTGGGAGTGTGAGAGAGAGAGAGAGAGACTGGGAGTGTGAGAGAGAGAGACTGGGAGTGTGTGAGAGATAGAGACTGGGAGTGTGTGAGAGAGAGAGACTGGGAGTGTGTGAGAGAGAGAGACTGGGAGTGTGAGAGAGAGAGAGACTGGGAGTGTGAGATAGAGTGGGTTTGTGAGGGAGAGAGAGAGAGAGTGGAAGTGTGTGAGAGAGCGAGACAGAGAAAGTGGGAGTGTGTGAGAGAGAGAGAGAGAGAGAGAGAGTGGGAGTGTGTGAGAGACAGAGAGAGAGAGAGAGAGAGAGAGTGGGAGTGTGTGTGTGAGAGAGAGAGAGAGAGTGGGAGTGTGTGAGAGAGAGAGAGCGTGGGAGTGTGTGAGAGAGAGAGAGAGAGAGAGTGGAAGTGTGTGAGAGAGAGACTGGGAGTGTGAGAGAGAGAGACTGGGAGTGTGAGAGAGAGAGACTGGGAGTGTGAGAGAGAGAGACTGGGAGTGAGAGAGCGAGAGAAACTGGGAGTGAGAGAGAGTGAGCGAGATTGGGAGTGTGTGAGAGAGAGAGAGAGAGGGGCTGTGAGAGAGAGAGAGAGAGTGGGAGTGTGAGAGAGAGAGAGAGACTGGGAGTGTGAGAGAGAGAGAGAGAGACTGGGAGTGAGAGAGAGAGAGAGAGACTGGGAGTGTGTGTGAGAGAGAGATTGGGAATGTGTGAGAGAGAGAGAGATTGGGAATGTGAGAGAGAGAGAGATTGGGAGTGTGAGCGAGAGAGATTGGGAGTGAGAGAGAGAGAGACTGGGAGTGTGAGAGAGAGAGTTTGGGAGTGTGAGAGAGAGAGATTGGGAGTGTGAGAGAGAGAGATTGGGAGTGTGAGAGAGGGAGATTGGGAGTGTGAGAGAGAGAGAGAGATTGGGAGTGTGAGAGAGAGAGAGATTGGGAGTGTGAGAGAGAGATTGGGAGTGTGAGAGAGAGAGAGATTTGGAGTGTGACAGAGAGAGAGATTGGGAGTGAGAGAGAGAGAGTGGGAGTGTGTGAGAGACAGAGAGAGAGAGAGAGAGAGAGAGAGTGGGAGTGTGTGTGTGAGAGAGAGAGAGAGTGGGAGTGTGTGAGAGAGAGAGAGAGCGTGGGAGTGAGAGAGAGAGAGAGATTGGGAGTGAGAGAGAAAAAGATTGGGAGTGAGAGAGAGAGAGAGATTGGGAGTGTGTGAGAGAGAGAGATTGGGATTGTGAGAGAGAGAGATTGGGAGTGTGAGAAAGAGAGAGACTGGGTGTGAGAGAGAGACTGGGAGTGTGAGAGCGAGTGGGAGTGTGAGAGAGAGTGGGAGTGTGAGAGAGAGAGAGAGAGTGGGAGTGTGTGTGAGAGAGAGAGAGAGAGAGAGTGGGAGTGTGTGAGAGAGAGAGAGAGTGGGAGAGTGTGTGAGACAGAGAGAGAGACTGGGAGTGTGAGAGAGACAGAGACTGGGAGTGTGAGAGAGCGAGAGACTGGGAGTGTGAGAGAGAGAGAGACTGGGAGTGAGAGAGAGAGAGGGACTGGGAGTGGGAGAGAGAGAGAGAGACTGGGAGTGAGAGACAGAGAGAGAGAGACTGGGAGTGAGAGAGAGAGAGACTGGGAGTGTGTGAGAGAGAGAGAGAGTGGGAGTGTGTGTGAGAGAGAGAGAGACTGGGAGTGAGAGAGAGAGAGACAGAGAGACTGGGAGCATGAGAGAGAGAGAGAGAGATAGACTGGGAGTGTGTGTGAGAGAGAGATTGGGAGTGTGTGTGAGAGAGAGAGATTGGGAGTGTGAGAGGGAGAGCGATTGGGAGTGTGAGAGAGAGAGAGATTGGGAGTGTGAGAGAGAGAGAGATTGGGAGTGAGAGAGAAAGAGACTGGGAGTGTGGGAGATAGAGACTGGGAGTGTGAGAGAAAGAGACTGGGAGCGTGAGAGAGAGAGAGAGACTGGGAGTGTGAGAGAGATTGGGAGTGTGAGAGAGAGAAACTAGGAGTGTGAGAGAGAGAGACTGGGAGTGTGAGTGAGAGAAACTGGGAGTGTGAGAGAGAGAGAGAGACTGGGAGTGTGAGAGAGAGAGAGATTGGGAGTGACAGGGAGAGAGAGAGAGACTGGGAGTGTGTGAGAGAGAGAGACTGGGAGTGCGAGAGAGAGAGAGACTGGGAGTGTGTGAGAGAGAGAGATTGGGAGTGTGAGAGAGAGATTGGGAGTGAGAGAGAGAGAGATTGGGAGTGTGAGAGAGAGAGAGAGAGAGATTGGGAGTGTGAGAGAGGGAGATTGGGAGTGTGAGAGTGAGAGAGATTGGGAGTGTGAGAGAGAGGGAGATTGGGAGTGTGAGAGAGAGCGAGATTGGGAATGAGATAGAGAGAGAGATTGGGAGTGTGAGAGAGGGAGATTGGGAGTCTGAGAGAGAGAGAGATTGGGAGTGTGAGAGAGAGAGCGATTGGGAGTGTGAGAGAGAGAGATTGGGAGTGTGAGAGAGAGAGAGACTGGGAGTGTGAGAGAGAGAGATTGGGATTGTGAGAGAGAGAGAGATTGGGAGTGTGAGAGAGAGAGAGACTGGGAGTGTGAGAGAGAGAGATTGGGATTGTGAGAGAGAGAGAGATTGGGAGTGTGAGAGAGAGAGATTGGGATTGTGAGAGAGAGAGAGATTGGGAGTGTGAGAGAGAGAGAGACTGGGAGTGTGAGAGAGAGAGGGACTGGGAGTGTGAGAGAGAGTGATTGGGAGTGTGAGAGAGAGAGATTGGGAGTGTGAGAGAGAGAGAGACTGGGAGTGTGAGAGAGAGAGATTGGGATTGTGAGAGAGAGAGAGATTGGGAGTGTGAGAGAGAGAGAGACTGGGAGTGTGAGAGAGAGAGGGACTGGGAGTGTGAGAGAGAGAGAGACTGGGAGTGTGAGAGAGAGAGAGATTGGGAGTGTGAGAGAGAGAGATTAAGCGTGTGTGAGAGAGAGAGATTGGGAGTGAGAGAGAGCGAGATTGCGAGTGTGAGAGAGAGAGATTGGGAGTGTGAGAGAGAGATTGAGAGTGTGAGAGAGAGAGATTGGGAGTGTGAGAGAGAGAGAGAGATTGGGAGTGTGAGAGAGAGAGAGCGATTGGGAGTGTGAGAGAGAGAGATTGGGAGTGAGAGAGAGAGAGAGATTGGGAGTGTGAGAGAGAGAGAGATTGGGAGTGTGAGAGAGAGAGAGATTGGGAGTGAGAGAGAGAGATTGGGAGTGTGAGAGAGAAAGAGATTGGGAGTGTGAGAGAGAGAGAGATTGGGAGTGAGAGAGAGAGAGAGAGAGACTGGGAGTGTGAGAGAGAGAGATTGGGAGTGAGAGAGAGAGAGAGATTGGGAGCGTGAGAGAGAGGGAGATTGGGAGTGTGAGATGGAGAGATTGGGAGTGTGAGAGAGAGCGATTGGGAGCGAGAGAGAGAGAGATTGTGAGTGTGTGAGAGACAGAGAGATTGGGAGTGTGAGAGAGAGAGAGATTGGGAGTGTGAGAGAGAGAGATTGGGAGTGTGAGTGAGAGAGAGCGATCGGGATTGTGAGAGAGAGAGAGATTGGGAGTGTGAAAGAGAGAGATTGGGAGTGAGAGAGAGAGAGAGAGAGATTGGGAGTGTGAGAGAGAGAGATTGGGAGTGTGAGAGAAAGGTTGGGAGTGTGAGAGAGAGAGAGATTGGGAGTGAGAGAGAGAGAGAGAGAGAGATTGCGAGTTTGAGAGAGAGAGATTGGTAGTGTGAGAGAGAGAGCGATTGGGAGTGTGAGAGAGAGAGAGACTGGGAGTGAGAGAGAGAGAGATTGGGAGTGTGAGAGAGAGAGAGATTGGGAGTGTAAGAGAGAGAAAGATTGGGAGTGTGAGAGAGAGAGAGACTGGAAGTGAGAGAGAGAGAGATTGGGAGTGTGAGAGAGAGAGATTGAGAGTGTGAGAGAGAGAGATTGGGAGTGTGAGAGATTGTTCAACCATAAATGTATTATGATGCTTTGGCAACATAAGATGTACCTTATCATGCCAATAAAGTGATTTGAATTTGAGAGAGAGAGGGGGAGATCCTACATGCAGAATTGTGTAAAAGTAAACTCCGGACTCAAAGGAAAACCGTAAACAATGCATGCAGGGCAGAACTAGGCGAATATCCATTAATAATCACTATCCAAAAAAGAGCCACCAAATTTTGGAAACACCTAGAAATGAGCAACCCCCAATGCTATCACTACGAAACCCTGAAATGCCAAGAGAGGGCCATAAAGAAGAATACCCTCAGTCAACTAGTCCTGGGACTCAGTGAAGTTACTAATAACACTACTAACAATAACCAGCCCCAGGACAGTGACAGCGTAACACAAAGAATTTGACCCAACAAATCGTCGCTGAGCAAAAGGAAAAATATCTGTCATATTGGGCAGAAACAACAAAAACCCAAAGCAAACTCAATTGTTACTTGGCCCTAAACAGACAGTACAACATGGCTGATTACCTGACCATGGTAAAGGATAGCAAACTGAGAAAAACTTTGACAATGTACAGACTTAGTGAACATAACCTGGCGATCGAAAAAGGTAGACGCAGACAGACCCGGCTACCAAGAGAGGACAGGATATGCTCTCACTGCAGTCAGGGAGTGGTGGAGACAGAGATGCACTTCCTCACAGCTTGTAGAAAATATCAGGACATAAGGGAGAATTTCTACCCAAAATTCACAAAAATATGCCCGGAATTCAGAAATTTGAATGACGACCAAAAACTCCCATACCTACTAGGGGAAGAGAGAAATTGCATAACACTAGCGGCACACTATGTTACAGCTTGCCATAAACAGAGGGACAACCAGTAAATATAAGAAAAGAGTATATATAAATTATATGAAAGTATATATTTATACACTCAGGGATATATCTGTTTATACACTGTATGGATAGATCTGTATTTTTGTGAACAAACATGAATGTTTTCCGATGCTTTGGCAACATAAGATGTAACTTGACATGCCAATAAAGCGATTTGAATTGAATTGAATTGAGTGGGCGAGTCTGGGGCACGGAGAGAGAGCGAGTCCGAGGCCCAGAGAGCGAGTGAGAGAGTCGGAAGAGGAAAACACCGGGTCCGGGGGAAAAAAAGTTTTACCTAATTCTACCTAAGTTTAATTTTATTTAAGTTTAGTTCGAAAAAAAAAAAACCTGAAAAAAGAACAACAAACCCGCGAGAAAAAGGAATAGAAACCCGAGAGAAATGGTAAACAACCCGAACCAGGAGCCTGTGAGAGAGAGAGAGAGAGAAACTCTTAAGAGCAGCTATATCAAAGATGAACCCCTGAATAACTCTCAATTTTGGACCTAAAATTGGGATAAGGTGGAACACGACACAAAAAAGAGAAAAAAGTTATCTATCTACGACAAAAACAAATGACTACAATGACACAGAGCAGGGAAATGAAATATCCTGAGCAATGCACAAGTAATAAGGCCAAGGATAAACACAAGGACATAACACTAAAAAATAACCCAGAGGTCCTCTACGTTGACTATACCACACACAAAGGGAATAAGATGAAGAACAATCTCATATTCTACACCGACTCCGTTCCCTCATGGAAGGAGACTTTACAAAAATACTACGCACACGTCTCCAGTGAAGGTATTGGCCAGGGAGGCAGACTGAAAATATGTAAAGATGGAAATCTAGATAAAGATGACCCCCTGCTAACCATAAGCTACTACAACAAAAAAGGAAAGATCATGATACAGGGGAATGTAGAAAATCTGGACTCCTTTGAAAAGGAATTCCCCCAGTTGAAAACTAAGGCAGACACAAAGAGGACCAATGGACAGGAGGCAAAAGAGAGTCGAACAGAGGATGATGAGAGCCAAGCGGAGGAAGAAGAAGAGAGACCAGCAGAGGCAAACACCTCCCTGACCATCTCCACCCCCCCCACACCTCTCAATGCAAACAAACTGCTGAAGGAGAATCTGTCCAAACTAGAACTCGATTTCAACGAATACAGAGAAACACAGGCAAAGAATTTGAAGGAGGAACTCAAACAGCTGAAAACGGAAAACGAGTCCACCATCCACGAGTTGAGAAAGATCGTAGAGGAGCAAAGAAATGAGATCAAAGAACTCCGTACTCAGCTAAACAAAACGATGGAGGCCGTAGAAAGGCAGAAAATTGAACTCAGCAGGCAACACAAACCTCTTAAGGTCCAAAAACCTGATGACACAAAAACAACACACACAGGGACACATAACCCGTCGGATGCCCCCCCACATGAGGATGTCACACCCTCACCTTGCGACAACACACCGAAGGCCCCAAACCCTGCTCCTGCCACACAGCCTATCCCAGAAACCCAGCCAACAACCAGCCCTCAGTCGAGTCCTGCCCAGACTACTGCTACCCAGTCTGAAAAGCCAGCCCCTCAGGCGGTCCTGCTGACCGACTCCAACGGAAAGTTTTTGGACCCCCAGAGGATGTTCCCAGGTCATCAAGTCCTGAAAAAATGGTGCAGCAACGCAGGCCATGCAATGAAGGTCCTGAACAAAGAATCCCTTGGAAGCCCCAAATGGCTTGTGATCCACACAGGCACAAACGACCTACGCACCCTACGGGAAGAAACTGCTAGGGCGGTGAGCAGGATGGCGGAAAAGGCCAGCAGGGAATTCCCCGAGGCACGGATCGTGATCTCCACACTACTGCCCAGAAAGGACACCCCAGCCTATGTAATCCACAATACCAACAGGGAGATCGACACGAGATGTACTGCCCTCCCCAACGTCTACCTGGCCCATCACCCAAACATCAACACAAGGGACCTCTATGACGAAATACATCTACTCAAACAGCGGATATGGATCTTCGCAAAAAACCTCATAATCACTGCCAAAAGACGCAGCCCTCCCACCCCCTCTACCATTGGGAGCCCTAACCCAAACAGGACCACCACTGTCCCCCACCCCCCTATGCAAAACCAACAACAGAACCGTGCTTTTGTACCTGACCCCAGACCCCCCTCTAGACCACAGACTGTAGACCAAGAACTGAGAAAGATCATGACGATGATGAGCACCCTGATAGAAAGCCGGAGAGGAATGCACTAAATTATTAATATTGTTATTTTATCATTATCATTATTGTTATTTTATCATTACTATTACTATTATTAGATAGCAGTATGTGCATGCCTCATGAAATTTATACTAAATCATCATTTAGCATTATAGAAACTAGTGTTTTCACACTCATCCCACAAAATAGGTTCATTTTATTTCGTTTTTTGAACTATATAAATGCGTTCTTTCCACATAAGCTGCTGGAATATCCAGGGTCTCCGCTCCTCAACTTTTGGGATGAAGAGTACAGACCCTGAATTCCTAAAAGCTATAAAAGACATTGATATAATTGTGTTAACAGAAACATGGTGCCAAAAGGACGTGCCCACCCACTGTCCTCCAATGTACCATGAAATCACTGTGCCCTCAATAAAGAACACGAAGACACGCAAGGGCAGAACCTCCGGGGGAATCTTGGTGTGGTATAAAGGAGAACTGGACAAACACATCTCACCGATAAAACAGGGAAAATCACACGTATGGCTAAAATTAGATAAAAATATAGGAATAGCAAAAAAAGATGTCTACTTATGTGCGATCTACATACCTCCAATAGAATCGCCATATTTTGAAGAGGAGTTATTTGATACTCTCCACATGGAAATCAGCCATTTCCAGGCCCAAGGAAAGGTGCTACTATGTGGGGACCTAAATGCAAGGACCGGATGTGAACCTGACTTCATAGACCCACAGGGCAACAACCATGTGTTTGGCCAGACCCCTTTATATGTCACACCAGCCAGCGCAAATCGGAACAACCTTGATTGTGAAATAAATAAAAGCGGTAGGGAGGTAGTGCAACTCTGCCGAGCCTTAGGCCTGTACATAGTTAACGGTAGGTTCAGAGGGGACTCCTTAGGGAGACTCACATATTCCTCAACTCTTGGGTCTAGTGTGATGGATTATACAATCACTGACCTGGACCCCTGCGATATCAACGCATTCACTGTCAGGCAGCAATCCCCCCTCTCAGACCATAACCAATTAAATGTGTACCTTAAACTTTCTGCCCAAACTACAGACACAAAAAAGGAACCCAGTAAGCTCCATAAAATAAACCAGACATACAGATGGGCCCCAGACAGTGGAGATAAATTCATCACAGCACTAAATTCACCTGATCTCACAAGTAAAATATCAAAATTTAAAGAAAATCTATATGAGATCACCAGAGATGGTGTAAACATGGCCATAGATGATATAAATATGATCTTCCATGAGGCAGCTGTAAAAGCCGACCTTGTGAAACAGAAGAGGAAACGTTACAAAAGACAAAATAAAAATGAGAAATGGTTTGACCACGAATGCAAAAATGCCAGAAAAGACCTGAGAAAAATATCAAACCAAAAGCATCGCCAACCAAACAATCCAGACCCACATATTAGATACAATGAGACCCTCAAAAGATATAAACACACCATTAGGAACAAAACACAAAATTATACCCACAAAATACTCAAAGAAATTGAAAACTCCATTAATCCAAATCAATTCTGGGATATGTGGAATAACCTGAGTACAACACAATTGCAAGCATTACCAATCCAAGATGGCGACATCTGGAGAACACATTTTGAAAACCTCTACAAAGACATCCCAATAAACGAAACAAACCCAAGTCAACATCATGTCACAGAAAAACTCCACACATTAGAAGCAACAATTAAAGACAACCAAAACCCTCTAGACTCCCCAATCACATGGAAAGAACTGGCCACAAAAACAAAATCCCTCCACCTAAAGAAAGCCTGTGGTCCAGACAACATCAAAAATGAAATGCTCAAGTTCAGCAATATGGAGATGCAGGGTGCTGTACTCAAGTTATTCAACATCATATTACGTTCAGGCTGTTTTTCCTATATCTGGTGCCAAGGACCCATCTCTCCCATATATAAAAGTGGAAACAAATCAGACCCAAATAACTACCGCGGCATCTGTGTCAACAGTTGTCTAGGGAAGTTATTTTGCAGTATTCTAAATAGTAGATTACTGGATTTTCTTAACAAACATAATATCCTTAGAAAAAATCAAATAGGCTTTCTTCCAAAACACCGCACCACCGACCATATCTATACCCTTCACACTCTCATTGAAAAACATATACACCAAACAAAAAATGGGAAAATATTCGCTTGTTTCATTGACTTCAAGAAAGCCTTTGACTCTATCTGGCACGAAGGGCTCTATTATAAACTTCTTCAGTGTGGAATAGGGGGCAAAGTCTATGACCTTATTAAATCGATGTTTCTGAAAAATAAATGCGGTGTCAAAATTGGAGACAAATGCACCGGTTTCTTCACCCAGAGAAGAGGCGTCCGGCAGGGCTGCAATTTGAGCCCGACCCTGTTCAACATATACATAAATGAATTAGCAGACATGCTGGAGCAAAGCGAGTCACCGGGTCTCTGTCTCCTGGATGGAGAAGTGAAATCCCTGTTCTATGCGGACGACCTGGTTCTGTTATCTCCCACAGAACAGGGATTACAGCAACAACTAGACCTACTCGACAAATACTGCCAAAATTGGGCCCTAACAGTAAATCTAAAGAAAACCAACATCATGATTTTTCAAAAAAGGCCCAGGTGTCAGGAAAACAAATACCAGTTTACTCTCAGTGATACCATCATAGGACACACTATGAGCTACACTTACCTTGGTCTAACGATTACAGCATCAGGGAGCTTCAGCATAGCAGTGAATGCACTAAAAGAAAAAGCCCGAAGAGCCCTATATGCAATAAAAAGAAAATTCTACAACGTCCAAATCCCAATCAAAATCTGGCTCAAAATATTTGACAGCATAATCCTGCCCATTGCGCTGTATGGTAGTGAAGTATGGGGCCCGCTCAATCACCATAGCTACACTAAATGGGAAAAACACACAATAGAAGCCCTACATGCAGAATTTTGCCGAAGCATTCTTCGCACCCAAAGGAAAACACCAACAAATGCATGCAGAGCCAAACTAGGCAGATACCCACTGATAATAAACATCCACAAACGAGCACTAAACTTCCTAAATCACCTCAAATCTAGCTCCCCAGACACCCTTCATTTTAAAGCCTTCCAGACCCAAGAGCTAAACCCAGAAAAGAGTCCCCTGAGTCAGCTGCTACTGAAACTAAGTACTCCTACTCAGCCGGACCCTGACCAGTCCCAGACCAACACTGCCATCCAAACACCAATCCGAGTGAACCAAATCATTAAACAATGCAAAGAAACCTACCTGGAACATTGGAACAAAATAACCAAAAGCCAAAGCAGATTAGAATGTTACCGGGCCCTAAAAAGAGAATATAAACTGGCAGACTATCTCTCGACCATCAGAGACACAAAACAGAGACAGACCCTCACCAGGTACAGACTAAGCGACCACCAACTGGCAATTGAAAAAGGAAGATACAAGAAATCCTGGCAGCCTAGAGAGAATAGAATATGTGATCAATGTCTGGCCGGCGAGCTTGAGACAGAGATGCATTTCCTCCTAAAATGCAAAAAATTCAACACAACAAGAAACATATTATTTGACAAGCTCAGCCAAACAACCCCAGATTTCAAAGAATTGGATGACCTGTCAAAATTAAGATTAGTCCTGGGAGAAGGAGACAGACCATACCTTGGTGCCAAATATGTAACAATAAAAATGAGAAATGGTTTGACCACGAATGCAAAAATGCCAGAAAAGACCTGAGAAAAATATCAAACCAAAAGCATCGCCAACCAAACAATCCAGACCCACATATTAGATACAATGAGACCCTCAAAAGATATAAACACACCATTAGGAACAAAACACAAAATTATACCCACAAAATACTCAAAGAAATTGAAAACTCCATTAATCCAAATCAATTCTGGGATATGTGGAATAACCTGAGTACAACACAATTGCAAGCATTACCAATCCAAGATGGTGACATCTGGAGAACACATTTTGAAAACCTCTACAAAGACATCCCAATAAACGAAACAAACCCAAGTCAACATCATGTCACAGAAAAACTCCACACATTAGAAGCAACAATTAAAGACAACCAAAACCCTCTAGACTCCCCAATCACATGGAAAGAACTGGCCACAAAAACAAAATCTCTCCACCTAAAGAAAGCCTGTGGTCCAGACAACATCAAAAATGAGGACTGTTTAAAATTAATACTGAATGTACCCAACGATGTACAACGACTGTTTAAATTAATATTGTTTAAACTAATATTGTATGTACCCAACGAAGGTCAAAATTGTTTGACACCTACAGAATGTTGGAAAACTGTACTTTTTGTTATGTAAGCTTTGGCAATATGGTTCCCTGTAAACTTTCATGCCAATAAAGCATTTGAATTGAATTGAATTGAATTGAGATAGATTGGGAGTGTGAGAGAGAGAGAGAGATTGGGAGTGTGAGAGAGAGAGAGACTGGGAGTGAGAGAGAGAGAGATTAGGAGTGTGAGAGAGAGAGATTAGGAGTGTGAGAGAGAGAGATTGGGAGTGTGAGAGAGAGATTGGGAGTGTGAGAGAGAGAGATTGCGAGTGTGAGAGAGAGAGATTGCGAGTGTGAGAGAGAGAGATTGGGAGTGTGAGAGAGAGAGATTGGGAGTGTGAGAGAGAGAGAGATTGGGAGTGTGAGAGAGAGAGAGATTGGGAGTGTGAGAGAGAGAGATTGGTAGTGTGAGAGAGAGAGCGATTGGGAGTGTGAGCGAGAGAGAGACTGGGAGTGAGAGAGATGGAGATTGGGAGTGTGAGAGAGAGAGATTGGGAGTGTGAGAGAGAGAGATTGGGAGTGTGAGAGAGAGAGAGATTGGGAGTGTGAGAGAGAGAAAGATTGGGAGTGTGAGAGAGAGAGATTGAGAGTGTGAGAGAGAGAGATTGGGAGTGTGAGAGAGAGAGAGATTGGGAGTCTGAGAGAGAGAGATAGATTGGGAGTGTGAGAGAGAGAGAGATTGGGAGTGTGAGAGAGAGAGAGAGATTGGGAGTGTGAGAGAGGGAGATTGGGAGTGTGAGAGAGAGAGATTGGGAGTGTGAGAGAGAGAGATTGGGAGTGTGCGAGAGAGATTGGTAGTGTGAGAGAGAGAGATTGGTAGTGTGAGAGCGAGAGATTGGGAGTGTGAGAGAGAGAGATTGGGAGTGTGAGAAAGAGAGATTGCGAGTGTGAGAGAGAGAGATTAGGAGTGTGAGAGAGAGAGATTGGGAGTGTGAGAGAGAGAGAGATTGGGATTGTGAGAGAGAGAAAGATTGGGAGTGTGAGAGAGAGAGAGATTGGGAGTGTGAGAGAGAGAGAGATTGGGAGTGTGAGAGAGAGAGAGATTGGGAGTGTGAGAGAGAGAGACTGGGCCACCGCGGCCGCTTACCTGATGGCTTTGCGTTGGGCTCTGGGGCAGGGCTGTTGACGCCGCGGGGAGGTTTTGTGTGCGGCAGCTCCCAGCACGGCCCGCCGCGGCCGGTGACCTGGTAGCTTTGGGTTGGGCTCTGGGGCGGGGCTGTTGATGCCGCGGGGAAGTTTTGTGCGTGGCGGCTCCCGGCACGGCCCGCAACTCAAGGCCCAGTCTTCCCGGGCTGCTAGGCCGCGCCCGGCACCGGCACAGCTGCTCAAAATGGCCGTCAAAGTAGGCGAGCCTCCGGGCGAAGGGCAGGGGATCACTTCATTTCCTACTGTTGCTAAATACAATTTAAAACTCAAATGAATTGTTATTTTCCTTAGTTCCCTAACACACAGAAATTGCGGAAAAAGAATCGTGAAGAATCAAGATGGCTGCCACTCACCTCGGTTCAGAATGATAAGGCCCGTCCACACACGCACCGATTGGTCAACCGTCAGGTCACTGAACTGTAGGATTGGTCAATCGTCAAGTCACTCAACATTCAACTGTAGGATGGCCCGCCCTCACGCGCAATGAACCCACTCCCGTGACACAGCGATTGGTCAAAAATCGGTGAACTGTCAGGCCGCTCGACCGCACGGTTGGTCAACCTTCACATCACTCAATGCTAATGAGCAAATGAGCAGAACTTTACCCATTTAATGAGCGGAATTTTGAACGTTTTTGGGATACCGTGGGCAATCGTAAGCTTTCTTTTGATGTGACGCGCGTGTAGGTACGCTCTATAACTTTCGAACATATAGAGAACCGACAGGCAGACAGACAGACAGACAGACAGAAGGGGTCTTTTATATATATATACTAGCTGGGGGTGCCCGGCGGTGCCGAGGCTTTTTTGAGGGCATGTTGTTGTTAGAAGAGAAAGAGGGAGCGACTGGGGGGAAGAGAGAAAGGGAAGGAGAGAGAGAGAGAGGGAAGGAGAGGGAAGGAGAGAGAGAGAGAGGGGAGGAGAGAGAGAGAGAGGGAAGGAGAGAGAGGGAAGGAGAGAGAGGGAAGGAGAGAGAGGGAAGGAGAGAGAGAGAGACTGGGAGTGAGAGAGCGAGAGAGAGAGACTGGGAGTGTGAGAGAGAGAGAGAGAGATTGGGAGTGTGAGAGAGAGAGATTGGGAGTGTGAGAGAGAGAGAGAGATTGGGAGTGTGAGAGAGAGAGATTGGGAGTGTGAGAGAGAGAGAGAGACTGGGAGTGTGAGATAGAGTGGGTGTGTGTGTGAGAGAGAGAGAGAGAGTGGGAGTGTGTGTGAGAGAGAGAGAGTGGGAGTGTGTGTGAGAGAGAGAGAGAGAGAGTGGGAGTGTGTGTGAGAGAGAGAGAGAGAGAGAGTGGGAGTGTGCGAGAGAGAGAGAGAGAGAGAGAGAGTGTGAGTGTGTGTGAGAGAGAGAGAGAGACTGGGAGTGTGTGAGAGAGAGAGACTGGGAGTGTGTGAGAGAGAGACTGGGAGTGAGAGAGAGAGAGAGACTGGGAGTGAGAGAGAGAGAGAGAGACTGGGAGTGTGTGAGAGAGAGAGAGAGAGAGTGTGGGTGTGTGAGAGAGAGAGAGAGAGTGGGAGTGGGAGAGAGAGAGAGAGAGACTGGGAGTGTGAGAGAGAGACTGGGAGTGAGGGAGAGCAAAGAGAGAGAGAGACTGGGAGTGTGAGAGAGAGAGATTGGGAGTGTGAGAGAGAGAGATTGGGAGTGTGAGAGAGAGAGATTGGAAGTGAGAGAGAGAGAGAGAGAGAGAGAGACAGAGAGACCTAACCCGTGCTGACTGGGAGACAGCACAAAAGATGAGCTGCTGAGATTTAGTGTTTTTTAGTGTCTAATGTGGGGAAAAAAGGTTACATTTAAGTATTAATTTTTGCTAAGTTAGTTCATTTTAGTTTATTTCTATTTAGTTTAAGTTTAAGGTTAGTTTAAACACAGAAAGAAAAGAAGAAAAAAAAACCGGAAAAAAAAAGAGCGCCAAAGACGGGACCCGAAAAAAAAAAGGAAAAAAAAACAATCAGAGGAAATTAGAAAACAAACAAAAAAAGAAGAGCCAAAGCAAAAAGGAATAAGGGAAGAAATATACAAAACAAAGAAAAACCTGAACAGCGGCCGCAGCAGCAGCCGAAGCGAGGGGACACGGCGAAGGCCGCACGGAGACGCAGCCGGAGCGAGGTGACTTGGCCGCATCGAGTTCGGGGAGGCCGCACGGAGACGCAGCGACAGCCGGAACGAGGGGATTCGGCTGCATCGAGCTCGGGGAAGCCGCACGGAGACGCAGCGGCAGCCGGAACGAGGTGACTCGACCGCATCGGGCTCGGGGAAGCCGCACGGAGACGCAGCGGCAGCCGGAACGAGGTGACTCTACCGCATCGGGCTCGGGGAAGCCGCACGGAGACGCAGCGGCAGCCGGAATGAGGGGACTCGGCTGCATCGAGCTCGGGAAGGCCGCACGGAGACGCAGCGTCAGTCAGAGCGGCGACTCCAGAACGGCGGCCGGAACACAGGACCGTGGAGGAGCCAGACCGAGACAGAGGCCTGGAGACCTCCCAGGTGCAGACAGTGACCGAGGCAAAGCGAATTCGAGGAGGCGAAGTGACTCGGGACGCAGCCCAGCAATCCAGCAATCAGCACAGCAGAGGGGACTCGGGCCGCAGCCGAGCAATCCATCACCCGGCACAGCCGAGGGGACTCGGGCCGCAGCCCAGCAATCCTGCAACCAAACGGGAATGAGAAAACCAAGACTGTGAGTACAGGGCCCAGGGAGGGAGACTGAAGCCAGGGAAAGGTCCGAGGAGCCAGGCCGAGACAGAGGCCCAGAGACCTCTGAGGGGGAGGGGAACAGCCCAGAGGCACCGTGAAACAGCAGCTCACAGACTCAGACCTGGGAAGGGTGAACCCAGGAGCCGAGGCCCAGGGACCACGGGGTCGGAGAGGGGGACCGGGAAAGATCGCGAACAGGGAGGGGGAAACACCAAACCCGGGGCCCCAGAAAAGCTTATTCTAAGATACCAAAAATGAGCGAATCAGAAGAGCCACAACAGCCCCCGAGGGACACTGAGAGCAACCGCTTCCAGATTCCCCCCAACATCAAAAAAAATGCTATAAAATCGATCAAGCATGATCAGATGAGAGAAAAACCAGAAACTCTTTTTGCTGACTGGTACAACAATGGGACAAAAAGTAACCTCATTTTCTACTCAGATCAGCCAGCGGCTTGGATCACAGCAATAAAATCACACTATAACAGTGTTAAGCTAGAAAATACCGCAAATGGGTCCAAAATGAAAATTAACACACCAGGAGACAAGGCAACCACGACTGTCAACGTATACAATACCAGAACAATATTAGTGCAAGGCAACCTCGACAAATTTGTAACGGCCTTCAGGACACTGAAAGGATTAACTAAGAGGGGAAGGAACAGCCTCAGAGTGGCCAGCACTCCCCCCAACATTGACAACTTACCAGGAGGAAATCTGCCTGGTCAGGAGGTGAACGAGCCACACAGTTCAAACCAGACACTAACCCCGGGGACCCACAGCCACACGATACAACTGACAAACCCCAGCATAACTAGCAGGAAGGAAGCCACACATAGTCCCCCTACCAATCCCAGCTCACCAAGAGAAGAGCAGCATAGCCAGGAAGTGAGTGAGCCTTCCAGGGCCGACCAGACACATACCCCGGGATCACACAGCCAGATACAACTAAAAGATAAATTTAATCAATTAGAGATAGAGATGGTTAAACTTAGAGAGGAGTTCCTCAAAATGAATCACGAACAAAAGCAGGAGAGGGAGAGACACAAGAGAGAGCTGAATCTACTTGAGAACCAGGTGAATCTACTTGGGAATCGGGTGAAAGAGCTGCAGGAAAAAGAAGAGAGCCATAGAAGAGAGATAACACCATTAGACCAGCAACCAGAGGCTAGAGATAAGACAAGACAGAGCCGGACGGAACGGCTGCACTCCCACACGGAACAAACGCAGCAGACACACAATACAAGGGGTGCCACACAGACCGACCAGCATACTGATTCTCAATCTTCCCCCACCACCGTGGAACCACAAGTGAGCCGCTCACAAGAGGAACGCACACACCAGACACCCCAGCCCAGCACACACACTATGAGTCCAGGCGAAAGCCACCAGACAGTAAACACAAACAGGCTGACATCGTAATACTCATAGACTCAAATGGGAAATTTCTATGGGAGAAAAAGCTCTTCCCTAGAAGTAAAGTAGAAAAGATCTGGTGCCCAACAACAGACAGAGCCATGGGATGGCTGACCAAAGCCCGATTAGGCTCCCCCCAACACATAATAATACACACGGGCACAAATGACCTAAAGGCCCAACAGAAAGAGGTAGCAACATCGCTCAGAGCAATGATTAGGAAGGCAAGCAGTACATTTCCAAACACTAGAATCACTGTTTCCACAATATTGCCGAGAACAGACTTTAACAGCAACGCAATTCATGAGATAAATGCCAGCATAGCAAGAGACTGTGAATCAAAACACAACGTGCACCTGGCCCAACACCCCACCCTCGATGAGGAATGTCTTTACGACCACGTCCACATCCAAAGGAAAAGAATATCGATCTTTGCTAAAGCCCTGAAGGATGTCGCTTTTAACCGGGTCCATACCCAGACTCCAAGAGGACCCCCCCCCCGACCACCAGAGATCAGCGGGGTACATATCAGGACCACTACAAAGACCACCACCACACCAACCGAGACCAGAGAGGATCCCGATGCAAAACAGCAATATCAGACCTGCACCACTGCTGTCCCACAGGGGAACAGGACCGCTCCCAGCCAGACAGAGGGAGAGGTGCACAGGACGTACGCAATACCTCAGACAGAGACAATCCATTAAGAGACAATAAGCAGATGTGCAGCAGCACCTACTTCCGCCTTATGGATCAAGGACTAATTAATAGAAAGAACTGTAACCAAATAGTATTAACTTTTATAGACAACTGAAGTGATTTTTTTTCCCACACTTAGACACGACAAACACGTACCACTCTTTAACCTATCATAGTAAGAGATCAAACTTAACATGAAATCCTTATATATTTCGACCTGGAATATCCAAGGTCTACGCTCTTCGGTGCTAGACGTGAAGAGTAGGACCCCAGAGTTCATAGGTGAAACTAAAGATCTAGATATTATCATTTTACAGGAAACTTGGTATAAAGGAAAAGGACACACTGGCTGTCCCCAAGGGTACACTGAGCTGGTGGTCCCCTCCAATAAATTACCAAGTGTAACCCAAGGCAGAGACTCTGGAGGCATACTGATCTGGTTTAAAACAGAACTTAAGAATTACATCAAACTTATAAAAAAGGGCGAAAACCACATGTGGCTAAAAATTGAGAGGGAGATTATCTCAAACACCCAAGATGTTTACATTTGCGCACTTTATATCCCTCCAATTGATTCCCCGTACTTTAAAGAGGACACCTTCTCCAACATAGAGGGGGAAATTATCCAATACCAGGCCCAGGGGAACGTGTTGATCTGTGGGGACCTCAATTCAAGAACGGGCGAAGAACCAGACTTCACCAATAATCAGGGAAACAATTACGTATTCGGGAATAACCACTTTGACATCCCTTCCCTTCCATACAGGCATAACTGCGACAAGCAGACAAATACCAACGGAAAACAGCTACTACAGCTCTGTCGAAACCTGGGTCTGTACATTGTCAATGGTAGGTTCATAGGAGACCTCCTAGGAAGATCGACCTATTGCTCACCTCTTGGCTGCAGCACAGTAGACTACATGATTCCAGATTTGGACCCATCCTCTTTCAGAGCATTCACAGTCAAACCACAAACAACACTGTCAGACCACAGTCAAATTACTATGTATCTCAAAAAGACAGAAACAAACAACATAGAAACACAACCCAGTAAACTGTACAACACCAAAAAATCGTACAGATGGGCCAAAAACGACACGGAAAAATACCAGAACTCAATTAGCAATGCATCAACTCAAGCTCTCTTGGACACCTTTCTGGATAACATATACACTCACAATAAAGAAGGCGTAAACCAGGCAGTTATTAACCTAAACAATACTTTTGATAATTTGGCAACAAGTGCAAACTTGAAAGCTCGCAAGAACAAACCCAAAACAAAAAACTATGAAAAATGGTTTGACCCAGATTGCCATAACATGAGGAAAAAACTTAGAAAAATATCAAACCAAAAACACAGACATCCAGAAAACGAGGAATTACGCCTTACTTATTGTCAGACACTAACACAATACAGAAACACACTCAGAACCAAAAAAGAGCAATATATTAAGAATACACTCAGCTCCATTGAGGAATCCATTGATTCCAATTGTTTCTGGGACAACTTGAATACACTACACAAAAAACAACACGACGCATTGGCCATTCAAAATGGGGACACATGGGTAAACCACTTTGAAAAATTATACCAGAAAAACGCACTAAGACCAGAGCAACACCAAATATGCAAAAAACTGGAAAAGCTAGAAATGGCCATAAAAGATAACCAAAACCCGCTAGACTCCATAATAACAGAAAAAGAACTTTTTGAAAAACTCAAGGACCTGCGACCAGGAAAAGCTTGCGGGACAGACGGCATACTAAACGAGATGATTAAACATACAGACGACAAAATGAAACTGGCTATCCTAAAACTCTTCAACTTGGTTCTGAGTGTCGGTTATTTCCCTGATATCTGGAACAAAGGACTCATAATGCCCATATACAAAAGTGGGGACAAAATCGACCCAAACAACTATCGAGGCATCTGTGTAAACAGTAACCTGGGGAAGGTACTCTGTAGCATCATAAACAAAAGACTTATAAACTTCCTTGAGGAGCACAATGTCTTGAGTAAAAGCCAAATTGGATTCCTGCCAAACTATAGAACATCAGATCATATCTTCATCCTACAGACCCTAATTGACAAACACGTTCACCATAACAAAAGCAAAATCTACGCATGCTTTATAGATTTCCAGAAGGCTTTCGACTCCATCTGGCATGACGGTTTATTCCTGAAACTTATCGAAAGCGGGGTAGGAGGAAAAACATATGATGTAATTAAATCAATGTATACAAACAACAAATGTGCAGTTAAGATTGGAGACAAACAAACAAAATACTTCCCACAGAGGCGGGGGGTGACGCAGGGCTCGCCAATCTCACCGACACTCTTTAATATTTACATAAATGAATTGGCAAAACTACTTGAACAATCCACAGCACCCGGCCTCACCCTATATGAATCCAAGGTTAAATTCCTCCTCTATGCAGACGACCTGGTTCTGCTGTCACCAACTAAGGAGGGTCTACAGCAGAACCTGGGCCTGCTGGAGTCGTACTGCCAGACTTGGGCCCTGACAATAAATCCCCAAAAAACCAAAGTCCTTGTGTTCCAGCAAAGATCCAAACATCAGGGACCCAAAATAAATTTCACACTAGGAACAACCAAAATTGAACAAACCACTAACTACACATACTTGGGCTTAAAAATCAGTTCTACGGGAAACTTGAAACTGGCTGTGAATGAACTGAAAGAGAAAGCAAGAAGGGCTTTCTATGCCATCAAAAAATCAATCCAAATAGAAATGCCAATTAGCATTTGGCTCAAAATTTTCAAATCAGTAATTGAATCAATTGCACTCTATGGCAGTGAGGTGTGGGGACCGCTAACACAACAAGAATTTGCAAAATGGGACAAACACCCAATTGAGATCCTACATGCAGACTTCTGTAAAAGTATCCTCCGGACTCAAAGGAAAACAGTAAACAATGCATGCAGGGCGGAACTAGGCCAATATCCATTAATAATCACTATCCAAAAAAGAGCCACCAAATTTTGGAATCACCTACAAATGAGCAACCCCCAATGCTATCACTATGACGCCCTGAAATGCCAAGAGCTGACCATAAAGAAGAATACCCTCAGTCAACTAGTCCTGGGACTCAGTGAAGTAACTACTAACAATACTAACAACAACCAGCCCCAGGACAGTGACAGGGTAACACAAAGAATTCGACCCAACACAATCGTCGCTAAGCAAAAGGAAAAATATCTGACATATTGGGCAGAAACAACAAAAACCCAAAGCAAACTCAATTGCTACTTGGCCCTAAACAGACAATACAACATAGCTGATTACCTGACCATGGTAAAGGATAACAAACTGAGAAGAACCTTGACAAGGTACAGACTTAGCGAACATAGCCTAGCGATCGAAAAAGGCAGACACAGGCAGACCAGGCTGCCAAGAGAAGACAGGATATGCTCTCACTGCAGTCAGGGAGTAGTGGAGACAGAGATGCACTTCCTCACAGCCTGTGGAAAATATCAGGGCATCAGGGAGAATTTCTACCAAAAATTCTCACAAATATGCCATGAATTCAGAAATCTGAATGACAACCAAAAACACCCATACCTACTGGGGGAGGAGAGAAGCTGTGTAACACTGGCGGCACACTATGTTACAGCTTGCCATGAACAGAGGGACAACCAGTAAACTAAGAAAAGAGTATATATAAATAATGCGATTATATATTTATACACTCAGGGATATACCTGTTTATACAATGTATGAATAGAACTGCGTTTATGTGTTCAACCATAAATGTATTATGATGCTTTGGCAACATAAGATGTACCTTATCATGCCAATAAAGCGATTTGAATTTGAATTTGAATTTGAGTGTGAGAGAGAGAGATTGGGAGTGTGAGAGATTGGGAGTGTGAGAGAGAGAGGTTGGGAGTGTGAGAGAGAGAGAGATTGGGAGTGTGAGAGAGAGAGATTGGGAGTGAGAGAGAGATTGGGAGTGTGAGAGAGAGAGAGAGATTGGGAGTGTGAGAGAGAGATTGGGAGTGTGAGTGAGAGAGAGAGAGAGAGACTGAGAAAAACCTTGACAAGTACAGACTTAGCGAACATAGCCTAGCGATCGAAAAAGGCAGACACAGGCAGACCAGGCTGCCAAGAGAGGACAGGATATGCTCTCACTGCAGTCAGGGAGTAGTGGAGACAGAGATGCACTTCCTCACAGCCTGTGGAAAATATCAGGGCATCAGGGAGAATTTCTACCAAAAATTCTCACAAAAATGCCCTGAATTCAGAAATCTGAATGACAACCAAAAACTCCCATACCTACTGGGGGAGGAGAGAAGCTGTGTAGCACTGGCAGCACACTATGTTACAGCTTGCCATGAACAGAGGGACAACCAGTAAACTAAGAAAAGAGTATATATAAATAATGCGAAAGTATATTTATACACTCAGGGATATACCTGTTCATACACTGTATGAATAGAACTGTGTTTATGTGTTCAACCATGAATGTATTTTGATGCTTTGGCAACATAAGATGTACCTTATCATGCCAATAAAGCGATTTGAATTTGAATTTGAATTTGAGAGATTGGGAGTGTGAGAGAGAGAGATTGGGAGTGTGAGAGAGAGAGATTGGGAGTGTGAGAGAGAGAGATTGGGAGTGTGAGAGAGAGAGAGATTGGGAGTGTGAGCGAGAGAGAGATTGGGAGTGTGAGAGAGAGAGAGATTGGGAGTGTGAGAGAGAGAGATTGGGCGTGTGAGAGAGAGAGACTGGGCCGCCGCGGCCGCTCACCTGATGGCTTTGGGTCGGGCTCTGGGGCGGGTCTGTTGACGCCGCGGGGAGGTTTTGTGCGCCGCAGCTCCCGCCACGGCCCGCCGCGGCTGGTGACCTGGTAGGCATTGGGTCGGGCTCTCGGGCGGGGCTGTTGATGCCGCGGGGAGGTTTTGTGCGCGGCGGCTCCCGGCACGGCCCGCCGTGGCCGGTGACCTGGTAGCTTTGGGTCGGGCTCTGGGGCGGGGCTGTTGACGCCGCGGGGAAATTTTTTGCGCCCCGGCTCCCGGCACGGCCCACAACTCAAGGCCCAGGCTTCCCGGGCTGCTAGGCCGCGCCCGGCGCCGGCACAGCTGCTCAAAATGGCCGTCAAAGTAGGCGAGCCTCTGGGCGAAGGGCAGGGGATCACTTCATTTCCTCCTGTTGCTAAATACAATTTAAAACTCAAATGAATTGTTATTTTCCTTAGTTCCCTAACAAACAGAAAGTGTGGGAAAAAAATCGTGAAGAATCAAGATGGCGGCCACTCACCTCGGTTCAGAATGATAAGGCCCGCCCACACACGCCGTCAGGTCACTGAACTGTAGGATTGGTCAATCGTCAAGTTACTCAACATTCAAATGTAGGATGGCCCACCCTCACGTGCAATGAACCCGCCCCCGTGACGCAGCGATTGGTCAACCGTCGGTCAACTGTCAGGCCGCTCGACCGCACGATTGGTCAACCTTCACATCACTCAATGCTAATGAGCAAATGAGCGGAACTTTTCCCATTTAATGAGCGGAATTTTAAACGTTTTTGGGATACCGTTGGCACGATTTTTGTCTGACGGAAAAGTAAATACACCTATGACCGGTCCATAACCGTAATCTTTTGATATGATGCGCGTGTAGGTACGCTCTATAACTTTTGAACGTATAGAGAACTGACAGACAGACAGACAGACAGACAGAAGAGGTCTTTTATATGTATACTAGCTGGGGGTGCCTGGCGGTGCCGAGGCTTTTTTGAGGGCATGTTGTTGTTGGAAGAGAGAGAGGGATCGACTGGGGGGAAGAGAGAGAGGGGAGGAGAGAGAGAGAGAGGGAAGGAGAGGGAAGGAGAGAGAGAGAGAGGGAAGGAGAGAGAGAGAGAGGGAAGGAGAGAGAGGGAAGGAGAGAGAGGGAAGGAGAGAGAGGGAAGGAGAGAGAGAGAGAGAGAGACTGGGAGTGTGAGAGAGAGAGAGAGAGATTGGGAGTGTGAGAGAGAGAGATTGGGAGTGTGAGAGAGAGAGAGAGATTGGGAGTGTGAGAGAGAGAGATTGGGAGTGTGAGAGAGAGAGAGAGAGACTGGGAGTGTGAGAGAGAGAGAGAGAGACTGGGAGTGTGAGGTAGAGTGGGAGTGTGTGAGAGAGGGAGAGAGAGAGAGTGGGAGTGTGTGTGAGAGAGAGACAGAGTGGGAGTGTGTGAGAGAGAGAGAGAGAGAGAGTGGGAGTGTGTGTGAGAGAGAGAGAAAGAGTGGGAGTGTGTGTGAGAGAGAGAGAGAGAGAGTGGGAGTGTGTGTGAGACAGAGAGAGAGAGAGAGAGTGGGAGTGTGTGAGAGAGAGAGAGAGAGAGAATGGGAGTGTGTGTGAGAGAGAGAGAGACTGGGAGTGTGTGAGAGAGAGAGACTGGGAGTGTGTGAGAGAGAGATTGGGAGTGAGAGAGAGAGAGGCTGGGAGTGAGAGAGAGAGAGAGAGACTGGGAGTGGGAGAGAGAGAGAGAGACTGGGAGTGTGAGAGAGAGAGAGACTGGGAGTGAGAGAGAGCAGAGAGAGAGAGAGACTGGGAGTGTGAGAGAGAGAGATTGGGAGTGTGAGGGAGAGAGATTGGGAGTGTGAGAGAGAGAGATTGGGAGTGAGAGAGAGAGACTGGGAGTGTGAGAGAGAGAGAGATTGGGAGTGTGAGAGAGAGAGATTGGGAGTGTGAGAGAGAGAGATTGGGAGTGTGAGAGAGAGAGAGATTGGGAGTGAGAGAGAGATTGGGAGTGTGAGAGAGAGAGAGATTGGGAGTGAGAGAGAGATTGGGAGTGTGAGAGAGAGAGAGATTGGGAGTGTGAGAGAGAGATTGGGTGTGTGAGAGAAAGATTGGGAGTGTGAGTGAGAGAGAGAGATTGGGAGTGAGAGAGAGAGAGATTGGGAGTGAGAGAGAGAGAGAGATTGGGAGTGTGAGAGAGAGAGAGATTGGGAGTGTGACAGAGAGAGAGATTGGGAGTGTGAGAGAGAGAGAGACTGGGAGTGTGAGAGAGAGAGGTTGGGAGTGTGAGAGAGAGAGATTGGTAGTGTGAGAGAGAGAGAGACTGGGAGTGTGAGAGAGAGTGGGAGTGTGAGAGAGAGAGAGAGAGTGGGAGTGTGTGAGAGAGAGAGACAGAGATAGTGGGAGTGTGTGAGAGGGAGAGACAGAGATTGGGAGTGTGTGTGAGAGAGAGAGAGAGAGTGGGAGTGTGTGTGTGAGAGAGAGAGAGAGAGAGTGTGAGTGTGTGAGTGAGAGAGAGAGTGGGAGTGTGTGTGTGAGAGAGAGAGAGACTGGCAGTGTGATAGAGAGAGAGACTGGGAGTGTGAGAGAGAGAGAGAGACTGGGGTACAGCTTGCCATAAACAGAGGGACAACCAGTAAACCTAAGAAAAGAGTATTTACAAATTATACGAATGTATACTTATACACTCAGGGATATATCTGTTTATACACTGTATGAATAGATCTGCATTTATGTGTTCAACCATAAATGTATTTCGATGCTTTGGCAACATAAGATGTATCTTATCATGCCAATAAAGCGATTTGAATTGAATTGAAAATTGACTGGGAGTGTGAGAGAGAGAGAGTGAGAGAGAGAGAGACTGGGAGTGTGAGAGAGAGAGAGAGAGAGAGAGAGAGACTGGGAGTGAGAGAGAGGCTGGGAGTGAGAGAGAGAGAGAGAGAGAGACTGGGAGTGTGAGAGAGCGAGAGAGAGTGTGTGTGTGAGAGAGAGAGAGAGACTGGGAGTGTGTGTGAGAGAGAGATTGGGAGTGTGAGTGAGAGAGAGAGATTGGGAGTGTGAGAGGGAGAGAGATTGGGAGTGTGAGAGAGAGAGAGATTGGGAGTGTGAGAGAGAGAGAGATTGGGAGTGAGAGAGAGAGAGAGAGATTGGGAGTGTGAGAGAGAGAGAGACTGGGAGTTTGAGAGAGAGACTGGGAGTGTGAGAGAGAGAGAGACTGGGAGTGTGAGAGAGAGAGAGACAGGGGGTGTGAGAGAGAGAGAGAGAGACTGGGAGTGTGAGAGAGAGAGATTGGGAGCGTGAGAGAGAGAGAGATTGGGAGTGAGGGAGAGAGAGAGAGACTGAGAGTGTGAGAGAGAGAGATTGGAAGTGTGAGAGAGAGAGATTGGGAGCGTGAGAGAGGGAGATTGGGAGTGTGAGAGAGAGAGATTGGGAGTGTGAGAGAGAGATTGGGAGTGAGAGAGAGAGAGGGATTGGGAGTGTGAAAGAGGGAGATTGGGAGTGTGAGAGAGAGAGATTGGGAGTGTGAGAGAGAGATTGGGAGTGTGAGAGAGAGAGAGATTGGGAGTGTGAGAGAGAGAAAGATTGGGAGTGTGAGAGAGAGAGATTGGGAGTCTGAGACAGAGAGATTGGGAGTGTGAGAGAGAGAGATTGGGAGTGTGAGAGAGAGAGAGAGAGATTGGAAGTGTGAGAGAGAGAGAGAGATTGGGAGTGTGAGAGAGAGAGAGAGATTGGGAGTGAGAGAGAGAGAGATTGGGATTGTGAGAGAGAGAGAGAGATTGGGAGTGTGAGAGAGAGAGAGACTGGGCCGCCACGGCCGCTCTCCTGATGGCTTTGGGTCGGGGTCTGTGGCGGGGCTGTTGACGCCGCGGGGAGGTATTGTGCGCGGCACCTCCCGGCACGGCCCGCCGCGGCCGGTAACCTGGTGGCTTTGGGTCGGTCTCTCAGGTGGGGCTGTTGACGCCGCGGGGAAGTTTTGTGCGCGGCAGCTCCCGGCTTGGCCCGCCGCGGCCGGTGACCTGGTGGCTTTGGATCGGGCTCTGGGGCGTGGCTGTTGACGCCGCGGGGAAATTTTGTGCGCGGCGGCTCCCGGAACGGCCCGCAACTCAAGGCCCAGGCATCCCGGAATGCTAGGCCACGCCCGGAGCCGGCACAGCCACTCGAAATGGCTGTCAAAGTAGGCGAGCCTGCGGGCGAAGGGCAGGGCATCACTTCATTTCCTACTTTTGCTACATACAATTTAAAACTCAAATAAGTTGTTATTTTCCTTATTTCCCTAACACACAGAAAGTGTGGGAAAAAAATCGTGAAGAATCAAGATGGCGGCCACTCACCTCGGTTCAGAATGATAAGGCCCGCCCACACACGCACTGATTGGTCAACCTTCAGGTCACTGCACTGTAGGATTGTTCAATCTTCAAGTCACTCAACACTCAACTGTAAGATGGCCCGCCCGCACGCGCAATGAACCCGCCCCCGTGATGCAGCGACTGGCCAACCGTCGGTCAACTGTCAGGTCGCTCGACTGCACGATTGGTCAACCTTCACGTCACTCAATGCTAATGAGCAAATCAGCGGAACTTTTCCCATTTAATGAGCGGAATTTTGAACGTTTTTTGGATACCGTGGGCACGATTTTTGTCTGACGGAAAAGTAAATATGCCTATGACCGGTCCGCAATCGTAAGCTTTCTTTTGATGTGACGCGCGTGTAGGTACACTCTATAACTTTCGAACGTATAGAGAACAGACAGACAGACAGACAGACAGAAGAGGTCTTTTATATATATAGATAGACTAGCTGGGGGTGCCCGGCGGTCCCGAGGCTTTTTTGAGGGCATGTTGTTGTTGGAAGAGAGAGAGGGAGCGACTGGGGGGGAAGAGAGAGAGCGACTGGGGGGGGTTGAGAGAGAGCGACTGGGGGGAAGAGAGAGAGAGCGACTGGGGGGAAGAGACAGAGCGACTGGGGGGAAGAGAGAGAGCGACTGGGGGGAAAAGAGAGAGCGACTGGGGGGAAGAGAGAGAGCGACTGGGGGAAGAGAGAGAGCGACTGGGGGGAAGAGAGATAGCGAGAGACGGGGGGAGTGAGCGTGACTGGGGGGGAAGAGAGAGAGCGACTGGGGGGGAAGAGAGCGAGAGACTGGGGGAAGAGAGAGAGCGAGAGACGGGGAAGAGAGAGAGTAAGAGACTGGGGGGAAGAGAGAGAGAGCGAGAGACTGGGGGGAAGAGAGTGAGCGACTGGGGGGAAGGGGGAGGAAGGGGAAGGGGGAGGAAGGGGAAGGGGGAGGAAGGGGAAGGGGGAGGAAGGGGAAGGGGCAGGAAGGGAAGGGGGAGGAAGGGAAGGGGGAGGAAGGGAAGGGGGAGGGAGGGGGAGGGAAGGGGGGAGGGAGTGGGAGGGAGGAGGGGGAGGGAAGGGGGGAGGGGAAGGGAAAGGGGGGGAGGGGGAGGGAAGGGGAGGGGGAGGGAAGGGGGAGGGGGAGGGGGGAGGGGGAGGGAAGGGGGGAGGGGGGGAAAGGTGGAGTGAAGGGGGAGGGGGAGGGGAGGGGGAGGGAAGCGGGGAGGGGGAGGGAAGGGGGTGGGGGAGGGGAGGGGGAGGGAAGGGGGGAGGGGGAGGGAATGGGGGAGGGGGAGGGTGGAGGGGAGGGAAGGTGGGAGGGGGAGGGAAAGGGGGAGGGAAGGGGGAGGGGAGGGGGTGGGAAGGGGGGAGGGGGTGGGGTTGAGGGGGGTTGGGGAAGGGGGGAGGGGGAGGGGGGAGGGAAGGGGGAAGGGGGAGGGGGAGGGAAGGGGGGAGGGGGGGAGGGAAGGGGGAGCAGGAGGTGGTGAGGGAAGGGGGAGAGGGGAGGGGGAGAGGGGAGGGGGAGGGAATGGGGGCAGGGAAAGGAGGGGGAGAAGGTGGGGGAGGGAGGAGACGGGGAGGGGGGGAGAAGGTGGGAGAGGGGGGAGGGAGGAGAGGGGGGGAGGGGAGGGAGAGAGGAGAGGCAGAGGGAAGGAGAGAGAGAGAGAGAGAGGGTAGGAGAGAGAGAGAGAGAGGGAAGGAAGGAGAGAGAGACAGAGAGAGTAAGGGAAGGAGAGAGAGAGAGGGAAGGAGAGAGAGGCAGAGAAAAGGAAGGAGAGAGAGAGAGAGATTGGGAGTGTGAGAGAGAGAGATTGGGAGTGTGAGAGAGAGAGAGGTTGGGAGTGTGAGAGAGAGATTGGGAGTGTGAGAGAGAGAGAGATTGGGAGTGTGAGAGAGAGAGAGATTGGGAGTGTGAGAGAGAGAGAGATTAGGAGTGTGAGAGAGGGAGAGATTGGGAGTGTGAGAGAGAGAGAGATTGGGAGTGTGAGAGGGAGAGATTGGGAGTGTGAGAGAGAGAGATTGGGAGTGTGAGAGAGAGAGATTGGGAGTGAGAGAGAGAGAGAGATTGGGAGTGTGAGAGAGAGAGAGACTGGGAGTTTGAGAGAGATAGATTGGGAGTTTGAGAGAGAGAGAGATTGGGAGTGCGAGAGAGAGAGAGATTGGGAGTGAGAGAGAGAGAGATTGGGAGTGTGAGAGAGAGATTGGGAGAGTGAGAGAGAGAGATTGGGAGTGAGAGAGAGAGCACTAAACTTCCTAAATCACCTCAAATCTAGCTCCCCAGACACCCTTCATTTCAAAGCCTTTCAGACCCAAGAGCTAAACCCAGAAAAGAGTCCCCTGAGTCAGCTGCTACTGAAACTAAGTACTCAGCCGGACCCTGACCAGCCCCAGACCAACACAGCCGTCCAAACACCAATCCGAGTGAACCAAATCATTAAAAAATGCAAAGAAACCTACCTGGAACATTGGAACAAAATAACCGAAAGCCAAAGCAGATTAGAATGTTACCGGGCCCTAAAAAGAGAATATAAACTGGCAGACTACCTCACGACCATCAGAGACACAAAACAGAGACAGACCCTCACCAGGTACAGACTAAGCGACCACCAACTGGAAATTGAAAAAGGCAGATACAAGAAATCCTGGCAGCCTAGAGAGAATAGAATATGCGATCAATGTCTGGCTGGCGAGGTTGAAACAGAAATGCATTTCCTCCTAAAATGCGAAAAATTCAACACATCAAGAAACATATTATTCAACAAGCTAAGCCAAACAACCCCAGATTTCAAGGAATTGGATGATCTGTCAAAATTGAGATTAGTCCTAGGAGAAGGAGACAGACCATACCTTGGGGCCAAATATGTAACAACATGTCACAACCTGAGGACTGTTTAAAATTAAGACTGTTTAAAATTAATATTGAACGTACCAAATGAAGTACAAAGACTGTTTAAAATTAATATTGTTTAAAAGTAATATTGTATGTACCCAACAAATGTCAAATCGATTGACACCTACAGAATGTTAGAAAACTGTACCTTTTTGCAATGTAAGCTTTGGCAATATGGTTCTCTGTAAACTTTCATGCCAATAAAGCATTTGAATTGAATTGAATTGAATTGAGAGAGATTGGGAGTGTGAGAGAAATTGGGAGTGAGAGAGAGAGAGAGAGAGACTGGGAGTGTGAGAGAGAGAGATTGGGAGTGTGAGAGAGAGAGATTGGGAGTGTGAGAGAGAGAGATTGGGAGTGTGAGAGAGAGAGATTGGGAGTGTGAGAGAGAGAGATTGGGAGTGAGAGAGAGAGAGAGATTGGGAGTGTGAGAGAGATTGGGAGTGAGAGAGAGAGAGATTGGGAGTGCGAGAGAGGGAGATTGGGAGTGTGAGAGAGAGAGAGATTGGGAGTGTGAGAGAGAGAGAGAGATTGGGAGTTTGAGAGAGAGAGATTGGGAGTGTGAGAGAGAGAGAGATTGGGAGTGTGAGAGAGAGAGAGAGAGATTGGGAGTGTGAGTGAGAGAGATTGGGAGTGAGAGAGAGAGAGAGAGATTGGGAGTGTGTGTGAGAGAGAGAGAGATAGAGAGAGAGAGACTGGGAGTGTGTGTGAGAGAGAGATTGGGAGTGTGAGAGAGAGAGAGACTGGGAGTGAGAGAGAGAGATTGGGAGTGTGAGAGAGAGAGAGATTGGGAGTGTGAGAGAGAGAGAGATTGGGAGTGTGAGAGAGAGAGAGATTGGGAGTGTGAGAGAGAGAGAGATTGGGAGTGTGAGAGAGAGAGAGATTGGGAGTGTGAGAGAGAGAGAGATTGGGAGTGTGAGAGAGAGAGAGATTGGGAGTGTGAGAGAGAGAGAGATTGGAAGTGTGAGAGAGAGATTGGGAGTGTGAGAGCGAGAGAGATTGGGGGTGTGAGAGAGAGAGAGATTGGGAGTGTCAGAGAGAGAGATTGGGAGTGTGAGAGAGCGAGAGAGTGGGAGCGAGTGAGAGAGATTGGGAGTGTGAGAGAGAGAGAGAGACTGGGAGTGAGAGAGAGAGATTGGGAGTGTGAGAGAGACTGGGAGTGAGAGAGAGAGATTGGGAGTGTGAGAGAGAGAGACTGGGAGTGTGAGAGAGAGAGATTGGGAGTGTGAGAGAGAGATAGATTGGGAGTGTGAGAGAGAGAGATTGGGAGTGTGAGAGAGAGAGAGAGACTGGGAGTGAGAGAGAGAGATTGGGAGTGTGAGAGAGAGAGAGTGGGAGTGTGAGAGAGGGAGATTGGGAGTGTGAGAGAGAGATAGATTGGGAGTGTGAGAGAGAGAGATTGGGAGTGTGAGAGAGAGAGAGATTGGGAGTGTGAGAGAGAGAGAGATTGGGAGTGTGAGAGAGAGAGAGATTGGGAGTGTGAGAGAGAGAGATTGGGAGTTGAGATTGGCGGAGGGGAAGATACATGCACGCTGAAATGGGTTGCTGAAATTTTAGTGTTTTTAGTGTTTAAAGTGGGGAAAAAAGTTTCATTTCTAGTTTTAAAAGGTTTAAAAGTTAAATTTAATTTTAGTTAAGTTAGTTTAGTTTAGGTTAAGTTTAAGTTTAGGTTAGTTTAGGTTAAGTACGGAAGGAAAAGACCGCCAAAAAGACCACCAAAGACAAGAGCCGACAGAGAAAAAAAAATCCGAGGAAAACAGCAGAAAACAGCAGAAAGAAACAAAGACAAATAGAAACAAAGCAAAGGGATAGAAGAAGGAACGGATTAAACCCGGGGAAAAACCGGGAGAACGAGGCACCAAGGAGGAGCCCGAGCGGCGGCCGGGACACAGCCAGAGCGGCGGCCACAACACTAAGTCTGAACGGCGGCCGGGACTCAGAGCCGAGCGGCGGCCGAGACACAGAGCCGAGCGGCGGCCGAGACACAGAGCCGAGCGGCGGCCGGGACACAGAGCCGAGTGGTGGCCGGGACACAGAGCCGAGCGGTGGCCGAGACACAGAGCCGAGCGGCGGCCGAGACACAGAGCCGAGCGGCGGCCGGGACACAGAGCCGAGTGGCGGCCGGGACACAGAGCCGAGCGGCGGCCGAGACACAGAGCCGAGCGGCGGCCGAGACACAGAGCCGAGCGGCGACCGGGACACAGAGCCGAGCGGCGACCGGGACACAGAGCCGAGCGGCGGCTGGGACACAGAGCCGAGCGGCGGCCGCAGACAGAGCCGGAGCGGCGGCCGGGACACAGAGCCGAGCGGGCGGCCGCCATACTAATTCTGAACGGCGGCCGGAACACAGAGCCAGAGCGGCGGCTGCACACAGAGCCGGAGCGGCGGCCGGGACACAGAGCCGAGCGGCGGCCGCAACACTAAGTCTGAACGGCGGCCGGAACACAGAGCCGGAGCGGCGGCCACACACAGAGCCGGAGCGGCGGGCCAGGACACAGAGCCGAGCGGCGGCCGGGACACAAAGCCAGAAGCCCGGGAAAGGCCCAAGGAGCCAGGCCGAGACAGAGACCTGGAGACCTCTGAGGGAGAGGGGAGCAGCCCGAAGGCACCGTGAGGCAGTGGCTCCCAGACGCAGACAGTGAGTACGAGTCCTGGGGAGGGAGCCTGAAGCCAGGGAAAGGCCCGAGGAGCCGTGCCAAGACAGAGGCTCAGAGACCCCTGAGGGGGAGGGGAGCAGCCGGGAGACACCGGGAAACGGCAAATCCCAGACGCAGACCAGGACAGTGAGTACGGGGCCTGGGGAGGGCCTGGAGAGTGAGCGGATCCGGGGTTGGGAAAGTTCGCGAGCAGGGAGAGGGAAACACCAAACCCGGGGCCCCAGAAAAGCATATTCTAAGGTCAACAATAATTTCTACCTCAAAAATACTAAAAATGAGCGAATCAGAGGAGCCACAGCAGCTCACGAGGCACACTGAGAGCAACCTCTTCCAGATTCCCCCCAACACCAGAAAAAATGCTATAAAATCGACCAAGCATGAGCAGCTGAGAGAAAAAACAGAAACTCTTTTTGCTGACTGGTACAGCACTGGGAAAAAGTGTAATCTAATTTTTTACTCAGATCAGTCAGCGGCTTGGATCACAGCAATAAAATCACACTATACCAGGGTTAAGCAGGAAAGAACCGCTAATGGGACCAAACTGAAAATTAAGAAACCAGGGGACCCGGACAGTGCAACCACGACTGTCAACATGTACGATAACGGAACAATATTGGTACAAGGCAACCTCGACGACTTTGAAACGGCCTTCGAGACACTGAAAGAAATAACTGAGAGGGGAAGGAACAGCCCCAGAGTGGCTAACAGGGGAAAAGCGACTCGCACTCCCCCCATCACTGACAACTCAGCAGGAGTAAATCAGCCTGGTCAGGAGGTGAACGAGCCACACAGTTCTAACCAGACACTCACCCCGGGGCCCCACAGCCACATGGTACAGCTGACTAACCCCAGCATAATTACCAGGGAGGAAGCCACACATACTCCCCCTACCACTTCCAGCTCACCAAGAGAAGAGCAGCCTAGCCAGGAAGTGAGTGAGCCCTCCAGCGCCGACCAGACACACACCCCGGGATCACACAGCCAGATACAACTAAAGGATAAATTTAACCAGTTGGAGACAGAGCTGGTTAAACTTAGAGAGGAGGTCCTTAAACTGAAACATGAACAAAAGCAAGAGAGGGAGAGATACAGGAGAGAGCTGAATCTACTTGGGAATCAGGTGAAAGAGCTGCAGGAAAACAAAGAGAGCCATAGAGGAGAGATAGCACCATTAGACCAGCAGCCAGAGGCTAGAGATAAGACAATACAGAGCCTGACTGAACAGCTGCACTCCCACACTGAACAACAGCAGCAGACATACAATACAAGGGGTGGCACACAGACCGACCAGCATACTGAAGCTCAGTCTTCCCCCACCACTGTGGAACCACAAGCGAGCCACTCACAAGAGGAGCGCACACACCAGACACGACCACCCCAGTCCAACACACACCCTATGAGTTCAGGCGAAAGCCACCAGACAGTAAACACCAACAAGGCTGACATCGTAATACTCATAGACTCAAATGGGAAATTTCTATGGGAGAAAAAGCTCTTCCCTAGACATATAGTAAAAAAGATCCGGTGCCCAACAACAGACAGAGCCCTGGAATGGCTGACCAAAACCCGATTAGGCTCCCCCCAACACATAATAATACACACTGGCACAAATGACCTAAAGGCCCAGCAGAAAGGGGTAGCAACATCGCTCAGAGCAGTGATTGAGAAGGCAAGCAATACATTCCCAAACACTAGAATCACTGTTTCCACAATATTGCCGAGAACAGACTTTAACAACAAAACAATTCCTGAGATAAATGCCAGCATAGCAAGAGACTGTGAATTAAAACACAACGTGCACCTGGCCCAACACCCCACCCTCGATGTGGAATGTCTTCACGACCGCGTCCATATCCACAGGAAACGAATATCGATCTTTGCTAAAGCCCTGAAGGATGTCGCTTTTAACTGGGTTCATACCCAGACTCCAGGAGGACCCCCCCCGACCACCAGAGATCAGTGGGGTACATACCAGGACTACTACAGAGACCACCACCACACCAACTGGGACCAGAGAGGATCCCCATGCACAACAACAATATCAGACCTGCACCACTCCTGTCCTACAGGGGAACAGGACTGCCCCCAGCCAGACAGAGGGAGAGATGCACAGCGCATACGCAATACCTCAGGCAGAGACAATCCATTAGGGGACACTAAGCAGATGTGCAGAAGCATCTACTTCCGCCTTATGGATCAGAAACTGAAAAAAAAAATTAAGGACTAATTACTAGAAAGAGTTGTAACCAAGTAGTATTAGCATTTATAGACAATTGAGATGATATTTTCCCCCCCCCATTTAGACACGACAAGCACATATCATTCTTTAACCTATCATAGTAAAAGATCAAGCTTAACATGAAATCCTTATATATTTTGACCTGGAATATCCAAGGTCTACGCTCTTCGGTGCTCAACGTGAAGAGTAGGACCCCAGAGTTCATAGATGAAACTAAAGATCTGGATATTATCATTTTACAGGAAACTTGGTATAGAGGAGAAGGACACACTGGCCATCCCCAAGGGTACACAGAGCTGGTGGTCCCCTCCAATAAATTGCCAGGAGTAACCCAAGGCAGAGACTCCGGAGGCATACTGATTTGGTTTAAAACAGAGCTTAAGAATTGCATCAAATTTATAAAAAAGGGCGAAAACCACATGTGGCTCAAAATTGAGAGGGGGATTATCTATAACACCCAAGAAGTTTTCATTTGCGCACTCTATATCCCCCCAATGGAATCCCCATACTTTAAAGAGGACACCTTCTCCAACATTGAGAGGGAGATTATCCAATTCCAGGCCCAGGGGAACGTGTTGATCTGTGGTGACCTCAATTCAAGAACTGGCGAAGAACCAGGCTTCACCAATAATCAGGGAAACAATTACATATTCGGGAATAACCACTTCGATATCGCTTCCCATCCATACAGGCATAACTGCGACAAGCAGACAAATACTAACGGAAAACAGCTCCTGCAGCTCTGTCGAAGCCTGGGTCTGTACATTGTCAATGGTATGTTCATGGGAGACCTCCTAGGAAGATCGATCTATTGCTCACCTCTTGGCTGTAGCACCGTAGACTATATGATTACGGATTTGGACCCATCCTCTTTCAGAGCATTCACAGTCAAACCACAAACAACACTGTCAGACCACAGTCAAATTACTATGTATCTTAAAAAGACAGAAACAACCAACACAGAAACACAACCCAGTAAGCTGTACAGCACCAAAAAATCATACAGATGGGCCAAAAACAGCATGGAAAAATACCAGAAAGCAATTAGCAATGAATCAACTCAAGCTCTCTTGGACACCTTTCTGGGTAACATATACACTCACAATAAAGAAGGTGTAAACCAGGCAGTGAATAACCTAAACGATATTTTTGATAATTTGGCAACAAGGTCAAACTTGAAAGCTCGCAAGAACAAACCCAAAACAAAAAACTATGAAAAATGGTTTGACCCAGATTGCCATAACATGAGGAAAAAACTTAGAAAAATATTAAACCAAAAACACAGACAGCCAGAAAACGAGGAATTACGCCTTACTTATTGTCAGACACTAACACAATACAGAAACACACTCAGAACCAAAAAAGAGCAGTATATTAAGAATACACTCAGCTCCATTGAGGAACCCATTGATTCCAATTGTTTCTGGGACAACTGGAATACATTACACAAAAAACAACACGACGAATTGGCCATTCAAAATGGAGACACATGGGAAAACCACTTTGAAAAATTATACCAGAAAAACACACTAAGGCCAGAGCAACACCAAATATGCAAAAAACTGGAAAAGCTCAAAATGGCCATAAAAGATAACCAAAACCCGCTAGACTCCATAATAACAGAAAAAGAACTATTTGAAAAACTCAAGGACCTACGACCAGGAAAAGCTTGCGGTGCAGACGGCATACTAAGCGAGATGATTAAACACGCAGATGATAAAATGAAACTGGCTATCCTAAAACTCTTCAACTTGGTTCTGAGTGTCGGTTACTTCCCTGATATCTGGAACAAAGGACTCATAATGCCCATAAACAAAAGTGGGGACAAAGTCGACCCAAATAACTATTGAGGCACCTGTGTAAACAGTAACCTGGGAAAGGTATTCTGTAGTATCATAAACAAAAGACTTATAAACTTCCTTGAGGAGCACAATGTCTTGAATAAAAGCCAAATTGGATTCCTGCCAAACTACAGAACATCAGATCATATCTTCACCCTACAGACTCTAATTGACAAACACGTTCATCAAAACAAAAGCAAAATCTACGCATGCTTTATAGATTTCCAGAAGGCTTTCGATTCCATCTGGCACGACGGTCTATTCCTGAAACTTATCGAAAGCGGGGTAGGGGGAGAAACATATGATGTAATTAAATCAATGTATACAAACAACAAATGTGCAGTTAAAATTGGAGAGAAACAAACAAAATACTTCCCACAGGGGCGGGGGGTGACGCAGGGCTCGCCCATCTCACTGACACTCTTTAATATTTACATAAATGAATTGGCAAAACTACTTGAACAATCTACAGCACCCGACCTCACCCTATATGAATCCAAGGTTAAATTCCTCCTCTATGCAGATGACCTGGTTCTGCTGTCACCAACTAAGGAGGGTCTACAGCAGAACCTGGATCTGCTGGAGTCATTCTGCCAGACCTGGGCCCTGACAATAAATCCCCAAAAAACCAAAGTCCTTGTGTTCCAGCAATGATCCAGACATCAGGGACCTTAAATAAATTTCACACTAGGAACAACCAAAATTGAACAAACCACTAACTACACATACTTGGGCTTAAAAATCAGTTCTATGGGAAATTTTCATCTGGCTGTGAATGAACTGAAAGAGAAAGCAAGAAGGGCTTTCTATGCCATTAAAAAATCAATCCAAATAGAAATCCCAATTAGCATTTGGCTCAAAATTTTTAAATCAGTAATTGAACCAATTGCACTCTATGGCAGTGAGGTGTGGGGACCGCTAACACAACAAGAATTTGCAAAATGGGACAAACACCCAATTGAGATCCTACATGCAGAATTCTGTAAAAGTATCCTCCGGACTCAAAGGAAAACCGTAAACAATGCATGCAGGGCAGAACTAGGCCAATATCCATTAATAATCACTATACAAAAAAGAGCCACCAAATTTTGGAAACACCTAAAAATGAGCAACCCCCACTGCTATCATTACGAAGCCCTGAAATGCCAAGAGAGGACCATAAAGAAGAATACCCTCAGTCAACTAGTCCTGGGACTCAGTGAAGTAACTACTAACACTACTAACAATAACCAGCCCCAGGACAGTGACAGCGTAACACAAAGAATTCGACCCAACACAATCGTCACTAAGCAAAAGGAAAAATACCTGTCATATTGGGCAGAAACAACAAAAACCCAAAACAAACTCAATTGCTACTTGGCCCTAAACAGACAACACAACATGGCTGATTACCTGACCATGGTAAAGGATAGCAAACTGAGAAAAACCTTGACAATGTACAGACTTAGTGAACATAGCCTGGCGATCGAAAAAGGTAGACACAGGCAGACCCGGCTACCAAGAGAGGACAGGATATGCTCTCACTGCAGTCAGGGAGTGGTGGAGACAGAGATGCACTTCCTCACAGCTTGTAGAAAATATCAGGGCATAAGGGAGAATTTCTACCCAAAATTCACAACAATATGCCAGGAATTCAGAAATTTGAATGACGACCAAAAACTCCCATACCTACTAGGGGAAGAGAGAAATTGTGTATCCTTAGCGGCACACTATGTTACAGCTTGCCATAAACAGAGGGACAACCACTAAATATAAGAAAAGAGTATATACAAATTATATGAATGTATATTTATACACTCAGGGATATATCTGTTTATACACTGTATGGATAGATCTGTATTTCTGTGTCCAACCATGAATGTTTTTCGATGCTTTGGCAACATAAGATGTACCTTGTCATGCCAATAAAGTGATTTGAATTGAATTGAATTGAGAGAGACTGGGCCGCCGCGGCCGCTCACCTGATGGCTTTGGGTCGGGCTCTGGGGCGGGGCTGTTGACGCCGTGGGGAAGTTTTGTGCGCAGCAGCTCCCGGCATGGCCCGCCGCAGCCGGTGACCTGGTGGCTTTGGGTCGGGCTCTCGGGCGGGGCTGTTGACGCCGCAGGGGAGTTTTGTGCGCGGCAGCTCCCGGCACGGCCCGCCGCGGCCGGTGACCTGGTGGCTTTGAGTCGGGCTCTGGGGCGGGGCTGTTGATGCTGTGGGGAAGTTTTGTGCACGGCGGCTCCTGGCACGGCCCACTGCTCAAGGCCCAGGCTTCCCAGGCTGCTAGGCTGCGCCCGGCGCCGGCACATCCGCTCGAAATGGCCGTCAAAGAAGGCGAGCCTCCAAGGGCAGAGGATCACTTCATTTCCTACTGTTGCTAAATACAATTTAAAACTCAAATAAATTGTTATTTTCCTTAGTTCCCTAACACACAGAAAGTGTGGGAAAAAAATTGTGAAGAATCAAGATGGCGGCCACTCACCTCGGTTCAGAATGATAAGGCCCGCCCACAGACACAACGATTGGTCAACCATCAGGTCACTGAACTGTTGGATTGGTCAATCGTCAAGTCACTCAACACTCAACTGTAGGATGGCCCGCCCGCACGTGCAATGAACCCGCCCCCGTGATGCAGCGATTGGTCAACCGTAGGTCAACTGTCAGGTCGCTCGACCGTATGATTGGTCAACATTCACGTCACTCAATGCTAATGAGCAAATGAGCGGAACTTTTCCCATTTAATGAGCGGAATTTTGAACGTTTGTTTTTGGATACCGCGGGCACGATTTTTGTCCGGACGGAAAAGTAAATAGGCCTATGACCGGTCCGTAATCGTAAGCTTTCTTTTGATGTGACGCGCGTGTAGGTACGCTCTATAACATTCGAACGTATAGGGAATAGACAGACAGACAGACAGAAGACGTCTTTTATATATATAGACTAGCTGGGGGTGCCCGGCGGTGCCGAGGCTTTTTTGATGGCATGTTGTTGTTGGAAGAGAGAGTTGGGGGGAAGAGAGAGAGCGAGTTGGGGGGAAGAGAGAGAGCGACTGGGGGGAAGAGAGAGAGCAACTGGGGGAAGAGAGAGAGCGACTGGGGGAAGAGAGAGGGCGACTATGGGGAACAGAGAGAGCAACTGGGGGAACAGAGAGAGCGACTGGGGGGAAGAGAGAGAGCGACTGGGGAGAAGAAAGAGAGCGACTGGGGGGGAAGAGAGAGAGCGAGAGACGGGGGGAGTGTGCGCGAATGGGGGGGAAGAGAGCGACGGGGGTGAAGAGAGTGAGAGACTGGGGGGAAGAGAGAGAGCGAGAGACGGGGGGAAGAGAGAGAGCGAGAGGCTGGGGGGAAGAGAGAGAGTGAGAGACTGGGGGGAAGAGAGAGAGCGCGAGAGACTGGTGGGAAGAGAGAGAGCGAGAGACTGGGGGTAAGAGAGAGAGAGCGAGAAACTGGGGTGGAAGAGACAGAGCGACTGGGGGGAAGGGGGAGGAAGGGGAAGGGTGAGGAAGGGAAGGGGGAGGAAGGGAAGGGGGTGGAAGGGAAGGGGGAGAAAGGGAAGGGGGAGGAAGGGAAGGGGAGGAAGGGAAGGGGGAGGAAGGGAAGGGGGAGGAAGGGAAGGGGGAGGAAGCGGGGAGGGGGAGGGAAGGGGGGAGGGGGAGGGAGGGAAGGGGGTAGCAGGAGGGGGAGAGGGGGTGGGAAGGGTGGGTAGGGAAGGGAAGGGGGGAGAAGGTGGGGGAGGGAGGAGAGGGGGAGAGAGGGGAGACAGGGGGAAGGAAAGAGAGAGAGAGAGAGGGAAGGAGAGAGAGAGAGGGAAGGAGAGACAGAGAGAGAGAGAGAGGGAAAGAGAGAGAGAGAGAGAGGGAAGGAGAGAGAAAGAGAGATTGGGATTGTGAGAGAGAGAGATTAGGAGTGTGAGAGAGAGAGAGATTGGGAGTGTGAGAGAGAGAGATTGGGAGTGAGAGAGAGAGAGAGAGACTGGGAGTGTGAGAGAGAGAGATTGGGAGTGTGAGAGAGAGAGAGATTGGGAGTGTGAGAGAGAGAGAGACTGGGAGTGTGAGAGAGAGAGAGATTGGGAGTGCGAGAGAGAGAGATTAGGAGTGTGAGAGAGAGAGAGATTGGGAGTGTGAGAGAGAGAGAGATTGTGAGAGAGAGAGAGAGAGAGACTGGGAGTGTGAGAGAGAGAGATTGGGAGTCTGAGAGAGAGAGATTGGGAGTGTGAGAGAGAGAGAGACTGGGAGTGTGAGAGAGAGAGAGATTGGGAGTGTGAGAGAGAGAGATTGGTAGTGTGTGAGAGAGAGAGATTGTGAGTGAGAGAGAGAGAGATTGGGAGTGTGAGAGAGAGATTGGGAGTGTGAGAGAGAGAGATTGGTAGTGTGTGAGAGAGAGAGAGATTGGGAGTGAGAGAGAGAGATTGGGAGTGTGAGAGAGAGAGATTGGTTGTGTGTGAGAGAGAGAGAGATTGGGAGTGAGAGAGAGAGAGATTGGGAGTGTGAGAGAGAGAGATTGGGAGTGTGAGAGAGAGAGATTGGTAGTGTGTGTGAGAGAGAGAGATTGGGAGTGAGAGAGAGAGAGATTGGGAGTGTGAGAGAGAGAGATTGGGAGTGTGAGAGAGAGAGATTGGGAGTGTGAGAGAGAGAGATTGGGAGTGCGAGAGAGAGATTGGGAGTGTGAGAGAGAGAGAAAGATTGGGAGTGTGGGAGAGAGAGCGATTGGCAGTGTGAGAGAGAGAGAGATTGGGAGTGTGAGAGAGAGAGAGATTGGGAGTGTGAGAGAGAGAGAGATTGGGAGTGTGAGAGAGAGAGACTGGGAGTGTGAGAGAGAGAAACTGGGAGTGTGAGAGAGAGAGATTGGGAGTGTGAAAGAGAGAGAGAGATTGGGAGTGTGAGAGAGAGAGATTGGTAGTGTGAGAGAGAGAGAGTGGGAGTGTGAGAGAGAGAGAGACTTGGAGTGTGAGAGAGAGATTGGGAGTGTGAGAGAGAGATTGGGAGTTTGAGAGAGAGAGAGACTGGGAGTGAGAGAGAGAGTCTGGGAGTGAGAGAGAGAGATTGGGAGTGTGAGAGAGTGATTGGGAGTGTGAGAGAGAGAGAGACTGGGAGTGTGAGAGAGAGAGAGATTGGGAGTGTGAGAGAGAGATTGGGAGTGTGAGAGAGAGAGAGAGATTGGGAGTGTGAGATAGAGAGAGAGATTGGGAGTGTGAGAGAGAGATTGGGAGTGTGAGAGAGAGAGAGATTGGGAGTGTGAGCGAGAGCGAGAGATTGGGAGTGTGAGAGAGAGAGAGATTGGGAGTGTGAGAGAGAGAGATTGGGAGTGTGAGAGAGAGAGAGATTGGGAGTGAGTGAGAGACAGAGATTGGGAGTGTGAGAGAGAGAGATTGGGAGTGTGAGAGAGAGAGAGAGATTGGGAGTGTGTGAGAGAGATAGAGAGATTGGGAGTGTGAGAGAGGGAGATTGGGAGTGTGAGAGAGAGAAAGATTGGGAGTGTGAGAGAGAGAGAGGGAGAGAGAGACTGGGCCGCCGCGGCCGCTCACCTGATGGCTTTGGGTCGGGCTCTGGAGCGGGGCTGTTGACGCCGCGGGGAATTTTGTGCGCGGTACCTGCTGGCACGGCCCGCCGCGGCCGATGACCTGGTGGCTATGGGTCGGGCTATGGGGCGGTGCTGTTGACGCCGCGGGGAAGTTTTGTGCGCGGCGGCTCCCAGCACGGCCCGCAACTCAATGCCCAGGCTTCCCGGGCTGCTAGGCCTCGCCCGGCGCCGGCACAGCCGCTCGAAATAGCCGTCAAAGTAGGCAAGCCTCCGGGCGAAGGGCAGGGGATCACTTCATTTCCTACTGTTGCTAAATACAATTTAAAACTGATATAAATTGTTATTTTCCTTAGTTCCCTAACACACAGAAAGTGTGGGGAATAAAAATCAAGATGGCGGCCACTCACCTCGGTTCAGAATGATAAGGCCCGCCCACACACGCACCGATTGGTCAACCATCAGGTCACTGAACTGTAGGATTGGTCAATCGTCAAGTCACTCAACACTCAACTGTAGGATGGCCAGCCCGCACGCGCAATGAACCCGCCCCCGTGACGCAGCGATTGGTCAACTGTCGGTCAACTTTCAGGTCGCTCGACCGCAATATTGGTCAACCTTCACGTCACTCAATGCTAATCAGCAAATGAGCGGAACTTTTCCCATTTATTGAGCGGAATTTTGAACGTTTTTGGGATACCGTGGGCACGATTTTTGTCTGACAGAAAAGTAAATACACCTATGACTGGTCCGTAATCGTAAGCTTTCTTTTGATGTGACGCGCGTGTAGGTACGCTCTATAACTTTCGAACGTATAGAGAATAGACAGACAGACAGACAGAAGAGGTCTTTTATATATATAGATAGCTGGGGGTGCCCGGGGGTGCCGAGGCTTTTTTGATGGCATGTTGTTGTTGGAAGAGAGAGTTGGGGGGAAGAGAGAGAGCGAGCTGGGGGGAAGAGAGAGAGTGACTGGGGGGAAGAGAGAGAGCGACTGGGGGGAAGAGAGAGAGCGACTGGGGCGAAGAGAGAGAGCGACTGGGGGAAGAGAGAGAGCGACTGGGGGGAAGAGAGAGAGCGACTATGGGGAACAGAGAGAGTGACTGGGGGGAACAGAGAGAGCGACTGGGGGGAAGAGAGAAAGCGACTGGGGGGAAGAGAGAGAGCGACTGGGGGGGAAGAGAGAGAGCGAGAGACGGGGGAGTGTGCGCAAATGGGGGGGAAGAGAGCAACGGGGGGAAGAGAGCGAGAGACTGGGGGGAAGAGAGAGAGCGAGAGACAGGGGAAGAGAGAGAGCGAGAGACTGGGGGGAAGAGAGAGAGCGAGAGACTGGGGGGAAGAGAGAGAGCGCGAGAGACTGGTGGGAAGAGAGAGCGAGAGACTGGGGGGAAGGGGGAGGAAGGGGAAGGGGGAGGAAGGGAAGGGGGAGGAAGGGAAGGGGGTGGAATGGAAGGGGGAGGAAGGGAAGGGGGAGGAAGGGAAGAGGAGGAAGGGAAGGGGAAGGAAGGGAAGGGGAGGAAGGGAAGGGGGAGGAAGCGGGGAGGGGGAGGGAAGGGGGGAGGGGGAGGGAGGGAAGGGGGGAGCAGGAGAGGGGAGAGGGGGTGGGAAGGGTAGGTAGGGAAGGGAAGGGGGGAGAAGGTGGGGGAGGGAGGAGAGGGGGAGAGAGGGGAGGCAGAGGGAAGGAGAGAGAGAGAGAGAGGGAAGGAGAGAGAGAGGGAAGGAGAGACAGACAGAGAGAGAGAGGGAAGGAGAGAGAGAGAGAGAGGGAAGGAGAGAGAAAGAGAGATTGGGAGTGTGAGAGACAGAGATTAGGAGTGTGAGAGAGAGAGATTGGGAGTGTGAGAGAGAGAGAGATTGGGAGTGAGAGAGAGAGAGAGAGAGAGAGACTGGGAGTGTGAGAGAGAGAGAGATTGGTAGTGTGAGAGAGAGAGAGAGATTGGGAGTGTGAGAGAAAGAGATTGGGAGTGTGAGAGAGAGAGATTGGGAGTGTGAGAGAGAGAGATTGGGAGTGTGAGAGAGAGAGAGAGATTGGGAGTGTGAGAGAGAGAGCGATTGGGAGAGTGAGAGAGAGAGAGATTGGGAGCGTGAGAGAGAGAGAGATTGGGAGCGTGAGAGAGAGAGAGATTGGGAGCGTGAGAGAGAGAGAGATTGGGAGCGTGAGAGAGAGAGAGATTGGGAGCGTGAGAGAGAGAGAGAGATTTGGAGTGTGAGAGAGAGAAAGAGATTGGGAGTGTGAGAGAGAGAGAGATTGGGAGTGTGAAAGAGAGAGAGAGAGAGAGCAGAACCTGAATCTGCTGGAGTCGGTATGTCAGACCTGGGCCCTGACAGTAAACCTCCAAAAAACCAAAGTCCTCGTGTTCCAGCAAAGATCCAGTCATCAGGGACCCAAAATAAATCTCACACTAGGAACAACTAAAATCGAACAAACCACTAACTACACATACTTGGGCATAAAAATCAGCTCTACGGGAAATTTCAAACTGGCTGTGAATGAACTGAAAGAGAAAGCTAGAAGGGCTTTCTATGCCATTAAAAGATCAATCCAAATAGAAATCCCAATTAGCATTTGGCTCAAAATTTTCAAATCAGTAATTGAACCAATTACACTCTATGGCAGTGAGGTGTGGGGGCCGCTAACACAACAAGAATTTGCAAAATGGGACAAACACCCAATTGAGATCCTACATGCAGAATTCTGTAAAAGTATCCTCCGGACTCAAAGGAAAACCGTAAACAATGCATGCAGGGCAGAACTAGGTCAATTTCCACTAATAATTACTATCCAAAAAAGAGCCACCAAATTTTGGAAACACCTAAAAATGAGCAACCCCCACTGCTATCATTACGAAGCCTTGAAATGCCAAGAGAGGACCGTAAAGAAGAAGTCCCTCAGTCAACTAGTCCTGGGACTCAGTGAAGCAACCACTAACAATACTAACAATAACCAGTCCCAGGACAGTGACATCGTAGCACAGAGAATTCGACCCAACACAATTGTCACTAAGCAAAAGGAAAAATACCTGTCATATTGGGCAGAAACAACAAAAACCCAAAGCAAACTCAATTGCTACTTGGCCCTAAACAGACAATACAACATGGCTGAGTACCTGACCATAGTAAATGATAACAAACTGAGAAAAACCTTGACAAGGTACAGACTTAGTGAACATAGCCTGGCGATCGAAAAAGGCAGACACAGGCAGACCAGGCTGCCAAGAGAGGACAGGATATGCTCTCACTGCAGTCAGGGAGTGGTGGAGACAGAGATGCACTTCTTCACAGCCTGTGGAAAATATCAGGGCATCAGGGAGAATTTCTACCAAAAATTCTCACAAATATGCCCTGAATTCAGAAATTTGAATGACGACCAAAAGCTCCCATACCTACTAGGGGAAGAGAGAAACTGTGTCACACTAGCGGCACACTATGTTACAGCTTGCCATAAACAGAGTATATATAAATTATGCGAATGTATATTTATACACTCAGGGATATATCTGTTTATACACTGTATGAATAGATCTGCGTTTATGTGTTCAACCATAAATGTATTTTGATGCTTTGGCAACATAAGATGTACCTTATCATGCCAATAAAGCAATTTGAATTGAATTGAATTGAATTGAGTGTGAGAGAGAGAGAGACTGGGAGTGTGAGAGAGAGAAACTGGGAGTGTGAGAGAGCGAGATTGGGAGTGTGAGAGAGAGAGAGATTGGGAGTGTGAGAGAGAGAGATTGGGAGTGTGTGAGAGCTGGATTGCACTGTACGGTAGTGAAGTATGGGGCCCGCTAAATCACCAAAGCTACACTAAATGGGAAAAACACACAATGGAAGCCCTACATGCAGAATTCTGCCGAAGCATCCTTCGCACCCAAAGAAAAACGCCAACAAATGCATGCAGAGCCGAACTAGGCAGATACCCACTGATAATAAACATCCAAAAACGAGCACTAAACTTCCTAAATCACCTCAAATCTAGCTCCCCAGACACCCTTCATTTCAAAGCCTTTCAGACCCAAGAGCTAAACCCAGAAAAGAGTCCCCTGAGTCAGCTGCTACTGAAACTAAGTACTCAGCCGGACCCTGACCAGCCCCAGACCAACACAGCCGTCCAAACACCAATCCGAGTGAACCAAATCATTAAACAATGCAAAGAAACCTACCTGGAACATTGGAACAAAATAACCGAAAGCCAAAGCAGATTAGAATGTTACCGGGCCCTAAAAAGAGAATATAAACTGGCAGACTACCTCACGACCATCAGAGACACAAAACAGAGACAGACCCTCACCAGGTACAGACTAAGCGACCACCAACTGGAAATTGAAACAGGCAGATACAAGAAAACCTGGCAGCATAGAGAGAATAGAATATGCGATCAATGTCTGGCTGGCGAGGTTGAAACAGAAATGCATTTCCTCCTAAAATGCGAAAAATTCAACACATCAAGAAACATATTATTCAACAAGCTAAGCCAAACAACCCCAGATTTCAAGGAATTGGATGATCTGTCAAAATTGAGATTAGTCTTAGGAGAAGGAGACAGACCATACCTTGGGGCCAAATATATAACAACATGTCACAACCTGAGGACTGTTTAAAATTAAGACTGTTTAAAATTAATATTGAACGTACCAAATGAAGTACAAAGACTGTTTAAAATTAATATTGTTTAAAAGTAATATTGTATGTACCCAACAAATGTCAAATCGATTGACACCTACAGAATGTTAGAAAACTGTACCTTTTTGCAATGTAAGCTTTGGCAATATGGTTCTCTGTAAACTTTCATGCCAATAAAGCATTTGAATTGAATTGAATTGAATTGAATTGACTGGGAGTGTGAGAGAGAGATTGGGAGTGTGAGAGAGAGATTGGGAGTTTGAGAGAGAGAGAGACTGGGAGTGAGAGAGAGAGACTGGGAGTGAGAGAAAGAGATTGGGAGTGTGAGAGAGAGAGACTGGGAGTGTGTGAGAGAGAGAGAGATTGGGAGTGCGAGAGAGAGATTGGGAGTGTGAGAGAGAGAGAGATTGGGAGTGTGAGAGGGAGAGGGAGTGACTGGGGGAAGAGAGAGAGGGAAGGAGAGAGAGAGGGAGAGAGAGAGGGAAGAGAGAGAGAGAGAGAAGAGAGCGAGAGAGAGAGGGACAGAGAGGGAACAGAGAGAGAGAGAGAGAGAGGGAAGGAGAGAGAGAGAGGGAAGGAGAGAGAGAGAGAGAGGGAAGGAAAGAGAGAGAGAGAGGGAAGGAGAGAGAGAGAGAGGGAAGGAGAGAGAGAGGGAAGGAGAGAGAGAGAGGGAAGAAGAGAGAGAGAGGGAAGGAGAGAGAGAGGGAAGGAGAGAGAGAGAGAGGGAAGGAGAGAGAGAGAGTGATTGGGAGTGAGAGAGAGAGAGAGAGATTGGGAGTGTGTGAGAGAGAGACTGGGAGTGTGAGAGAGAGAGAGACTGGGAATGTGAGAGAGAGAGATTGGTTGTGTGAGAGAGAGAGAGAGATTGGGAGTGTGAGAGAGAGAGAGACTGGGAGTGAGAGAAAGAGAAATTGGGAGTGTGAGAGAGAGAGAGATTGGGAGTGTGAGAGAGAGAGAAAGATTGGGGGTGTGAGAGACAGAGAGACTGGGAGTGTGTGAGAGAGAGATTGGAAGTGTGTGTGAGAGAGAGAGAGATTGGGAGTGTGAGAGAGACAGATTGGGAGTGTGAGAGAGAGAGAGATTGGGAGTGTGAGAGAGAGAGAGATTGAAAGTGTGAGAGAGAGAAAGATTGGGAGTGTGAGAGAGAGAGAGATTGGGAGTGAGAGAGAGAGAGCGATTGGGAGTGTGAGAGAGAGAGACTGGGCGTATGAGAGAGTGAGAGATTGGGAGTGTGAGAGAGAGAGAGTGATTGGGAGTGTGAGAGAGAGAGATTGGGAGTGAGAGGGAGAGAGATTGGGAGTGTGTGAGAGAGAGAGAGACTGGGAGTGTGAGAGAGCGAGAGATTGGAGTGTGAGAGAGAGAGAGAGAGAGACTGGGAGTGTGAGAGAGGGAGAGACTGGGAGTGTGAGAGAGAGAGACTGGGAGTGTGAGAGAGAGAGAGACTGGGAGTGTGAGAGAGAGAGACTGGGAGTGTGAGAGAGAGAGATTGGGAGTGTGAGAGAGAGAGATTGGGAGTGTGTGAGAGAGAGAGAGATTGGGATTGTGAGAGAGAGAGAGATAGGGAGTGTGAGAGAGAGAGATTGGGAGTGTGAGAGAGAGAGATTGGAAGTGTGAGAGAGAGAGTGATTGGGAGTGTGAGAGAGCGAGAGATTGGGAGTGTGAGAGAGAGAGCGACTGGGAGTGGAGAGAGAGAGATTGGGAGTGTGATAGAGAGAGAGATTGGGAATGTGGGAGAGAGAGAGATTGGGAGTGTGAGAGAGATAGAGAGATTGGGAGTGTGAGAGAGAGAGAGAGATTGGGAGTGTGAGAGAGAGAGATTGGGAGTGTGAGAGAGAGAGAGAGATTGGGAGTGTGAGAGAGAGAGAGATATTGGGAGTGTGAGAGAGATAGATTGGGAGTGTGAGGGAGAGAGAGATATTGGGAGTGTGAGAGAGATAGATTGGGAGTGTGAGGGAGAGAGAGAAATTGGGGGTGTGAGAGAGAGAGGAGATATTGGGAGCGTGAGAGAGATAGATTGGGAGTGTGAGGGAGAGAGAGAGATTGGGAGTGTGAGAGAGAGAGAGATTGGGAGAGTGAGAGAGACAGAGAGATTGGGAGTGTGAGAGAGAGAGATTGGGATTGTGAGAGAGAGAGACTGGCAGTGTGAGAGAGAGAGAGATTGGGAGTGTGAGAGAGAGAGAGATTGGGTGTGTGAGAGAGAGAGATTGGAGTGTGAGAGAGAGATTGGGAGTGTGAGAGAGAGAGATTGGGAGTGTGAGAGAGAGATTGGGATTGTGAGAGAGAGAGATTGGGAGTGTGAGAGAGAGAGAGACTGGGAGTGTGAGAGAGAGAGATTGGTTGTGTGAGAGAGAGAGAGAGAGATTGGGAGTGTGAGAGAGAGAGAGACTGGGAGTGTGAGAGAGAGAGATTGGCAGTGAGAGAGAGAGAGAGAGATTGGGAGTGTGAGAGAGAGAGAGAGATTGGGAGTGTGAGAGAGAGAGATTGGGAGTGTGAGAGAGAGAGATTGCTTGTGTGAGAGAGAGAGAGATTGGGAGTGTGAGAGAGAGAGGGAGTGTGAGAGAGAGAGAGATTGGGAGTGAGAGAGAGAGAGAGAGATTGGGAGTGTGTGAGAGAGAGACTGGGAGTGTGAGAGAGAGAGAGACTGGGAATGTGAGAGAGAGAGATTGGTTGTGTGAGAGAGAGAGAGAGATTGGGAGTGTGAGAGAGAGAGAGACTGGGAGTGAGAGAAAGAGAAATTGGGAGTGTGAAGAGAGAGAGAGATTGGGAGTGTGAGAGAGAGAGAAAGATTGGGGGTGTGAGAGAGAGATAGATTGGGAGTGTGAGAGAGAGAGATTGGGAGTGTGAGAGAGAGATTGGGAGTGTGAGAGAGAGAGAGATTGGGAGTGTGAGAGAGAGAGAGAGAGATTGGGAGTGTGAAAGTGAGAGAGATTGGGAGTGTGAGAGAGAGATTGGGAGTGTGAGAGAGAGAGACTGGGAGTGAGAGAGAGAGAGATTGGGAGTGAGAGAGAGAGAGATTGGGAGTGTGAGAGAGAGAGAGATTGGGAGTGTGAGAGAGAGAGAGATTGGGATTGTGAGAGAGAGAGATTGGGAGTCTGAGAGAGAGAGAGATTGGAAGTGTGAGAGAGAGAGAGATTGGGAGTGTGTGAGAGAGGGAGACTGGGAGTGTGTGAGAGAGAGAGAGATTGGGAGTGTGAGAGAGAGAGAGAGATTGGGAGTGTGAGAGAGAGAGAAATTGGGAGTGTGAGAGAGAGATTGGGAGTGTGAGAGAGAGAGACTGGGAGTGAGAGAGAGAGAGATTGGGAGTGAGAGAGAGAGAGATTGGGAGTGTGAGAGAGAGAGATTGGGAGTGTGAGAGAGAGAGATTGGGAGTGTGAGAGAGAGAGAGACTGGGAGTGTGAGCGAGAGAGAGATTGGGAGTGTGAGAGAGAGAGAGAGATTGGGAGTGTGAGAGAGAGAGAGAGAGATTGGGAGTGTGAGAGAGAGAGAGATTGGGAGTGTGAGAGAGAGAGATTGGTTGTGTGAGAGAGAGAGATTGGTTGTGTGAGAGAGAGAGAGAGATTGGGAGTGTGAGAGAGAGAGAGAGATTGGGAGACTACTGCTACCCAGTCCTCACACACAGGAACACAAAAACCGACAGATACCCCCCCAAACGAGGACACACCGAAAGCCCCAAACCCCGCTCCTGCCACACAACATATCCCAGAAACCCAGCCAACAACCAGCCACCAGGCGAGTCCTACCCAGACTACTGTTACCCAGTCTGAAAAACCAGCCCCTCAGGCGGTCCTGCTGACCGACTCCAACGGAAAGTTTCTGGACCCCCAGAGGCTGTTCCCAGACCATCAAGTCCTGAAAAAATGGTGCAGCAACACAGGCCAAGCAATGAAGATCCTGAACAAAGAATCCCTTGGAAGCCCCAAATGGATTGTGATCCACACAGGCACGAACGACCTACGCACCCTACAGGAAGGCACGGCTTGGGCGGTGAGCAGGATGGCAGAAAAGGCCAGCAGGGAATTCCCCGAGGCGCGGATCGTGATCTCCACACTACTGCCCAGAAAGGACACCCCAGCCTATATAATCCACAACACCAACAGGGAGATCGACACGAGATGTTCTGTCCTCCCCAACGTCTCCCTGGCCCATCATCCAAACATCAACACAAGGGACCTCTATGACGAAATACATCTACTCAAACAGCGGATGTGGGTCTTCGCAAGAAACCTCATAAACACTGCCAAAAGACGCAGCCCTCCCACCCCCTCTACCATTGGGAGCCCAAACAGGACCACCAATGTCCCCCACCCCCCTTTACAAAACCGACAACAGAACCGTGCTTTTATACCTGACCCAAGACCCCCCTCTAGACCACAGACTGTAGACCAAGAACTGAGAAAGATCATGACGATGCTGAACAGCCTGATAGAAAGCCGGAGAAATTATTAATATTGTTATTTATCATTATCATTATTGTTATCTTATCAGTATTATTACTATTATTAGATAGATATATGTGCATGCCTCATGAAATTTATACTAAATCATCATTTAGCATTATAGAAAATAGTGTTTCCACACTCATCCCACAAAATAGGTCCATTTTATTTCGTTTTATTGAACTATATAAATGCGTTCTTTCCACATAAGCTGCTGGAATATCCAGGGCCTCCGCTCCTCAACTTTTGGGATGAAGAGTACAGACCCTGAATTCCTAAAAGCTATAAAAGACATTGATATAATTGTGTTAACAGAAACATGGTGCCAAAAGGACGTGCCGACCCACTGTCCTCCAATGTACCATGAAATCATTGTGCCCTCAGTAAAGAACACTAAAACACGCAAGGGCAGAACCTCCGGGGGAATATTGGTGTGGTATAAGGGAGAACTGGACAAACACATCTCACCGGTAAAACAGGGAAAATCACACGTATGGCTAAAACTAGATAAAAATATAGGAATAGCAAAAAAAGATGTTTACTTATGTGCGATCTACATACCTCCAATAGAATCGCCATATTTCGAAGAGGAGTTATTTGATACTCTCCACATGGAAATCAGCCATTTCCAGGCCCAAGGAAAGGTGACAATATGTGGGGACCTAAATGCAAGGACCGGTTGTGAACCTGACTTCATAGACCCACAGGGAAACAACCATGTGTTTGGCCAGACACCTTTAGATGTCACACCAGCCATCGCAAATCGGAACAACCTTGATCGTGAAATAAATAAAAGCGGTAGGGAGGTAGTGCAACTCTGCCGAGCCTTAGGCCTGTACATAGTTAACGGTAGGTTCAGAGGGGACTCCCTAGGGAGACTCACATACTCCTCAACTCTTGGGTCTAGTGTGGTGGACTATACAATCACTGACCTGGACCCCTGCGATATCAACTCATTCACTGTCAGGCAGCAATCCCCCCTCTCAGACCATAACCAAATAAATATGTACCTTAAACTTTCTGCCCAAACTACAGACACAAAAAAGGAACACAGTAAGCTACATAAAATAAACCAGACATACAGATGGGCCCCAGACAGTGGAGATAAATTCATCACAGCACTAAATTCACCTGATCTCACAAGTAAAATTTCAAAATTTAAAGAAAATCTATATGAGATCACCAGAGATGGTGTAAACACGGCCATAGAGGGTATAAATATGATCTTCCATGAGGCAGCTGTAAAAGCCGACCTCGTGAAACAGAAGAGGAAGCATCACAAAAGACAAAATAAAAATATGAAATGGTTTGACCACGAATGCAAAAATGTCAGAAAAGACCTGAGAAAAATATCAAACCAAAAGCATCGGCAACCAAACAATCCGGACCTACGTACTAGATACAATGAAACCCTCAAAAGATATAAACACACCATTAGGAACAAAACACAAAACTATACCCACAAAATACTCGAAGAAATTGAAAACTCCACCAATCCAAAACAATTCTGGGAAATGTGGAATAACCTGAGTACAACACAATTGCAAGCATTACCAATCCAAGATGGCGACATCTGGAGAACACATTTTGAAAACCTCTACAAAGACATCCCAATAAACAAAACAAACCTAAGTCAACATCAGGTCACAGAAAAACTCCACACATTAGAAGCAACAATTAAAGACAACCAAAACCCTCTAGACTCCCCAATCACATGGAAAGAACTGGCCACAAAAACAAAATCTCTCCACCTAAAGAAAGCCTGTGGCCCAGACAACATCAAAAATGAAATGCTAAAGTTCAGCAATATGGAGATGCAGGGTGCGATACTCAAACTATTCAACATCATATTACGCTCAGGCTGTTTTCCCGATATCTGGTGCCAAGGACTAATCTCCCCCATATATAAAAGTGGAAACAAATCAGACCCAAATAACTACCGCGGCATCTGTGTCAACAGTTGTCTAGGGAAGTTATTCTGCAGTATTCTAAATAGTAGATTACTTGATTTTCTTAACAAACATAATATCCTCAGAAAAAACCAAATAGGCTTTCTTCCAAAACACCGCACCGCCGACCATATCTATACCCTTCACACCCTCATTGAAAAACATAAACACCAAACAAAAAATGGGAAAATATTCGCCTGTTTCATCGACTTCAAGAAAGCCTTTGACTCTATATGGCACGAAGGGCTCTATTATAAACTTCTTCAGTGTGGAATAGGGGGCAAAGTCTATGACCTTATTAAATCAATGTATCTGAAAAACAAATGCGGGGTCAAAATTGGAGACAAACGCACCGATTTCTTCACCCAGAGAAGAGGCGTCCGGCAGGGCTGCAATTTGAGCCCGACCCTGTTCAACATATACATAAATGAATTAGCAGACATGCTGGAGCAAAGCGAGTCACCAGGTCTCCGTCTCCTGGATGGAGAAGTGAAGTCCCTGTTCTATGCGGACGACCTGGTTCTGCTGTCTCCCACAGAACAGGGATTACAGCAACAACTAGACCTACTCGACAAATACTGCCAAAATTGGGCTCTAACAGTAAATCTAAAGAAAACCAACATCATGATTTTTCAGAAAAGACCCAGATGTCAGGAAAACAAATACCAGTTTACCCTCAGTGATACCACTATAGGACACACTATGAGCTACACCTACGATAGCAAAATACTGCAGATGTTGGAAATCCAAAGTAACAACAGAAAATGCTGGAAAAACTCAGCAAGTCAGGCAACATCTGTGGAGAGAAATTTGAGTTGACGTTTCGGGTTTGACCCTTCTTCAAAACCTACAAAAGCTACACCTACCTTGGTCTAACTATTACAGCATCAGGGAGCTTCAGCATAGCAGTGAATGCACTAAAAGAAAAAGCCCGAAGAGCCCTATATGCAATAAAAAGAAAATTCTACAACATCCAAATCCCAATCAAAATCTGGCTCAAAATTTTTGACAGCATAATCCTGCCCATTGCACTGTACGGTAGTGAAGTATGGGGCCCGCTAAATCACCAAAGCTACACTAAATGGGAAAAACACACAATAGAAGCCCTACATGCAGAATTCTGCCGAAGCATCCTTTGCACCCAAAGAAAAACGCCAACAAATGCATGCAGAGCTGAACTAGGCAGATACCCACTGATAATAAACATCCAAAAACGAGCACTAAACTTCCTAAATCACCTCAAATCTAGCTCCCCAGACACCCTTCATTTCAAAGCCTTTCAGACCCAAGAGCTAAACCCAGAAAAGAGTCCCCTGAGTCAGCTGCTACTGAAACTAAGTACTCAGCCGGACCCTGACCAGCCCCAGACCAACACAGCCGTCCAAACACCAATCCGAGTGAACCAAATCATTAAAAAAATGCAAAGAAACCTACCTGGAACATTGGAACAAAATAACCGAAAGCCAAAGCAGATTAGAATGTTACCGGGCCCTAAAAAGAGAATATAAACTGGCAGACTACCTCACGACCATCAGAGACACAAAACAGAGACAGACCCTCACCAGGTACAGACTAAGCGACCACCAACTGGAAATTGAAAAAGGCAGATACAAGAAATCCTGGCAGCCTAGAGAGAATAGAATATGCGATCAATGTCTGGCTGGCGAGGTTGAAACAGAAATGCATTTCCTCCTAAAATGCGAAAAATTCAACACATCAAGAAACATATTATTCAACAAGCTAAGCCAAACAACCCCAGATTTCAAGGAATTGGATGATCTGTCAAAATTGAGATTAGTCCTAGGAGAAGGAGACAGACCATACCTTGGGGCTAAATATGTAACAACATGTCACAACCTGAGGACTGTTTAAAAGTAAGACTGTTTAAAATTAATATTGAACATACCAAATGAAGTAGAAAGACTGTTTAAAATTAATATTGTTTAAAAGTAATATTGTATGTACCCAACAAATGTCAAATCGATTGACACCTACAGAATGTTGGAAAACTGTACCTTTTTGCTATGTAAGCTTTGGCAATATGGTTCTCTGTAAACTTTCATGCCAATAAAGCATTTGAACTGAACTGAACTGAACTGATTGGGAGTGAGAGAGAGGGAGAGAGATTGGGAGTGTGTGAGAGAGAGACTAGGAGTGTGAGAGAGAGAGAGACTGGGAATGTGAGAGAGAGAGAGGTTGGTTGTGTGAGAGAGAGAGAGATTGGGAGTGTGAGAGAGAGAGAGACAGGGAGTGTGAGAACGAGAAATTGGGAGTGTGAGAGAGAGAGAGATTGGGAGTGTGAGAGAGAGAGAACGATTGGGGGTGTGAGAGAGAGAGAGATTGGGAGTGTGAGAGAGAGAGATTGCGAGTGTGAGAGAGAGAGAGATTGGGAGTTTGTGAGAGAGAGAGATTGGAAGTGTGAGAGAGAGAGAGATTGGGAGTGTGAGAGAGAGAGAGAGATTGGGAGTGTGAAAGTGAGAGAGATTGGGAGTGTGAGAGAGAGAGAGAGATTGGGAGTGTGAGAGAGAGAGATTGGGAGTGTGAGAGAGAGAGACTGGGAGTGAGAGAGAGAGAGATTCGGAGAGAGAGAGAGAGAGATTGGGAGTGTGAGAGAGAGAGAGATTGGGAGTGTGAGAGAGAGAGAGATTGGGATTGTGAGAAAGAGAGATTGGGAGTGTGAGAGAGAGAGAGATTGGGAGTGTGAGAGAGAGAGAGATTCGGAGTGTGTGAGAGAGAGAGACTGGGAGTGTGTGAGAGAGAGAGATTGGGAGTGTGAGAGAGAGAGAGAGATTAGGAATATGAGAGAGAGAGAGATTGGGAGTGTGAGAGAGAGAGATTGGGAGTGTGAGAGAGAGAGACTGGGAGTGAGAGAGAGAGAGATTGGGAGTGAGAGAGAGAGAGATTGGGAGTGTGAGAGAGAGAGAGATTGGGAGTGTGAGAGAGAGAGATTGGGATTGTGAGAGAGAGAGAGATAGGGAGTGTGAGAGGGAGAGAGTGGGAGTGTGAGAGAGAGAGAGATTGGAAGTGTGAGAGAGAGAGAGATTGGGAGTGTGAGAGAGAGAAAGATTGGGAGTGTGAGGGAGAGAGAGACTGGGAGTGGAGAGAGAGAGATTGGGAGTTTGAGAGAGAGAGAGATTGGGAGTGTGGGAGAGAGAGAGATTGGGAGTGTGAGAGAGAGAGAGAGATTGGGAGTGTGAGAGAGAGAGAGAGATTGGGAATGTGAGAGAGAGAGATTGGGAGTGTGAGAGAGAGAGAGAGATTGGGAGTGTGAGAGAGAGAGATTGGGAGTGTGAGAGAGAGAGAGAGATTGGGAGTGTGAGAGAGAGTGAGATATTGGGAGTGTGAGAGAGAGAGAGATTGGGAGTGAGAGAGAGAGAGAGAGATTGGGAGTGTGGGAGAGAGAGAGAGATTGGGAGTGTGAGAGAGAGAGATTGGGAGTGTGAGAGAGAGAGAGAGATTGGGAGTGTGAGAGAGAGAGAGAGATTGGGAATGTGAGAGAGAGAGATTGGGAGTGTGAGAGAGAGAGAGATTGGGAGTGTGAGAGACAGAGATTGGGAGTGTGAGAGAGAGAGAGAGATTGGGAGTGTGAGAGAGAGAGAGATATTGGGAGTGTGAGAGAGAGAGAGATTGGGAGTGAGAGAGAGAGAGAGAGATTGGGAGTGTGTGAGAGAGAGACTGGGAGTGTGAGTGAGAGAGAGACTGGGAATGTGAGAGAGAGAGATTGGTTGTGTGAGAGAGAGAGACCTGGTTCTGCTGTCTCCCACAGAACAGGGATTACAGGAACAACTAGACCTACTCGACAAATACTGCCAAAATTGGGCTCTAACAGTAAATCTAAAGAAAACCAACATCATGATTTTTCAAAAAAGGCCCAGATGTCAGGAAAACAAATACCAGTTTACCCTCAGTGAAAGCACTATAGGACACACTATGAGCTACACCTACCTTGGTCTAACTATTACAGCATCAGGGAGCTTCAGCATAGCAGTGAATGCACTAAAAGAAAAAGCCCGAAGAGCCCTATATGCAATAAAAAGAAAATTCTACAACATCCAAATCCCAATCAAAATCTGGCTCAAAATATTTGACAGCATAATCCTGCCCATTGCACTGTACGGTAGTGAAGTATGGGGCCCGCTAAATCACCAAAGCTACACTAAATGGGAAAAACACACAATAGAAGCCCTACATGCAGAATTCTGCCGAAGCATCCTTCGCACCCATAGAAAAACGCCAACAAATGCATGCAGAGCCGAACTAGGCAGATACCCACTGATAATAAACATCCAAAAACGAGCACTAAACTTCCTAAATCACCTCAAATCTAGCTCCCCAGACACCCTTCATTTCAAAGCCTTTCAGACCCAAGAGCTAAACCCAGAAAAGAGTCCCCTGAGTCAGCTGCTACTGAAACTAAGTACTCAGCCGGACCCTGACCAGCCCCAGACCAACACAGCCGTCCAAACACCAATCCGAGTGAACCAAATCATTAAAAAATGCAAAGAAACCTACCTGGAACATTGGAACAAAATAACTGAAAGCCAAAGCAGATTAGAATGTTACCGGGCCCTAAAAAGAGAATATAAACTGGCAGACTACCTCACGACCATCAGGGACACAAAACAGAGACAGACCCTCACCAGGTACAGACTAAGCGACCACCAACTGGAAATTGAAAAAGGCAGATACAAGAAATCCTGGCAGCCTAGAGAGAATAGAATATGCGATCAATGTCTGGCCGGCGAGGTTGAAACAGAGATGCATTTCCTCCTAAAATGCGAAAAATTCAACACATCAAGAAACATATTATTCAACAAGCTAAGCCAAACAACCCCAGATTTCAAGGAATTGGATGACCTGTCAAAATTGAGATTAGTCCTAGGAGAAGGAGACCGACCATACCTTGGGGCCAAATATGTAACAACATGTCACAACCTGAGGACTGTTTAAAAATTAAGACTGTTTAAAATTAATATTGAGCGTACCAAATGAAGTACAAAGACTGTTTAAAATTAATATTGTTTAAAAGTAATATTGTATGTAACCAACAAATGTCAAATCGATTGACACCTACAGAATGTTGGAAAACTGTACCTTTTTGCTATGTAAGCTTTGGCAATATGGTTCTCTGTAAACTTTCATGCCAATAAAGCATTTGAATTGAATTGAATTGAATTGAGAGAGATTGGGAGTGTGAGAGAGAGAGAGACTGGGAGTGTGAGAAAGAGAAATTGGGAGTGTGAGAGAGAGAGAGATTGGGAGTGTGAGAGAGAGAGAAAGATTGGGGGTGTGAGAGAGAGAGAGATTGGGAGTTTGTGAGAGAGAGAGATTGGGAGTGTGAGAGAGAGAGAGATTGGGAGTGTGAGGGAGAGAGAGAGATTGGGAGTGTGAAAGTGAGAGAGATTGGGAGTGTGAGAGAGAGATTGGGAGTGTGAGAGAGAGAGACTGGGAGTGAGAGAGAGAGAGATTGGGAGTGAGAGAGAGAGAGAGATTGGGAGTGTGAGAGAGAGAGAGATTGGGAGTGTGAGAGAGAGAGAGATTGGGAGTGTGTGAGAGAGAGAGACTGGGAGTGTGTGAGAGAGAGAGAGATTGGGAGTGTGAGAGAGAGAGAGACATTGGGAGTGTGAGAAAGAGAGAGATTGGGAGTGTGAGAGAGAGATTGCGAGTGTGAGAGAGAGAGACTGGGAGTGAGAGAGAGAGAAATTGGGAGTGTGAGAGAGAGAGAGATTGGGAGTGTGGGAGAGAGAGAAAGATTGGTGGTGTGAGAGAGAGAGAGATTGGGAGTGTGAGAGAGAGAGATTGGGAGTGTGAGAGAGAGAGAGATTGGGAGTTTGTGAGAGAGACAGATTGGGAGTGTGAGAGAGAGAGAGATTGGGAGTGTGAGAGAGAGAGATTGGGAGTGTGAAAGTGAGAGAGATTGGGAATGTGAGAGAGAGATTGGAGTGTGAGAGAGAGAGACTGGGAGTGAGAGAGAGAGAGATTGGGAGTGAGAGAGAGAGAGATTGGGAGTGTGAGACAGAGAGAGAGATTGGGAGTGTGAGAGAGAGATTGCGAGTGTGAGAGAGAGAGACTGGGAGTGAGAGAGAGAGAAATTGGGAGTGTGAGAGAGAGAGAGATTGGGAGTGTGAGAGAGAGAGAAAGATTGGTGGTGTGAGAGAGAGAGAGAGATTGGGAGTGTGAGAGAGAGAGATTGGGAGTGTGAGAGAGAGAGAGATTGGGAGTTTGTGAGAGAGACAGATTGGGAGTGTGAGAGAGAGAGAGATTGGGAGTGTGAGAGAGAGAGAGAGATTGGGAGTGTGAAAGTGAGAGAGATTGGGAATGTGAGAGAGAGATTGGGAGTGTGAGAGAGAGAGACTGGGAGTGAGAGAGAGAGAGATTGGGAGTGAGAGAGAGAGAGATTGGGAGTGTGAGACAGAGAGAGAGATTGGGAGTGTGAGAGAGACAGAGATTGGGATTGTGAGAGAGAGAGATTGGGAGTGTGAGAGAGAGAGAGATTGGGAGTGTGAGAGAGAGAGAGATTCGGAGTGTTTGAGAGAGAGAGACTGGGAGTGTGTGAGAGAGAGAAAGATTGGGAGTGTGAGAGAGAGAGAGAGATTGGGAGTGTGAGAGAGAGAGAGATTGGGAGTGTGAGAGAGAGATTGGGAGTGTGAGAGAGAGAGACTGGGAGTGAGAGAGAGAGAGATTGGGCGTGAGAGAGAGAGAGATTGGGAGTGTGAGAGAGAGAGAGATTGGGAGTGTGAGAGAGAGAGATTGGGAGTGTGAGAGAGAGAGAGACTGGGAGTGTGAGCGAGAGAGAGATTGGGAGTGTGAGAGAGAGAGAGACTGGGAGTGTGAGAGAGAGAGAGACCGGGAGTGTGAGAGAGAGAGATTGGTAATGTGAGAAAGAGAGAGAGATTGGGAGTGTGAGGGAGAGAGAGATTAGGAGTGTGAGAGAGAGAGAGATTGGGAGTGTGTGAGAGAGAGAGATTGGGGGTGTGTGAGAGAGAGAGATTGGGGGTGTGAGAGAGAGAGAGATTGGGAGTGTGAGGGAGAGAGAGAGATTGGGAGTGTGAGAGAGAGAGTGATTGGGACTGTGAGAGAGAGAGAGATTGGGAGTGTGAGAGAGAGAGAGATTGGGAGTTTGTGAGAGAGAGATTGGGATTGTGAGAGAGAGAGAGATAGGGAGTGTGAGAGAGAGAGAGTGGGAGTGTGAGAGAGAGAGAGATTGGAAGTGTGAGAGAGAGAGAGATTGGGAGTGTGAGAGAGAGAGAGATTGGGAGTGTGAGAGAGAGAGAGACTGGGAGTGGAGAGGGAGAGATTGGGAGTTTGAGAGAGAGAGAGATTGGGAGTGTGGGAGAGAGAGAGATTGGGAGTGTGAGAGAGAGAGAGAGATTGGGAGTGTGAGAGAGAGAGAGAGATTGGGAATGTGAGAGAGAGAGATTGGGAGTGTGAGAGAGAGAGAGAGATTGGGAGTGTGAGAGAGAGAGATTGGGAGTGTGAGAGAGAGAGAGAGAGAGATTGGGAGTGTGAGAGAGAGCGAGATATTGGGAGTGTGAGAGAGAGAGAGATTGGGAGTGAGAGAGAGAGAGAGAGATTGGGAGTGTGAGAGAGAGAGAGATATTGGGAGTGTGAGAGAGAGAGAGATTGGGAATGTGAGAGAGAGAGATTGGGAGCGTGAGAGAGAGAGATTGGGAGTGTGAGAGAGAGAGATTGGGAGTGTGAGAGAGAGAGAGAGATTGGGAGTGTGAGAGAGAGAGAGATATTGGGAGTGTGAGAGAGAGAGAGATTGGGAGTGTGAGAGAGAGAGAGATTGGGAGTGAGAGAGAGAGAGAGAGATTGGGAGTGTGTGAGAGAGAGACTGGGAGTGTGAGTGAGAGAGAGACTGGGAATGTGAGAGAGCTAGATTGGTTGTGTGAGAGAGAGAGAGAGATTGGGAGTGTGAGAGAGAGACTGGGAGTGTGAGAAAGAGAAATTGGGAGTGTGAGAGAGAGAGAGATTGGGAGTGTGAGAGAGAGAGAAAGAATGGGGGTGTGAGAGAGAGAGAGATTGGGAGTATGAGAGAGTACCAAATGAAGTACAAAGACTGTTTAAAATTAATATTGTTTAAAAGTAATATTGTATGTACCCAACAAATGTCAAATCGATTGACACCTACAGAATGTTGGAAAACTGTACCTTTTTGCTATGTAAGCTTTGGCAATATGGTTCTCTGTAAACTTTCATGCCAATAAAGCATTTTAATTGGAAATTGGAATTGGAGAGAGATTGGAAGTGTGAGAGAGAGAGAGATTGGGATTGTGAGAGAGAGAGATTGGGAGTGTGAGAGAGAGATTGGGAGTGTGAGAGAGAGAGAGATTGGGAGTGTGTGAGAGAGAGAGACTGGGAGTGTGTGAGAGAGAGAGAGATTGGGAGTGTGAGAGAGAGAGAGACATTGGGATTGTGAGAAAGAGAGAGATTGGGAGTGTGAGAGAGAGATTGCGAGTGTGAGAGAGAGAGACTGGGAGTGAGAGAGAGAGAAATTGGGAGTGTGAGAGAGAGAGAGATTGGGAGTGTGAGAGAGAGAGAAAGATTGGGGGTGAGAGAGAGAGAGAGATTGGGAGTGTGAGAGAGAGAGATTGGGAGTGTGAGAGAGAGAGAGATTGGGAGTTTGTGAGAGAGAGAGATTGGGAGTGTGAGAGAGAGAGAGATTGGGAGTGTGAGAGAGAGAGAGAGATTGGGAGTGTGAAAGTGAGAGAGATTGGGAATGTGAGAGAGAGATTGGGAGTGTGAGAGAGAGAGACTGGGAGTGAGAGAGAGAGAGATTGGGAGTGAGAGAGAGAGAGATTGGGAGTGTGAGAGAGAGCGAGAGATTGGGAGTGTGAGAGAGACAGAGATTGGGATTGTGAGAGAGAGAGATTGGGAGTGTGAGAGAGAGAGAGATTGGGAGTGTGAGAGAGAGAGAGATTCGGAGTGTGTGAGAGAGAGACTGGGAGTGTGTGAGAGAGAGAAAGATTGGGAGTGTGAGAGAGAGAGAGAGATTGGGAGTGTGAGAGAGAGATTGGGAGGGAAAATGCGAAAAATTCAACACATCAAGAAACATATTATTCAACAAGCTAAGCCAAACAACCCCAGATTTCAAGGAATTGGATGATCTGTCAAAATTGAGATTAGTCCTAGGAGAAGGAGACAGACCATACCTTGGGGCTAAATATGTAACAACATGTCACAACCTGAGGACTGTTTAAAAGTAAGACTGTTTAAAATTAATATTGAACGTACCAAATGAAGTAGAAAGACTGTTTAAAATTAATATTGTTTAAAAGTAATATTGTACATACCCAACAAATGTCAAATCGATTGACACCTACAGAATGTTGGAAAACTGTACCTTTTTGCAATGTAAGCTTTGGCAATATGGTTCTCTGTAAACTTTCATGCCAATAAAGCATTTGAACTGAACTGAACTGAACTGAGATTGGGAGTGTGAAAGTGAGAGAGATTGGGAATGTGAGAGAGAGGTTGGGAGTGTGAGAGAGAGAGAATGGGAGAGAGAGAGAGAGAGATTGGGAGTGAGAGAGAGAGAGATTGGGAGTGTGAGAGAGAGAGATTGGGAGTGTGAGAGAGAGAGAGAGAGAGATTGGGAGTGTGAGAGAGAGCGAGATATTGGGAGTGTGAGAGAGAGAGAGATTGGGAGTGAGAGAGAGAGAGAGAGATTGGGAGGTGAGAGAGAGAGAGATATTGGGAGTGTGAGAGAGAGAGAGAGATTGGGAATGTGAGAGAGAGAGATTGGTAGTGTGAGAGAGAGAGAGATTGGGAGTGTGAGAGAAAGAGAGTTTCGGAGTGTGTGAGCAGAGAGACTGGGAGTGTGTGAGAGAGAGAGATTGGGAGTGTGAGAGAGAGAGAGAGATTGGGAGTGTGAGAGAGAGAGAGATTGGGAGTGTGAGAGAGAGATTGGGAGTGTGAGAGAGAGAGACTGGGAGTGAGAGAGAGAGTGATTGGGAGTGTGAGAGAGAGAGATTGGGAGTGTGAGAGAGAGAGATTGGGAGTGTGAGAGAGAGAGAGACTGGGAGTGTGAGCGAGAGAGAGATTGGGAGTGTGAGAGAGAGAGACTGGGAGTGTGAGAGTGAGTGAGACTGGGTGTGTGTGAGAGATTGAGTGTGTGAGTGAGGAGTGTTGTGAGGGTGTGTGAGAGTGTGGGTGTGGTGTGTGTGTGTGAGTTGGGGGTGGTGTGAGTGTTAGTTGGGGGGGGGTGTGTGTGTGAGTTGGTGGGTGTGGTGTGTGTGAGTGTGTGTGGGGTGTGTGTGTGTGTGTGTGTGGGTGTGTGTGTGTGTGTGTGTTGTGGGTGTGGGGTGTGTGTGTGTGTTGGGGTGGTGGTGTGTGTGGGTGTGGGTTGGGTGTGTGTGGGTTGGGTGGGTGGGTGTTTGTGTGTGGGGTGGGTGGGGTTTGTGTGAGGGGGGGGTGTGTGTGTGTGGGGGTGGGGGGTGTGTGTGTAGGGGTGGGGGTGTTTGTGTTTGGGGGGTGGGGGTTGTGTGTGTGTGGGGGTGGGGGTGTGTGTGTGTTTGTTGGGGGGGAGTGTGTGTGTGTGGGGGTGGGGGTGTGTGGTGTGGTTGTGGGTGGGGGTGTGTGGTTGTGTGGTGGGGGTGGGGTGTGTGTGTGGGGGTGGGGGTGTGTGGGGGGTGGGGGTGTTGTGTTGTGGGGTGGGGGGGGTTGTGTGTGTAGGGGTGGGGGGGTGTGTGTTGTGTGGGGGTGGGGGTGTGTGTGTGTATGGGGTGGGGTTGTGGTTGTGGTGGGGGGTGGGTTGTGGGGAGGTGGGGGTTGTTGTGTAGGGTGGGTGTGTGTGTTTGGGGGTGGGAGTGTTGTGTGGGGTGGGGGTGTGTGTGTTTGTGGGGGGGGGTGTGTGTGTTGTGGGGGGTGGGGTGTGTGGTTGTGGGTGAGAGAGATTATTATTATTAGTGGTGGTGTTTTGTTGTGATTGAGAGAGAGAGATATAGAAATTGAGAGAGAGAGAGATATAAAAATTGAGGGAGAGAGAGAGATATAGAAATTGAGAGAGAGAGAGAGATAGAAATTGGGAGAGAGAGAGATAGAAATGAGAGAGAGAGAGATATAGAGATTGAGAG